>NC_083349.1:10177577-10481365 GCF_030254825.1 Meriones unguiculatus
CTGTTAAGAACAATAATGTAAATATTTTTGGAGACAGAGGTTGGCCAAAGGGTCTGTGACCCACAGGTTGAGAACCACTGCTCTATATGGTTGCTTCTGCGCTGACTCTCCTAGTCCAACACAGCATGGTCCAAGAAAAGGATGCAAAGAGGTGTGGTGTTGGGAAGGACCCTGTTAGACCCTGTGGGTTCTGAGCTGGTATCTTCTGAGTGGTCCCTGGAAGACTTTTTTTTTTTTAAGATGTGCTTTGAGTGCTGGAGAGATGGCTAAGTAGTTAAGAAAGTACTTGCTGCTCTTGCAGAGGGCCAGGGTTCAGTTTCCAGCATCTACCTTGTAGCTCATCCACCTAATGGCTCACTACCATCCACAACACCAGTTCCAGGGGATCTGATGCTCTCTTCTGACCTCTGCAGGCACCAGGCACACGTGTGGTACACAGACACAATGCCAGCAAAACGCTCATATGCATAAAATAAAATAAATCTTAAAAAAGATTTGTTTTGACCCCTGCAGGCTTGCATAGCTTGGCTGTCTCTGGTAGTGCTGTGAAAGGTAGCAGTCTGTAACAGTGATCCTAAAACATACTGAAGGCAGCTATGGAGCTGGCAGAGGAGGAAAGCACCCTGTCTCGGAGCCTGTGGAATTATTCCTGTTAAGGGGTCAAGAAACCCAGAGGACTGACACCAGTCTCGCTGAACTCCCTGGCTCCCTTGCTGCTGAACCAAGTTTCTAAATCTGGTCCACTGGAGTGTCTCAAGGGACCTTTTTCTCTTGACTGACTGACATTTCTTTTCTTACCTCATTTCTCCCGGGGCTTTTGCTGAGAAGGCTTCCAAGCAGCCTTGGCCTCTCTATAGGGCCAACCCTTTCTGCTGAGGCCTAGGGCAGCCCTACAAGCCCTCCCTCCCCTGTAACAGGTGTCAGCAGCTTGGGGTAAGAGATTTGCCCTCTGTTAAAACACACCTGCTTTTGAAGTTTTCTTCTCTGGGTGGCTGATCCAACACTGGCCCTCCCAGAATCCTTCACAGATGGGTCCAGCTTGCCAGGGTACACAGCTGGGCATCCAGCTGGCTTGTGTGGCCTTGGCAATTCTTTCCACCTTTACCCCTGTGACCCCTTGAAGTGCAGTGATCTCTTTGAAGTTCTGCCTGAGCTCAAAGGAAGCTCCTGGGGTCAGACCCACTGTTGTAGGGGGACAAGTGTGATGGGGGTGGACTGGGACCCTGGAGGGAACATGCACTTTCCTGGCAGCTCCCCAGCACTGTGGCCCCCAGGCAGCATCTTAATTTTGTAAGCCTAGGAGGGAATGGCTCACTGTCTTCCATTCTCTCTGGATTTTCTATGGTAACAGATTTTTTTAATGTTTTTTATTTTTACACATTCTAGAACGTTCCCTCCTATGGGGTACAGAAAACACAGGAGGAGGGTAAGCTTAGCCTCTGAAAAATGAGATCAACCCTAACGATAGAGGTCACCTGCAGGAGGCCTGTCACAAGCCAGGCAGGTGCTCACTCCCTGCCTCACTTTGACATCTGCCCAGACAGTCCTTTCCAAGATGAGGGCTAAGGTATTGAAAAGCAGGAAAAGAGCCTGAGTTCCTATTAAAGGCAAATGAATACATTGGTCCACCCACACGCCCAGCAAACATTAGCTGGACACCTGTTGTACCAAGAACCCTGCTCCAGGCCCGGAGAATTTATGATAGTGAGCCAGTTGGCTAGAAACCAATGCCCCGGTGGAGCCAGTGTGGCAGTGTCTGGAGACCAGCAGTGAACAGCTTGTGCTGGGCAAGCTAGTGTGTCGAGTAGAGAGAGCCTGAACCGTGTGGGTGGAAGTCCAGTGCTGCATGTACTCACGGGCCTCACAGGTCCCGTGAGCATTGAGTTGAGATGAAGAGAGGTGAACCTAAGAGAACATCCTAGATGGAAGAAGGACCAGCTTTGCCTCTCCCATGTCTCCTCATTCTTAGCGAACCCCCCTCCCCCACCCCACGCGCCTTCTTAGTCCTCGAAGCTGCTTGGTGGGGCCCTTGACTGCGATAGAACCTGTGGGCAGGTGTGGACATCTGTAACCCGCCTGGATCCCTCCAACAGGCCTTTATTGGAGCCCATTTGTGGGTGGATTGGGCTCCCGGAGGGGAGCCATTCAGAGGCAGGCTGGGCACAGCAGGGGCTGCAGCACAAAGACCCTGGCGGCTGGGCAGGCCCTGGTGATGGCCCCGGGGCATCTGCATGTGAAAGGAGATGAGCATTTACTGCATCCTGTCGAAGACCACTAAAGCACATCTGGACCAGCCTAGGCCAGACTGGCCATTTGGGGGCAATCGGAAGGAAACAGGCTCAGCCTCAACCCAGAGTGGTCTCATAAAGCAATTCCCACCCAGGATGGTGAGCCAGGCCCACAGCTCAGCCTCCCAGGTGGCCCCTCTCAGTCCTTAGGATGAGCAGAAGTCTCGGGGACCCTATGTGTTCCCAGATGCCATACAGACAGTCTTGGTGCAGCAGCAAGTGATCAGGCCAGGTCAACTCTGAAATCTGGCTGGTCCTCACCTCTATAGGACCTTCTCAGTGCTCAGCTGCTAGGACAGCATCCAGCCACGAGTACAGGGTTCCTAGGAGTAGCCATAATAATGCAGACTGTGGCCCAGGCCAACAGTGTGCCTCTCAGTCCCACCTGTGGGCCAGTCTAGCCAGGGAGTCAGCTAGGGAAAGTACTTGCTTGAGTTTGTTTACTCTGCCAGGAGCTCTCATGGCTCCACCCAAGCCTTGGACAAAGGGTCTCCACCCCGACCTTGGGCAAGAGCTGTTGGTGGTAACTGAGTTCTCCTGTACACTGTCCCTTTCCATCCACAGGTGAGCCATAATGGGGGAGGGCATGGACAGAGCAGCATGCTCTTTATCCTGGTTTCTGGGGTTTTCTGTTTTGTAATGTCAACACTTGAAGTTTCATCACACAGGTGACTTCCTTCTGTAAATGTTCCTGCCAGCACTTGATTCAGAGAAAAGTCCAAGGCCTTTGTCATTAGCCTCAAACTGACCCTGTGGGTCTTCTGGCCCTTTTCTTTTGTGTTCCTCCAAAACACAGAGGATTTTCAACACAGCTTTCTCCCTCTCCTGATCTTTGCAATCCCCAGGGCAGCTGCCCATTACGTTGCCCATGGTCTGGCCCCACCAACTCTGGGCTCAACAGCAGAGTGAGCTTTTAACTCTTTGCTACCCTCAGAGCATTTTAAAAAAAAAATTGCATGTAGTTTTTTGTGCATGTACACACATGACATATGCAAAGTTCAGAGAACTTGAAGGAGCTGGTTCTCTCTTTCCACCATGTAGGTCTTGCGGGTTGAACTGAGGTCATCTGGGGCTTTTACCCATTGGGCCTACTCACCAGGCTGTAGTCATTTCTTCTTCCACACTTCGCTTGGGGAAAGAAAACCCAAATTAAAAAGGAAATCAGGAGACTGTTTCCTGAGTCAGGGAAAGGCTTGAAGGTGTTTTCAGGAGTGGCGGTGGTAAGGCTCTGAGGGTCAACCGCACACATCTGAGTTGCACACGAGGGGCTGCTCAGACGTAGCAGGAGACGGAGTGGCTGGAGAGTGCTTTGTCCAGATTTCAGAATCCCTGGATGGCACCTTAGCCAGACTGTAGACTGTGTAGCCAGGAAGGAGGGGGAATTAGCTCTTTTGATATGGATGCTAGTTTATATGATCTGGATGGTATGTAAGTGAGAAAGTTATAGGATAATGTATGTACATAGAATACCTTTTAAAAATGATTTCAGGGCTTTATTTAGTTTACATTGCGGGCTTGTGTGTGTATGCATGCTTGTGCTATGGCACACATGGAAGTTATGTGGTTAACTTACAGGAGTCAGTTCTCTCTTTCCACTGTGTGGGACCTAGGGATCAAACTCAAGTGACCAGTCTTGGCAACAGCTTTTTTACTGGCTGAGCCAGCTCACCTTCCCTCATTTGTTTATTTTTAAGATGGAGATTTCGCTGTGTCATTCAGAACACTGGGAGACCTGAACTGCTGGGCTCAAGAAAGTATTGCCCTGCTCTTGTGTGCCTAGAGCAGTGGTTCTCCACCATCCTAAGCTGTGACCCTTTAATACAGTTTCTCATGTTGTGGTGACTCCCAACCATAAATTTATTTTGTATCCTCTCCTGTTCCCATCAGTCCAAGAGACAACCAACACTGAGGGTCATAGGGTCAACTGGAGATCTTTTAAAGGGCCAGACACACTATGCTACTTCATAACTGTTGCTACTGTTATGAATCATAATGTAAATATCTGATATATGACCCCCAAAGGGGTCATGACCCATAGATTGAGAACTATTGCCCTAGAGATTAAGATTCCAGGTGTTCACCAACCACTGTGCCAGATTATTACTCTGTCTTTTAAAAGATAAACACAACAACCCTCGTCTATCCGGGCTGGTGTCCTATTTGACTTGTGAACTTGGACTTGGTGGAAGGAGGCTGAGAGTCTTAGGGAGGCTGTAGCCACAGCTCTGCAGTAAGATTTGTTTCTGGGTCGTAGTCTCAGGCATGTTGAGCAGGGTCATCCCTGGCAGTCAAGGCAGCCAGTGTGGGTGTTCTGGATCAGTGTGACACAAGTGACCCTGACACCCACTTCAAGTGCCATGGCCCCGGGATAGATGGAGAAGCTGATTGGCGAAGAAGTACTCAGGCAGTGCCCAGTGTTGGGAGGGGGTTGTTACTTCTCTCTGTGCTGGTGCCTCCAGGACATCTTTCAAGTCTTGATGGTCCCCTCCCCCCAAGTAGAACAACTGCCTCTCTTCCTACAGGTGCCCTGGGCAGTGCGCTCTGGGCTCCTCCCCTCTGGTCCTGCTCCGTGGAAACCCTGGCATCCTATTGGACAGAACTTGCCTGGAAGGCTGAGATGCCCCACACCAGCACAAGACCCTGTATCGTCATCACTGTCACTTACTATTGAGTATTTGCAGTTTGCCAGGTCCTTCCCATGTGTCTCTTGAAATATCGAGTCAAGCACCCTATGTGGTAGCTGCCGTGACTGCCTTGCTGCATAAAAGAGGATCCTGGAGTTAGTGGCATAGGCAACAAGCTGCATGACACAGAGGGAGGCATGTCTGCTTTTTGAGCCCAGCTTCCACCCTGCCCCCCGGGATGCTTGACACCGAGCAGTCTAGCCTGTTCAAGGCCGCCCGTGCCTGGGGATGACTGCCTGTTGAGTTTGCAGGGCTGGAGAGTGAGGCTTGTATTCATGGCTATCCCGAGCATGCTTCACACTTCTCAGTCTTTGGGTGACCCACGTAGGTCGGTGGGTCACCAGGATCTCCCTGGTTATCAAGTCTCATGCACTTGACTCAAATGTTCGTCAGTTGCTATGAAATCGATGCTCTGGCCTTGGTGTGTCCCTGTGATCTGAGCTCAAGCACGTCATAGAGAACACAGTGGCTGGGTGTTCTGAGGGCAGGTAATGTGGGCAGCAGCACAGGGAAGGTGAACTATGTGTTTTGTAAGGGCCCTGGCTGGGGTGCTGCCTAAGTCACATGGCCTCCCTGAATGCACTTGGCCTACTAGCCTTCACGGAGAGGATCCCAGGCCTGGCCACTGTGCTCTGCTGCTCTGCTCTCTGGCCAGAGTTTAGACTCTGACCACAAAAATGTGCCACTGCCCAACAGTGTCCACTGGAGCTTGAAGAGATCTGGGTGGGCCAGCAGACAGCCATCTGTCAAGTGGGAAGGCTGGATAGGGATGGTGTAGCAGGTTGGGTCTAGCCTGTGGCAGTGCTGTTTGGGGCCTTCCACCATTCAGGGTCTTCTGCTGATGTCAGAGTGTGAGGAGTTCACGGCGGAGTGTCTCTCTGTGCCAGTCTTGACAGTGTCTCCAGCATGTAGCCCTAGAGAGCCTTCTGAGGGACAGCCCTGAAAGGGTATAGTTTTAAATCCAAGTTTAGGAGGAAACTGGAGAAACAGTTATCCTTGAAACAGATATCCTTATCAAGGTTATCCTTGGCTACATACTGACTTTGAAGCCCACTCTGGCTCCTTGGCTCCTGGAAAAAAAGGAAGGGAGGGAGGGAGGGAGGGAAGGAAGGAAGGAAGGAAGGAGGGAGGGAGGGAGGGAGGGAGGGAGGGAAGGAAGGAAGGAAAGCATTGCAAGAGCCAGGCATGGTAAGTGCATGTCTGCCAGGCACGGTAGTACAAGTCTGTGATTATAGACCTCAGGAAGCTGAGGCAAAAGGATTTTTTTTTTCCTTTTCAGTTAAGGCTGTTTTAGCCTAGTCTGTCTCAAGAAACCAAACTAAACCAAACCCCAAAATTATTCTGGTACCCTCTGGCTGCTGAGGACCATCGGAGGTTGCCTGTATTTCATTCACAGTCAACACCAGAGGTGCCACTAACATCTTTCCCCCTTGTAGTGGTTTATATAGCATGTTAGCTGGACAGGACCTAGAATTAATTACCTTGGAGACAAATCTCTGGGCATGTTGGGTAATGGAGATGGGAAGACCTGCCCTCTATGTGGGAACAACATTCTTTGGGCTGGGCTCCCAGACTGAACAAAAAGGAAAACGTTAGCTGAGCACCAGCATTCATCTCTCAGCTATGATTCCCAACTGTGAAGTGACAGCTCCTGCCACCTTGACTTCCCCACCATGATAGACCCTTGAACTGGGAGCCAAAATAAACCCTTCCTCTCTCAGGTTGCTTCACCCACGTATTTTGTCACAGCAACGGAAAAGTAATGGACCCATGTATCCCTCCAGGAAATTGCATATTGCATCTTGCTGCCCTGCTTCCCATTTTAATTGTATCTGGGACTCTCCATCCCCCGCTAGGGAGGTCTGAGTAGGACTGCTGGTTAGAGCGGTGGAAGACAGATAAGAGAAGGGCCTTCCCCTTCTCTGCCATGTGAGTGGCTCTGGGACCAGGTGAGCCTTGCATCTAATCTGGAATCTAAGTCTTTTAGGTCACTCCCAGTAAAGCGTCTGCAGTGCTGGGTTTGGGTGCCATGTCAGACTCATTTTGGACAGGAACCCAGAAGGCTTCAAACAATCTCTGTGCAGGAATGTGCTGGTCACTTCCTGTCCATCTCAGACCCCATTGAGCCGTTGAACTGCCATTTCCCAAGTTTGATAGACATTTAGCCTATAAACACATGCTTTAAACACTTTAATGGCTCTGTCCCTTAGGGTCCCCTTGACCCTGCTCAGTCGTTTCTTAAAGTCTTGTGGTTCCCATGACCTCTTTTGGTTTTCCTGACCTCTCCCACCAACCCATATTCCTACCCAGTTGCCCAAGGCTGTAGCCGCTGGGGTTGTCCCCAGGGTTCCTCTGCCCTGTCTATTCCTGTGACACTCATTGAAGCACAGGACATGATATGCTGAAGTCACAGCTCTGTTCTCCAGGAGCCCAGAGCTGGCAGAGTGGCAGGAGGAAGGGAGGTCTTGGTGACACACAGGTCATAGCTAGAGGAGGGTGGCTTCTGTGTGAACAGGGTAAGACAGGGCCTTTTAGAGGGAGGAGCATGTGGACCTGGCCTTGAGGGAGAATGAGATTCCACTCCAGGGGACTTGAGGGAGAAGTGGGGACCCACTGGGAGGGACCCAGGCTATTCTTTCCCTGGCAAGCTCCTGGCCCTGCCCAGCCTCCCTTTCTGGGCCCTCTGAGGGGAGCTCGGGACTAGCCAGCTTCTCAGCCCTTGGTAAGCTGGAGAGGGCAGCCTTTGAGCTGTCCCAAGGTCACTCAGGATGTCCAATAATTGTCCTAACACTTTACCTGCCACGGAACAGTAATGAGAGGGTTTTCATTATTTTCGGGTGAGCGCTCCTGGCAGATGCCCGACAGCCAGCAGATGTGTAAAGTCCGAGGTGATTTGTAAGGGACCGTCTCATCTGATGCACGGTAATTGCACAAGGCGATGCTGTCACTCAGAGGAGCATCCTGGCCTGCTGGGATGAGGTTAAGGTCAGTTCAAAGATCCAGTTGGGTCACAGGAAGTGGGGCTCCTTGGTGGGAGGGGGGTCAGTGGCTAAGACCCTGGCCACAATCTTAGTGGGGCTTTCCCAGGCCAGCCAGGAACATGTCCGTTCCTCCCCTCCCCTGCATGGCTTTTGGGTGTTGGGGTGGATCTGCAGCCACTGTCCTTCTTCAGGGTTTCTTCTGGACGCTGTGCCTTTTCAGGCTTTCCTCGTGATCTGGAATCTGTGTTCTAGGCCTCCCAAGGCACATCTGTGGCATGTGGCACTGGCACAGAGGGTTCTACATGTGCTCCCTCAACCCTCTGCCTGGGTTGTTGTAGCAGACACCACCAAGTTGCATCTCACACCACATTCGCTTCTTTCCCCCAGGGCTGGAAGCACTGGGTGCCCATGACCAGGGTGCTAGCATGGTCAGATTCTGGTGACCTTTCTTCCTGGCCGCTAGGTGACAGCCATTTATTGTGTATCCACATTATGCCTTTGCTTTGTGTGCACTGAGAGAGATGGGGGAGCAAGAGAGAGAAGGGAGAGAGCTTCACGAGGCCTTGCAGGGGTCTTTTTGCTTGTCTTTGGCATAGGATTGGCTTATGTATCCCAGGCAGGCCTGACATTTGCCGTGAGAACCAGGCTGCTCTCAAACCTGTAGCTGTCCTCCTGTTCTGTCTTCAGTGTCGGAATTACAAGCGTATGTCACCACACCAAGCCTGAGGGGTCGCTGAGGACACCAATCCTATCGTATGAGGGCTCTTGTCTTAGATTCTACTTAATCACAATTTGCTGCTCATAGACCTTGTCTCCAAGTACAGCACGGGGGCGGGGGGGAGACTGCCGGGAGTTAGGGTTTCAGTGTAGGAATTTGGTGAGGCCCACTTCAGTCCATAGCACATCCCATTGGTGTGCCGCTTCCTGCCCATCTCACTTTCAACCCAGCTACACATACAAGTCAGGCCCATACGTGTTCTCAACCCTCCCTAGATTAGGATACCCCAGAGCAGAGAGCGGAGACTGCTGGGCCCTGCCCAGGGCGTAGTATTACATTTGAAGGTCCTGTGGATTTTGAAGGATCTGCACACATCTTCCTGGACACATACACTGCATACACGGCATAGCCGAGGGGCCCCCAGCTTTGTGCTCTTAGGCCAGATAGCCTGGGTAGGGCCTCTTTCTAGAGGACTTCCCTTCTTGTCTCCTGAGTGGAGAATAAGTTTTCTCAGCTAGTACGGGGGTGGGGGGGAGCACCTGTGAGGAAGACCCACCCTGGGGTGTGAAGACAAGATCAGGCTGTGGACACTGAGCACAATGCCGTTACTTCCCCAGAGCCGAGACTCCATGCAAACCTGTATTGATGCTTTACTAGCTTTAATTTTTTTAAATTAATTTTTAGTTTTATGTTCATGGGTATCTGTGCACCATGTACACAGTGCCCACAGAGGCCTGGAGAGGCTGTCTGATCCCCTGGACCTGAAGTTACATACAGTTGTGAGCTGCCATGTGGGTGCTGGGAACCAAACCTGGGTCCTCTGGAACAGCAGAAAGTGTTCTGAGCCACTGAGCCTTCTCTCCAGCCCACAGTTCAGTATCTTAAGAATAACAGTAACTCCTGTGATAATTTTCAGTGATGTTTAAATAAAGAGACCTCATGGGCAGGTGCCTGGTGGCCACAGGGCCTGTGGTGACACATCAGAAGGGGGCATGCTCAGTGGCATAAAGGGACATGACCCAGAGGGAGGGCTCTGCACACACACCTCCAGCCACTGTCCCCAGACTCATAAACTAGCAAATGGAAAGCCCTGCTTTGCCAACAAACTCATGTTGGTATCTCAAAGGAGACAATGAGCTACTCCCTCCCACCCTCATCATAAGTTGTGTTTGGAGTGACAGATGTGAAGCTCTGCCATCTCGCTGTCACACCAATTGCTCACTGTTCTGAGAAGGTCACATCATCATTCATTAGCAGTAATTAGTCCCCTGAGACCCCTGCACTTCTTCACTCAAGTGCTCCATTAACTTGGGTGTGAATCACACATTCTAGGCACCAATCAATGAAGACCCATCCATAATCCACAAGGTGATGCTATTAGTTACAATATATTAACTGCCTAATTTAAAAATAAAAAAGCCATCTTTATGAAGGGCAATTAACCACTGAGTGTAATTGGTCATTCATAAACCTCTGATTAGGAAAGACAAATAACAAGAAAGGGATGAATCATCTAGGCTGTGGAAGATGTGGTCTATGCACTAGAGGCTGTGGATTTATAGAGTTCTTCATAAATGGCACCTGGTAGTCCCAGGTCCGGATGGTTCCTGAAACTCACCTGCTTCTGTGAGACCCACAGGATCAGAGACAGCCTAAGGGAAGTGGCAGCTAAGGTGTTCTTGGCTTTTCCAGGGACCCCCTGTGTACCCAGCATAGACCACAGAACCCAGCCGACCACATTGCTGAACTTGCAGAATATGTGGGTTAGGAAGAAGGACATTGGAAGACTAAAGATACTCGATGTCATAGAGAAATAGAGGTAGGGTTAGAGACAGCCTAGAGCGAGTATCACAGAAATGGCAGAAGGAGAGACCTGCTTTCCCCACTTGCTGTCCCATTGCAGGCAGATGCCCAGCTCATCCCTGTCTACTCATCTTCCATTTACTCAGTGGGAGTTGCTAGTCGCCTCCTGGAAGGGTGGGGCTTCACACCTTGAAGGGCCACTCTTCCTCAATTTACTTAGCCTACAAACCTCTACTGGACCTGGGTACTCCCAGGAATCCCCTGTAAGACTTGACCATGGGTTTGTGAGAGCTCAGCGAACATCAGACTGTTCTTGTCCCCAGACTGTCATCCGCAGAAGGAGAGACAGAAAGCCTTGGGCCTTTCCAGGACTCAGTTTCATCACCCATGAAATGAAATAAGTTGTGTCCTCACTGGGATTGAGTTTGGGTTGGTTGGGTTGCCTTACTTACCCTGTTGGCCATCAGGGGCTGTTAACTTGAAGCTCAGTTTTGCATGACTGGGCCTGCCACATGACACCTCTTTGACTGGGGCCATATCTGTAAAGAGAGTACTGAAGTACATCCCCTTCATCATATATATGCTCATTCTTACGTCATGTTTCACATGTGAGAAAGACAGTTGTCCTGGCTGGTGTTTCCTCCTTGAGGTCTCTGCTCCAGGTTGCTTCCCAGTGAGGACTCCCCAATCTTCCTATCTAGGTAGCCATTGTCTCTTCATCCCCTTTGTGTCCTTCTTGTCCTCTCTCCTCCTGGGTACAAATTGCCTTTCCTTGTTGTTCACTGCCAGCCAGCCTCCATGCTACCTCAGAACTGTGACAGGGAAGGCCCTTCCTACAGTCACAGTGCATGTCCATGCCCAGAACCCGGGGTGTAGCAAATGCTCAGTGATTATCTGTAGAGAGATTGAATGTCATCTCATTGGGGGGGCTCTTGAGACATCCTTTTTGTGGCTCTTGTGTCTAAAGAGCTCACTTAAATGCCACCAAAGCTCTCCAAAGGAAGGGTCATGGTGCTATTGGCTTTCCATGCATCTCAGTTTTATGGAACCTCGATTCTGGGTTTATGCAGAGTGGGGTTCCCACTCCTACATCCCAGAACTGTCATGTTCCTGATGCCTGTCTCCGGCACACCCTGTTTATTGGCATTAATGAGAAGATGGTACCTTTGCTTTCCCCGGTTGGACAAGTATGGATCCAGAGTTAGTAACTCGTGGACATAGGGCAATGCAGGTGCTGTGGGATGGCCTGGGGAAACAACTGTGGGCATTCAGAGGTGGCTTGCAGCTAGGCCATGTGGATGGTAGTGGGGAACTATGTGTGGGTCTGGAGTAGGGGGCAAAAGTGGCACAGGGGGAAAGATGACATGTCCCTGGGAGGGGTGGGCCGAAGTGTTCGAAGCAGAGGTGGGGGGGCAGCCCTGGGAACTCTCAGCTGACTCGATCTTGTGAAGATGGACAGGAAGTTTGGGGACGTGGTGGGACAGCATTCTCCTTGTGAAGAAGTGGCCTGTTGCAGCTGTGAAATCTGTGTGTGTCTGGGTCCCCTCAGGGACTCACAGTGACTTGGCATGCACTGCTACTTAACCAGTTTGCCTTAGTGAAAGTCCATCTCTGGGTATGTTCTCAGGAGGTCACGCTCTTCTGTGCTGAGCTATTCTCATTTGCGTTTTTGTGCCCTAGACTGAAGCGGTCCCCGCTGAAGGTGAGATTCTGTACCAATGAGTCCCAGAAGTCCCGGAGAGAGCTGGTGGGGCTGCTTCAGCGGCTGGGATTTGACATCTCCGAAGGAGAGGTGACTGCCCCTGCACCAGCCACCTGCCAGCTCCTGAAGGAGCGAGGCCTGCGGCCACATCTGCTCATCCATGACGGTAGGCCTGCCTCGGACTTGCTGTTTTTGAGGTGAAGGCTGGGGAGAGGGCCTCCCACTCCCACTTGGGCCAAACCATGAGAAACAGATGCAGGTCAAGCCTGACTTCTTCCACAACATTTGTGAGGCTTCTGGGTACAGTAAGAGCAGGCCCCAACTATCCCCCTCTGATCCCAGCCCCAAGGCCAGCTTCAGAATGGCCTGAGGTGGTGCTCCCTGATTTAGGTAAGAGGTCATGGATTTACCTAAGGGATTATTGAGAGAGAGGAAAGTGGGCTGAAGTGGGGGTGGGTGAATATGTGAGTATGAAAATCATGATTGCAGTCCATAGCTTTCTAATATCTGCCAACCCATAACCTTGAACACTCAGTCTTGCTCTTAGGTGCAATTTGCAAATGGCTATTGGAGCAAGGTTTGAATCCATATGATTTTAGTCTGAATGCAAGACCAGAGATCCTTGAGCCCCAGAAGGGAGCTTTTGTGGAGCAAAGCAGAGGGAGTAGTATTCTGGTGACTATTTAAAAATGGGGTTTAAGTATTTCAGAACACTGTGTTGTCTGTATGTCTGTCCTTTCCGTCCTTCACACTGTTATCATTTTGACAAATCTCTGGGCAGAATCAGAGCATCCTTCTGAGGTGCGGAATGCTGTCTGCAATGCTGGAAGATGGAACCCATTGCTCTGGCACCAGTTAAGGGAATCATGCCCAGCCTCTAAAAATCCTCTTTCTAACATCCTTTCTCTGGAGTTAGGAACCCTGCCAGTGTCTTTAGAAATTCTGTCTCCTGTTCCCCGGGAGAAGGGTTGCTAGGTACAGAGAAGGGGGTAGAGGAGCTGAGCCAGAGGAGTGGGGAATACAGCATTGGCTCAAAGGTGCTATTAACTAAGGAATCTAGCTGACATAACAGAACCTGAGTGGATTGGAGGGGAAACAGCCTTTCTCTGCTGTCATGTCTGCGTTTTCAGTAAATGTACCTGTTTTCCAGGCTTTTACTTTTTCCAGGTTTTATTATTGATGTTTTTCCCCTAATACTTTATTATGAAAATCTTCAAACATATAGCAGACCTCAAAACCCTTTACTTGGTGGGGGTATGGAGATGCCTCCGTCAGCAGTGCCTGCCATGGAAGCTCTAGGACTTGAGTCTGAATCACAACAGCCATGTGAAAAGCTGGTTTACTCCTGTAATCCAAGCACTAAGGAGTGAGGACACGAGGATCCTGGGAGCTCGCTGGCCATCAGTCTGGCCCAGTTAGTAAACTCCAGGATCAGTGAGATACTCTGTCTCAGCCAACAAGGTGGTGAGGCACTGAGGAAAATACCCACTATTGTTCTAACCTCCATTCTCGCGTGAACACGTGCACACACAAATGCACACAATTTACTTAGAATATTTTTACCGGCCTCCTGGATGTTGAGAACGGCATCTATAGTTTTCTTGGTTATGTGTCTAACCATGCCTCCATCTATCTATTTGCTAGTTTTCCTTTTAAATCATTCCACAGCAGATGTTGGTGCAGTTCTCTTCAGCATGTCATAGAGCTGAATATATGGTCGGGTTTTTTTGTGTGTGTGTTTTTTCTTTATGTTGATGTAAGATTTCCATGCAATGAGGAGCTCAAACCCCTATTGCTCTTTTGCTGGCTTTGAATCCCACACCTCTGGAGGTTTCCATTATTATCACACTGAAGTTTCCTGCATATCCTTCCAGCCACCCCCCCACCCCGTGACAGTCCTTAGTGATAGTGTAAATAAACGTACCTGTTTAGAATTTCATATCAATGGAATTATATACACTGTATATTTGATCCAGGGACCCCAAAGACCACCTTAGGTCTCGGTGATTCCCTGGAAGGGCTCCCAGGACTCAGAGAGACATGGCACTCAGGATTAAAGCTGGGTACAATGGAAGACCACACCTCAGCTCAACAAGTGAGGAGCTGTGTGGGGCAAAGAGTAGGAGAACCCAGGCATGCACTCCCAGCTGCCCCCGCACTGGTGTGCTTGGTTGTCTCGGCAGTGGTGTGTGAGATGTCAGGTGGGCAATAGGGAAGCTCACTGGAGAATCTGTGCCTACACTTTTTTGAAAGGGCTGGTCACCTAGGTCCACAGTCCCATGTGACTGGCCTTAGGGACTCCACCTCCATCCACACACTTCACTCAAGATCACACTGACCTAGCATGACCCAGTTCCTTTGGTGTGCAAACCCTGCCTATCAGACAGGATTTTGTAGGGGCCCAGGGATTTCTCCCTAGAGCTGTTAGAGGGCCAGTCTTAAAGACAGGCCTTTTTCTGGAGTGTGCAGGATTCCAGCAAGCCAGGCCTGCTGAGGTAGCCCTCTCTTTCACAGAAAGTAGTGTGTGTGTGTGTGTGTGTGTGTGTGTGTGTGTGTGTGTGTGTTTGTGTGTGTGTGTGTGTGTGTGTGTAAAGCTTCTCCCTCCAGCCAGAGGCTCATCATGTGGTTACATGTACCACCATATTCTTTCTCTTTGCCATGTAGGGAACATACCACAGTGTATTTATGCCTGGATGTTTCCCAGCTTCAGGTTTGTCTTAGGGTTCCTATTTCTGTGAAGAGACACTATGACCATGGCAAGTCCAACCTCCTGACTCCCAACACAGGGTTTCTCTGTGTAGCTCAGGCTGTCCTGGAACTCACTCTGTAGACCAGGCTGGTCTTGAACAGAGATCTGCCTGCCTCTGCCTCCTGAGTGCTGGAATTAAAGGAGTGCCCCACCACTTATAAAGGAAAACATTTAACTGGGGCTGACTTACAGTTTAGAAGTTTAGTCCATTATCATCATGGTGGGAAGCATGGCAGCATGCAGGCAGACATGGTGCTGGAGGAGCCAAGAGTTCTACAGCTGGATCAGCAGGCAGCTGGAACAGAGTGACACTGGGCCTGGCTTGAGCCTTTGAAACCTCAAAGCTACCCCCAGTGACACATTTTCTCCAATAATGCCACACCTACTCCATCAAGGCTACACCTCCTAATAGTGCCCCTCCCTGTGAGCCTGTGGAGGCCATCTTCATTGAAACCATCACAAGGCTGTTCTGAAGTGCATATTCTGCCTGGCAGAATATGACGGAAAGAAAGTGCCCCTTTTAGCTGGGAGTAAGCCGTGTTCTGAGCTTGAGGGCTGTCTGTCTCTCTTGTCTTTCCAGGAGTCCGCTCAGAATTTGGTGACATTGACATGTCCAACCCAAACTGTGTGGTGATTGGGGATGCCGGTGAAGGCTTTTCCTATCAGAACATGAACAAAGCCTTCCAAGTGCTAATGGAGCTGGAAAACCCTGTGCTTATATCACTGGGGAAAGGGTGAGTCCTCTGCAGGGCGATTGTGCTGGGCAGCTCTGTCCTTTGCTTTGTGGTTTTCTGCTTTGGGGTCAAGTAGAGACAGATACAGACAGGTGATGTGGGAGTGAACACAGGGGTCCTCTCCTCCCACCCTTTTCTCTTCATTCCTCCTTTTTTCCCTTTTAATAAAATCTTTCCAGAGCCATTTGACCAAGTTTATGTAGGAATCTTGGGCCAGGAAATAGGTGGAGGCTTCAGTGCATGTCAAGGCCCTGAGGAGATCTCAAAGGTCAGGTGTCAGCTGTCCAAAGTTTATGGTAAAGGAAGCAAAGGTCCCTTAGCACAGGACATAGCACAAGATGGTCAGGAATAGTTTCTAGGGATACTTAATGTAGTACTAGATGGACTTGTGGTCTGAGAGGGTGCTCTGGGCCAGGTGCTGAGTGCTGTCTCTATAGAGTTGAGGTTTGGCCGCACTTTGGCTGTGGTTCTAGCATGTACCTCAACACCATGCTAGTAGCTTCCATCGCTCCAGCGGATACCTGAGATAAACAGCTGAAAGGGAGGCTCAGAGTTTCAGACACTTCACAGCCCCTTGCTTTGGGCTGTGGTGAGGGTAGACATCATGGCGGGAGTGTCCAGCTTATTTTCCCAGAGACTGAGAAGCAGAGAGAGAAAGAAGAGGAGTCCCAGTATCCCCTCAAAGGAAAAATAACCTCACTTCTATTTACTAGATCCCACCTTCCTAAGGATCTACTACTTCTCAACACTGCTGTCGACTGTGGACCAAGCTTGTGGGCCTCTGGGGTACATTCAGGATGCAAACTCTAGCACCGTCTTTTTTCTTTCAAGAAAGTATTATTTACTTAACATCTTTCTCCCCTCCCCCTCTTTTCTCCCTTACTTACTTTGTTTTTACATTTTTTTTTAATTTTAATTTTTTTTTTTTTTTTTTTTTTTTTTTGAGACAGGGTTTCTCTGTGTAACCCTGGCTGTCCTGGAACTCACTGCAGACCAGGCTTGTCTGGCCTTGATCTCAGAGATCTGCCTGCCTCTGCCTCCTGAGTGCTGGGATTAAAGGCATATACTAGCACTGCTTTTTGAAAAAAAAAAAAAAAAAAAAAAGGCATGTGGGGCTGGAGAGAAGGCTCAGCGGTTGAGAGCACTGCCTGCTCTCCCAGAGGTTCTGAGTTCAATTCCCAGCAACCACAGGGTGGCTCACAACCATCTATAGTGAGATCTGGTGCCCTCATCTAGAGAGCAGGTGTACAGCGATAGCAGATAGAGCACTCATCTACATAAAATAAAGAAAGTAAATAACAATAATAGTTTTTTTTTAAATTCTATCAGTGTCTTACCTACACACATATGTGTGCACTACAGATGTGCCTGCTCTCCATTGAGGTCGGAAAAGGTGTCAGAGTCCTCGGAAGAGGCATCCTGGCTGGTTGTGAGCTACCATGTGGGTTCTCAGAACTAAACCCAGGTCCTCTGTAAGAACAGGTGCTCTGAATCAACTGCTGAGCTATCTTTCCAGCCCTGTTTTGTTTGAAATGGGGCCTAGCATACCCCTAGGCTGGCCTGAAGCTGGTTATGTTCTGTATAGTTGAGGTTCTTTTTCGACTTCTGGTTCCCTTGCCTCTACCTCCTGACTTCTGGAATTATAGGCATGTGCCATTGTAGCCAACAAGGCATTTTCCTCCCTCACCTTCAGTACTATGCATTGAACACAAGGCCTTGTACATGCCAGGCAAGGCTGGACCGCTGAGCTATATCTCTGGCCTTGCTATTATCTTTCTTTAACACTGAGATAACACAGGCCCACTGAAGAAACTTAGAAATCACAGAGCTGAAGAAGAAAGTAAAAGGTGTTTGCAGCCTCACTGCACAGCATACACATCAGCATTTGGGTATCGTCCTCAGATGAGTGCTTACAGATGCATGCATTCATCAGATGCTGTGGACACGGCTGGGTTTAGAATCACCTAGGATACACACTTCTCGATATATTTGTGAGAATATTTGTAGAGAGGTTTAACTTAAGCGGGAAGACACACCCTAAATGTGGCCAGCATCTCATGTTCTAGTGTCCTGGAGTAAAAGAGATGGTGCTGGAGAAGTGACTCAGTGGTTAAGAGCACTGGCTACTCTTCCAGAGGTCCTGAGTTCAATTCCCAGCACCACATGGTGACTCACAACCATTTGTACTGGGATCTGATGCCCTGTTTTGGCATGCAGGAATACATGCAGATAGAGTACTCAAATATATAAAATAAGTAAATCATAAAAAAAAAGAACAACATGAAAAGAAGGATGCTGACTTGGTACCAGCATTCACCTCTCTCTGCTTCCTAGTTATGGATACAATGTGACCCAGCTGTGTCATGCTTTTGCCACCATGCCTTCTCCCAGTGGTGTTCTGTACCCCTCAGACTGAGCTTGCATTTCCCTCTGTTCTTAAGTTGTAACATATTTGGTCACAGCAACAAGAAAAGGAACTAATATAGGAGTCAGGCTTGACCTTGTTTTGTCAGCTGTGGTTTTCTTTCTTTCTATTTTCATGTATGTATGTGTGTGTGTGTGTGTGTGTTTGTGCGTGTGCGTGGAGGTCCAAGGTTGTTGTGAGGAATATCATCCTCCATCCATCTTCCACCTTATTCAGTGAGGCCACTCAATCAAACACTGATCAAAGGTATGACCCGTTCTCCCTAGCTAGCCTTTTGTGGGGGTCCTTTGTCTCTGCCTTCCAAGGCTGGAATTATAGGTGGGCTACCATGTCCATCAGACATTTATGTGAGCTGGGGACCTTAACTGCCGTCCTCACACTTGGATAGCAAAGGTTTTGAGCACTGAGCTATCTCTCCAGCTCCCTGGGCCTGTTTCTTAGGGTCACCAAACAGCAGTTTGTGAATGACTTTGTACCCAGTGACCAGATAGCTCTGTGACACAGTTATCCATCTTGTGAGCCAAGTTGCAGGAGGCTGTGCATGTCTAGGCTGGCCGGGAGATCAGAATCTCACACGCTTGAGGTTGCACGGGGCTTTGGAGGTCCTGCCCAGCTTGGTAGGCATCAGGGTTCACTGCTGGAAGTATTTTCACCCAGTGTTTTGGTGACTGGGCCCTCATGCCCATCGATCTAGGTATTCTTGGCCTACTTACCTCACTGACCAGAGCCCTGCCCTTAGAAATTTGAGTTGGCGAACCTGCCTAGAAAATGTGCGTAATGAAAAAGCTGTATGATAGGTCATTTATATCAACACATTTTTCCTCAATGCAGTCTCATCATTGCTAGAGGTTATTCCAGATTACGAGTAATGGCTTGAATAAATACATTGGTTAAGAAAAATAAAAATAAAAAGGTGAAAACAGGAGTTGCTTGCTCTTGGCTGAGTGAGACCTTTGGCAGACTCAGCAGTAGTGAGGGTTGATTTGATATGCTTGGGGCCTCCAGCCCTCTAAATTCTGATTTGGGTGAAGGGCAGGCTGTTTGAAACCCAGAGAAAGGTCTCAACAGCTCCCACAGGCAACCCAAAGGCCTGGGAAGAGCTCCTGTCAGGAAGGCTGGGGCGGCCTTCCTGAGGGTGCAGGGAGGCCGGATACCCCTCTCCTCAAAATGGAGTGATTTACATTTGGCATCTGTGTGGATGGAGAGAGGGAATTGGCTTTGTAATTTCTCCTGTCATGCCGCCATCAGAAAATTAAGCTGTTTACTCCGCAGACTGTGGAGGTTAATGGCTCTTCTGGGAGAGGTCAAGTGGTCATTTTGCAGGGAGGCTGCACCGAGGAATCGGAAGCGGCAGGAGAACGAAGCATAAAATCAGATCTGACTGCTCCCCTGGCCCGCTTCTCCCAGGAGCCATAGTGGCCCTCGGCAGTCAGAGGGCCCAGGGCCCTGCCAGGCATGAAGCAGGCCCCACAGTGCCCGAAAGGAAGGAAAACTACATCCAGTTGATAGTGAAGGGACACAAATCAAGACGCCTGTCTGCCGTTCCTCTTGAAGGGAACAGTGCTTACCGCCAGCGGTTGGCTTCAGGTGGAACTTTGTTTTCCTGAGTGAGTAAGAAATACAGGCTGTGTAGTGGGAGCCTGTTTCAAAAACAAGCCTCTGTTGTTGAGAGAGGTGGGGCATGGATTAAAAGTTTTCATTTCGATTTCCGAGAATCCATTTTCTCTGGCTCAGAAGCTCAGGCTTTGGCTGTGTATTTCAAGTCACCTAATGAGCCTAAATACCCTGAAGTTCTTCTTAATAAACCTCTAGATCCGAGGCCAGCAGAGCTTTGTTTCCATGACTCCTTAGGGGTGAGATTTCCCATCCACTCTGTCTCCAGGTCCAGCTTTCCCCGGGGCAGCCTGGAAACCCCCAGAATCCTCAGCTGCAAACTGCTGCCTCTGTTACAGTTTTGTTTTGGAAGTTTCTGTCTGCCTCCTAGGGAACACCTTCTAAGCCAAGTTAGGTCTGTCCCCTGCTGTCCTCTGCTCAACCCACTTCTACTCACCCTTCCTTTGGAAGACCCTGATAATCCTCTCTGGGGGCCTTCCTCAGGCCACTCATTGGAACAGGGGTTGTAACCTCTGGGAGTCTCCTGATGGCCCCTTTCCAAGAAAAGTGGCCCAACTGTGGGCTTGGAAGTGGTCCTCCATGCTCTGGTGCTCTGATGAGCTCAAAGTGCTCCCTGGGCCTTCACACTCCTCCCCCTCAGAGTGACCTGCTCCCCCTCGGGACACAGCTTAATTGTCTCTTCTGAGGGACGCCTCTTACTATGTCACTTATTCATTCGGCTCACCTCGTTTGTTCCTACACTTCTCTACGGGTCTGTTTACGACTGCTCTGCACTGGGAGTTCAGGGACACATGCCAGGTCTGGGCTTGTCCCTGAGCCCTGCAGCGAGTCCTGGACAGAGGAGAAGCACCTGCCATCCAAACGGCACAGGCCCAGCGCCAGTGTCTCCCTCTGCTGGCCAAATTGTTTCTCAGTCTCCAGTTCTTGGAAACTGTACCTGGCTAAGGAAGTAGTCATTATAGTTCATTGTAAAAATAGAGAAAAGAAAGCAAATATAGTAAGTGTGTGTGTGTGTGTGTGTGTGTGTGTGTGTGTGTGTGTGTGTGTGTGTTTGTAAGTGTCGGCATGCTCATGCCAGGGTGTGTTTATAAGTGTAGGCGTGCTCATGCCAGGGTGTGCATGTGGAAGTCGGAGGACAACCTCAGGCATCGCTGTTCACCTTCCACCTTCTTTGAGACACCGTCCACTTGTTTGCCTCTGTGTTCGCTGGGCTAGCTTCTGGGGCTTTCCCTGTCTCCCCCTCTCATCTGGCACAGGAGAGCTGGGATTACAGACACTTGGTTCCACACCTGGTTCCATGGGGTTCTGGGGATCTGAAGGCCCTCCTGCTTCCGAGGCAAGTGTTCTACCCACTCAGCCACCTCATCAGCCCCAGGAAACTTTTCAAGAAAATTTCGTTAGGGCTTTGGAGACAGCTTAGTGGTTAAAGCTGTTGGCGTGCAAGCAAGAGGGCTGGAGTTTGGATTCCCAGAACCTAAAGGTCAGCTGGGTGAGGCAGATTGCCAGTACTTCTAGCCTTGTAGAGACAGGGGATTCCAAGAGCAAGCTGGCTTGCAATACTAGCTGTAGCAGTGAGCCCCGGGTTTGATTGAGGGACCATTTCCCACACAAAATAAGGTAAAGGAATGGCCTAAGAAGTTTCTGATGCTCCTGGCATACACCACACACATGCATGTCACCGCTCTGGAGGCAGGCCATGGGACCTCGGATAATGGAGCTGATAAATGAGACTACCTAAAGTCTCATGCTAAAGCCAGCTTTATTCAGAGCATCAGGCAATTTATACTCTGAGGGGGAAGAGAAGTCACGTGAGTCACATTCTCGGGAGTTCAAGCTGTATACGATCACTAGGACAAACTGCATGTGACAATGGTTAGCCTTTTTTTTTTTTTCATAAAGGCATATCAAGAATAATTTAAACATTTAATTGAATAACAGCAACAAGCAATAATGAGTGATCTGAAGCAAACTCACTCTTATCCGCTATCCCTGGGAGAAGCAAAAAACACATCCCCAGAACAATTCTGCGTTTTGAAGAAACTGAGGCCACAAGACTCTTGTTTTGTTTTCTTGGAGTTTCCTCACAAGAACTCAGAATTCTCCTCACATGGGTCCATTCTTGGACTGTGTCCTGACACAGACACATGAAAAGAAGAAAAAGAAAAGAAATTCTTGAGATGGGATTGGCTGTGTATCCCGGGCTGGTCTAGAATTCGTGCTCCCCCTGCCTCGGCCCCCTGGGAGCTCCTGTCTCCGGGCCTGTGTGTCAGCTCCAGCGAACAGCTATGGACGGTAGCGTTCTCCAGTCTTTCCTTGAGTGGTTCTTGTGCTCTGGGCATCACGTAAGGAACTCCAAGTGTGTTATCTTGTGCAAGCTTCACAGCAGCCCGTTTGTTTTGACCATTTTACAGATGAGGAAGCTGAGGTCTAAAGGCTTACGTAGACCAAAGTCATTGTTAGGAAGCAGAAAAAGAACTGTAGTGTTGAAGTCAGCCTGCACCCCTCTTTTCTGTGGTCCTCTCTGCAGAATTAGTGTTCCCTGCTGGACACAGAAGGAAGGGAAAACTGACGGAGATGGGCAGCCCCCTTAATAATGCCAAGTTTAGATGCCCCACCCGTGTACCACTCCTGGGTTTCGGTGAAACTCATCCCTGGAGCATGATAGATAAGCCACCCTCTTGCCCCCTTACAGTCACATGGCTTTGCTCAGAGAGCCCCAAGTATGAATGACTCTGTAGCCAGGACTCGAGGCCTTGCTCTGATGTGAGGTGGGCCGTGGGTACTTGGAAGAGCAGTGAGACTACACGGAGGAAGACTCCCAGGAGCTGGGCCTGCACTGTCTCAGCGAGGTCGGGAAGACATTCTTGTCTCACGGAAGCAGCTGGTGCCCGTGAAACCTGGCGCCTTGCCTGACCCCAGGCAACAGGAGATGTGGCAGGCTGCTGTGGAACTAATGGAGTTCCCTCCTCAGGCAGCAGTTAGGGGTTAATTATTAGCATTTAGGGAGTGCAGCACATGCTCTGGAGGCCTGCCGTCCCCTCCCAGAACACGGGTCACTTGTCTTCCTCTGTGGTAGTAACTGGATCCATCTGCCCCCCTTGGGTCCCTGGTTAATCATTGTGGTAGGGGGCTGCTGGCCGAATGACTCATGGTGTGCTAGTACTGCCAGCCCTCTGGTTACGCCATGTGGCCTCCATCGGTCACTCTCAGCATGGCGTTGGAGCTGACCTGCACCTGTGGCTCTCTGTTCACATCCTCCCTTCTGCTCTCTTACAGGCGCTACTACAAGGAGACCTCTGGCCTGATGCTGGATGTTGGATGCTACATGAAGGCTCTCGAGGTACCTGCCTCGGTTCTGTCCCATGCCCTCCTCAGGCTTTCTGGAGGAGAAAGTAGCCTTTCTTGTTTCTGACTGGGGCCTTCTTGTGTGGGGCTTCTGGCCACATACCTCCTTCTCCTCCAGGTCCATTGCCTGGGTCATCACAAAATCATCATGTGTGTCATTCTCCTACCCGACCCAACACCCCAGCCAACCTCCTGGTGCTCTTTCCCAGCATGCTCTTTACCACTCTTCCCTGACTCATGGTATCTGTGCAGATCACCTGCCTCCTTCCTGGCCCTGTTAACACTTCAGGCTTGATGTGTCCTTGGCCTCCTTTCTGAGATGACCTTGTAGGTTACAAAGTCATCTCTGACTATGGCCAGACCCCTGTGGCCTATCAGTCACCTTTGCCTAGATTCCTGCCACATCCCATCCCTACAGTGGTAGCGGCCCCTGCCCACCTGTGCCCAGGTGGGTAGGTTGAATCCTGGACCCCCTCAGGAGAGCCTAGGATCTACCTGGAGGTGGGCAGCAGGGAGTGGCAAGAGATGGGATTGTAGCTGAACAGGTAGGTGACAGCCATGGTCTCTTGTCCCCTGGGAGGCCGTGGCTTTGCCAGGCATGGTATGTATGCCACTTGCCGTGGGCAGCCTTGGAGTGGTTGGCAGAGCTGGAAGTAGTTGTCCTCAGCATTCTGAACAGCCTCACATTGCAGAGCTGTGACACTCTGGCCTGTGATGTGTTTTTGAGGCCCACAGCATCCTGTTTTGTGAAGGTCCCTGGGCATCAGGAGCTAGTCTTTATGCGTGGTCAGGCTGCTGATCCTGATTTTAAGCCCACGCTATGTCCTCTCTTTGCCAGTACGCCTGTGGGATCGAGGCTGAAGTGGTGGGGAAACCCTCCCCTGAGTTCTTCAGATCTGCCCTGCAATCCATAGGGCTGGAAGCCCACCAGGTAGGTGTAGAATTTCCTTTCTTCTTTACAGTTTTAAGATGACATTTACTTATTTTAGGGTGTGGGCTTGTGTGAGTTCATGCTCGCCTTCCACTGTGAGGGTTCCAGGAATCGAACTCAGATCATCAGGATCAGCAGCAGGTGCCATTACCAGCTGAGCACTCTTGCTGGCCCAGAACTTTTCTCACTGTGAGGAGTGACACAGTTACTTGCCCCAACAATCAGATCACACATATTCCCCTCTTAGAATGTTTTTTTTTTCCTCTTAAAAAATGAATGCTTTCCTTTCTTGTTTTCTGTGCACACGGACATGCACACGCCTGCGCGGGGATGTACATCGCAGGCACACACGTGCCACAGTGCACGTGGAGGGCAGAGGACAACCTTGGGTGTTAGCGCTTGCGTTGCCCTCTGTTTGAGACGGGGCCCCTCTTGCTTGCCGCTGCATATGCCAGGCTGGCTAACTGGTGAGCTTCTGGGGAGTCTCCTGTCTCTACCTCCCATGGGAACACTGGGGTTACGGGTGTGTGCTGCTGTGCACACCTTCCCGTGGGCCTGGGGATCCGAACTCAGGGCCTCACACTTGCACAGCAAGCTCTTTCCCAACTAAGCCAGCTCATCTCCCTAGTCCCAGAACTGATTTTTTTACTATCATGTTTTGTGCGGGTTTTTGTTTGGTTGGTTGGTTTTGGTTTGGGGTTTGGGGTTTGTTTTTGTTTTTTTGAGTCAGGGTTTTCTGTGTAAGCCTGGCTGCCCTGGAACTCATTCTGTAGACCAGGAGAGCCTCTGCCTCTGGCATAGCGCCAACACCGCCCAGCTTTACTATCATGTTTTAAAGCAAATCTCAGACCAATTGTATCTTTTTCGTGATAAGATTTTTCTTTAAAACGTGGCATTTTAGCACAACCGCAAAGCCGTAAAACCCCAGGCAGTGACCAAAGAGTCCATAGAAAGGTGGCCAGTTTCCTGGCTTTTTAGGACTACACGTCACAAAACATCCTCTAATACGGCCACCAAAAGAGAGAAGTAGCAGAAAACTGCAGTGTTCATGTGGAGAGTCTTGGGCCCCCGTGCTCTGCTGGCAGGACCATGAGGGAGGATCACTGCTTTGAGGGAGCCTTTGGAGAGTCTTCAGCATTAAACGAGTCCGCTGTCTGCCCAGGCGACTGTGCTTCCAGGTGTAGAGCCAGGTGAACTGGGGCAGGCATGCAGACGATGACAGTAACCACACCTTGCAGGGTCCGAGGGTAGCTCAGTCCTTGAGTACTTGCCTCACAAACATGACGCCCTGGGTTTGAATCCCAGCACCACAGAAACAAACACTTCCCTGAAACCACTAAGCGTTGTTCACGGCAGCTGTATTCCCAGTAACTAAGAGGTCAAAAAGAACTCAGACGCCGGCCTGTCCCCTGTGAATCGGTCAGCCGTTTGCGTCCCGTATGTACAGTGAAATATCACTGAGTCGTAAAGAGGAGGGAAGAACCGCCACAGGAAGCTAAGGGCATGGAGCTCTAGCACGTGTCTACAGCAGGCACGCCCACAGAGGCCGAGAGGGTGGGCTAGTGGTTGCCAGAGGCTGAGGCACGGCTACGTCAGGACTGTCACTTCATGAGAACCTGCTCTCCTGCAGGTGGTAAAAACGTTGTAGAGCTCAGGCTGGCACAACTTAGCGGGTAAAAATCACAGAGAGCCAAGCCTGGTGACCGTGCCCTCCAGGGCGGAAGGAGAGAACTGACTCCCGGAGCTCATTCCCTCCCCTCCATGCGTGTGCTGCGGCGCACACGCATGCGTACTTGTGCACTTGGCGGCCCAGTGCAGTCTAAATTTAAGTGCGTTGCTCGCATGCGACTTTGTGGGTTCTTTTTTCTTCCACCTTCCTCCACCCCTTTTCTTCTTCCTCTTCAACCCCCTAATACTAGATAGGAGCAGGAAAAAAAAGGTAGAGGAGAAAGGGGTATCATCCTTATTTGATTACTTCCTGCTGATGAGGGGCGTCCAGCTCCTTGGGGCAACTTTGATCTTTGCCATCAGGATATCTAATTTCTTCTTTGTACACGGCTACTTACAAACCGCAACCACCAACGTCCAACCCCCAACCAGCAACCCACCCACTGGGGCCCTAACATTGATATATCCTCTGAAAAGTTTCCAGAATTCCAAGCATCGTATACTCGCAGAAACTGTCTGCAGCCGGCAAAATCATGGCCCCTGGCTGAGTATGAGGGAAATCACAGTCAGCTGCCACAAAGCAGCCGCATCTCCCCACACCTGGGATTAAAACGAAAACATATTTTTATAACCTTGCTGTGTTTTTTAAAAGAATCCAAAATTCTCACTCGTCAGTAGCTGTGTGTCCTCTTCATTGTCATTCTGTCCTGACCCCAGCCTGCCATTTTGCTGAAATGCTCTCTGGAGTTTTTTGAATCTTGGGTTGTGTACACATTATAAGACAGAGTTTCACTAACCGTATGCACCCCCAAGTAACAATCCCTGTTTCTGTATTTTGTTGTTGTTGTTGATGATGAAAATGGCCTGTGACAGGGCTGCAGGCTGCTCGGGTGCCAGGTCGTGGCATAGCCTGACTGTTCTGAGCGGCCCTAATCAATACAGTCGTCACTGCCATTCCCTTGGTAATGGCTCTGCAGAGATGTTTTGAGTCTGAGCTCCAGCGGTGACAGCCGCCAATCCAATTTCCGCCTAATCTTTCCCAAACAGCCTAGAACCAGCAGAAGGCTGGAATTACCCTTCATGATTGGAAAGTCGACCCCCTTAGAGATAATTCAGCACTCCTTCCCGTTACTTCTCTAAATACCTCAGGCCGTGGTGGAAGCTCACTGTGCACTGGCGATGTATTGCAGCCTCCCTGGCCTCCACCTGCTGGGCATGGTAGCACCACCCTCGTTCACATGCGGTGATGTCCCAAATGTCTCCAGACATTGTCCTGGGGAGAACCACAGTACTGTGGGCACAGGCTCAGAAAAGCCTAGAACCAGGCTCTCAAGATGGCTCAGTGCGGGAAAGCACTTTGGTATACAATCATTAGGACCTGACTTCAAGCCCCAGAACCCACATAAAAGTGGGAAAGAACTTCCTGCACTAACCCCCATCACACACCCTTACACACACACACACACACACACACACACACACACACACACGGAAAAGTAATCGAGGACCGGTGATGGACTCTGTCATAAAAGCACTGATGATATGAGTTTGGTCCCTGGTACACGATGGAAGGAGATGATAGCTCATGTCCGAGAGTTGCTCTTTGACCTCCATATGTACACAGTATCATGTTCATGCCCAGTGCCCACCATAAAATAATAAAAAGTGTTTAAAAAATAAAAGAGCAGTTGAGGGCCAGGCTTGTTGGCTGTCCACGGGAGACTGGGTGTAAGAAGTGGACTGTGTCCTACACTTTATTCCTGTTCGAAGGTCAGTCATCCAAGGTAGGGGGATTCTGTGCTTCTGATGGGAGTGACTTCAGTCGAGGGCCATATCTTTTTCCCTGCAGCCGTGACTTTACGTATTTCCATGGAAGCCTCCTTACTGTGCTCATTTTCTCTGGGGATGTTGTACTCTGCCCTCTGACTGGGATTAGGAGTGTGTGTGTGTGTGTGTGTGTGTGTGTGTGTGTGTGTGTGTGTGTGTGTTTATAAAGCCAGGAGAGCAAAATCCAGCAGCAGATCTAGCTCTTGCATAGGACCCAGGTGTGGTTCCCAGCACCCACCCAGTGACTGGAACTCCAGTTCTAGGGGATCTGAGCCCTCTTCTGGCCTCCTTAGGCTCCTGCACACACATGATGCACATAAAGTCACACAGGAACACGTAAGAAAAAATAAATAGAAAGTCCTGTTTATCAAAGAGATCAGACATTTCAGAGAAGTACCAAGGAGGGAAACCTCTGTCATTCCACTATCCTAGAATAACACAATTTATGCTTTGCCTTTCTAATTTTTCCCACACCAAATGAAAATAATCCTCTATCTGCTGTTGAAACTATCCCCCCTTAATATTCTGTTGAGAAAACTTTCCTTTTTGCTTATTTAAGCAGTTTTGTGAAGTAATTTTTGTGACTATGTAGTATTTTACCATATGTACATGTGTATTTATATATGTATGTATCTCTGTATATCTGTCTTCATCTATCTGTCTGTCTATCTATCTGTAATCATTCCCCTGTTATTGGAGATTGGGCTTCTTCCTCATTTCCTTATATATAACCCTGGTACACACCTTTGTGTGTGCATATTTTTGTATCTTCGTTATTATTTTCTGGACACGAGAAGCGAGGTTGTAGTGTACATCATTTATCCTGGTTTGTAAGGGTTGTGTCAGGTTGCCCATCTCTGCACATCTTTACCGACACCTTTATTTTTTGCTTGCTTGTTTTTTTTGTTTTTTTTTTTTGAGGCAGAGTCTCACTGTGTAGCCCTAGCTGCCCCGGAATTCCCTGTGTAGACAAGGCTGTCTTTGAGATCCACCTGCCTTTGCCTTGCAGTTGCTGGGATTAAAGTATGCCATCACACCCAGCTTCCACCTTCCAGGTTCTGGGATTACAGGGGTATGTCACCATGCTTGGTTTATCCAGTGCTGGGGACAGAAGTCAGAGCTTCTGTATACTGGGCAGGTACTTTCCTAACTAAGCACATCCCTGACCCATTTTTTTTTTCCTTTAAAATATTAATGATCCAGTGCTAAACACGTGGCTCAGTGGTTAAGAGCACTGCCTGGTTTTCCAGAGGACACAGGTTCAATTCCCATCACCCATATGGTGGCTCCCAACTGGCTGTAACTCTAGTTCCAGGGGATCCAACACCTTCAGGTGTCCAGGGACACAAGGCATGGTGACACACAGACATTCGTGCAGGCAAAACACCCATCTACATAAAAAAAAAAAAAAATCAGCCATCCTTGCTTTTTGCCATGTTAGTGTTTATCCTTACAAATATGCTAGGCCATGGTAGAAGTGGCTTAGCAAGTGTCACCTTCAGGTTTCTGAGGTGCCTGGAAGCTCAGGGTGTAAATGTCCCTTGAGGATTCTCCTAGTGGGGTGCGTGTCCTCCCTCTCCACTGTGTCCTTCCCTGTGATGGGGACACACTCCCTGCCCAGCAGGGTCCAGGGAGAGCAGACAGCTCACAAAACAAAGATTTTCTTGGGGAACCCTTAAGTCCCAAAAGCCCCCAAGCATGTTACTTGTTAGGCTCCATTCTTCTGAGAGCCTGGGCTGGTGAAGCAGAGACCCTCAGGCAGATGGTACTGAAGGATCAAGGAACCTCCTCTCTTAGCCCAGACTGGCTTCTACCTCACTGTATAGCCAACGATGACCGTGAACTTGCTACTCTTGCTCCACCTCCCAAATTCCAGGATCTCAGGCATGCACTACCTCGCCTGTTTTGTGTGGTGCTGGGGGATTGAATGTAGGTCTTCCTATACTCTAGACAAGTGCTCTACTGACCGATCTACATACTAGCCCCAGAGTGTGCTTTACAAATCAAACCACAAAACCTGCCCTGGATGGTGACAGCCTTCTGCAGCTCTCTGCATTTCTGGGTTCTCCTCGAGTCCAGCCATTCGGTTTTGAATGTCCGCCTCCACTCTATCACATCATAGTCAGAAAGGAGTAAGCTCCAGGCCTGACAGGTAGAGGTTGTTTTTTTTTTTCTTCTTCTTTTTATTTTTATTTCCCCTGACAGCCCACCTCTTGACCTCCATCTTCTTGCCAATGATTTTTTAAATCCTAAATGATTTGGTAATAATTGCTCCTCTTTGGGGTGATTATTGCCCTTCACTGATGGTAAATCTGTAAATTCCCCAGGGTCCCGAGAGCATTTTGGTATGCGGAGCCCACAAGCTGGCCCAGACAGGCTTCACTGCACATCCCACTGGCTGCCCATGTCTAGTCCCAGCTTCCTGCCACCCTCGTCTCCATTTCCTGGGGCTCTGCTCTATGCTGGCATCATGTCATTGTCCAAAGCACCCATCCCGCAGATGGTCTTCCAAGAGTGACATCACTTCCACGAGGGGATACGTCTTTTTCCTGATACTGTCTCCATGGGCCATACCAACAATTGCCAGCCAAAAAGATCCCAAGAAGGCAATTTCCACTCTCTAGAGATCAGAGAAAACCACTGAGAATTTTCCAGTGTGGACTGGAACTTGGCACCCCTTTGCCTCCCAACTGGTTCCCTTCTTTGCCAGGCAGTCCCCCTCTGCCTTCCTGTCCGTGAGTTCCATTACCGTTTCTATTTCCCACCACCCTTCCATCTGTTTCTCTCTCTACATGATTCCCTTTCCAGTGTCAGGACCTATAGCCATACATGTATGTAAATGCACACACGCACACACACACATTTTCATCTTCAGATTCTGTTACATCCCTCCCACACCTGCACTGTGAGAACACTGAATGAAGGCAGGAGGCCGGGCTAGTCATGGAGCCACCTCAGTTGCTACCTGTGCCTCGAAAGACACATCCCTTCTTGACTGATGCCCAGTGCCTTGAGAACAGTTGGTTCTGAGAGTTGCCTAGTCTGGGGGGTTGTTTCAGGAGGGAGGAGGAATGTACCTCACAGACTGCTTCTGAAACCCTATCCAGTAGCATAGGGTGTGTGTGGTATGGGTGTGTGTGTGTGTTTCAATTTTGATTTTTATAAGTAGTCTCTTCACAATTGAAAGCAAACCTTTTGAACTGGGGGCTGTGAAGACTTTACCAGAATTGGTTTTCACAGTGCAGTCACCTAGTCCCAGAGTATTTAGCATCAGGTAAGATGCAGCCTGCTCCGTGGGGGCGGGTGCTCCTCATGTCCTCAAGGCACCAAATCACTTTGACAGTGGCTGATTGATTTCACACTGAATAAAAATATACCGGTCATGGCCCAGGGGAGGCAGCAGGAGATATATTCAAGGTGGGCTGACTTTAAATCAATACAATGACAATATTATGTTGTTTAATTTGGACGATAGTGGCTTTAAACATCAAATCAAGCAGTTTATTATGTCAAGAAAAAAAAAAAAGAAAGAAAGATATGAAAAACCCAGGAATAAAACTTTCCTGACATAACTTCTGAGCATATTTCACTTCTGACAGGCCATCATGATTGGCGATGACATCGTGGGTGACGTTGGCGGTGCCCAGCAGTGTGGAATGAGAGCGCTGCAGGTGCGGACGGGGAAGTTCAGGTCAGTGCCCACGGCTGCTTCATTCACCTGCCCTTCTCTGGACCTTGCCAGGGCGACTGCCTTCTTGTTCTGTTCTGTTTTCCAAACAAACAAACAAACAAACAAACAAACAGTGTATGGACATCTATGGCTTTTCTATAGATGGCCCTAAGGAAGAAAGCCCTGTCCCTAACTGTGTGATGGAAGTGAGGCAGAGTGGCCCTCCACGCAGAGCCTGGACTTTGAGGCAGATGTGAATCCATGTGGAGCGAGGGTAAAGATGTGAAGCTTCCGCCCGTCCTAGTTCTGTGGCCAGGGAATTGGGCTGACTTTGCTCATGCTCCTTTGGGCAGTGTGCTCAGAACCTTTGCAGCCATTGAGGTTACAACTGGCCTCACCCCATCTGGCTACTCTCCTTTTTTTCCACTCTCCCCAACCTTTGAGAGGCATAGCGCCTAGAGACCACAGACAGCTGGGTCTGAGGTTTATGAATAGTTGCTGAGTCAATAGTTGCTGGATTGGGCTTGCTTAGCCTTTGAGAGTGTCTCATGCATCGGCAGTGTCTTGCTTATTTATTTATATATATTTATTAATACATTTTTATTATAAAATTACACAGTTTCTTTATTTTCCTCTCTCTATCCCCAATTTTATATTCTGAGATGGGCTCGCCTGTAGCCCATCTTGCTATGTGGCCAAAATTGATCTGGAACTTTTGAGCCTCCCGCCTCTACCTCCCAAGTATTGGGATTAAAGCAGTGTCACCATTCCTAATTTATGCTGTGCTGGGGATCAAACCGAGGGCTCTGTGCATTCTCAGCAATAACTCTACCATCCCAGCCCCTGCCTTGCTTGTTTTCGGTGGATTCCACTGTGGCCAGGCCGTTCAAACAAAACACTGTTTTGTCAGTGCTGGAGAGACATGGCAAGAACATGGTTACCTGGGTTTGAGGGACAGTAGGTCAGTCACACATCTGAATGATCATCTTGGGCAAGGCTAGGATCCATCAGTGGCCTGACTTTCACTATGATATCCTTCCTGGGTGAGACACCTGAGGGAGCCATGAGCTGAAGCAATCTGTAAGCTTGGCATGAGTCTCAGCACTCCTGGGGGCTGGAGTCAGGAAGCTACTTCTGTACTCTCGCTGTATGTTGAAGTCCCAACATACCTGAAATGCAGATTTTCTTTCTTCCCAGCCCCTCGGAGGACAGTTTTATGGCTTAATTGGCGATGTCTGGCCTGAGGGAACCCTGCTCATAAGCCACAAAAGTATTCTCAAGTGGCCCGCCTCTCCCCTAATGTAACACAGTTCCTCATCCTGAAGACAAGAAACAGTCTCTCACAGTTCTGGAGGCTGGGGTGACCAAGATCAAGGTGCCAATAGGTTCAGTGTCTGATTCTAAGATGGCTCTGGATGTGTCTTCCTGCATCCGCAAAGGAGGAGGGATAGTGGATCCTAACACGTGATAGGAAGCAGAGAGCCCACTCCCTCAAGCCTTCTCACGAGGTTTCAGTCCTCATGACCAAACACCTCTCAACCCGCCCCCCGCCCAACACTGTTGCACCAAGGATTAACATTCAGGCCATAGCAGGCCTTAAGGCCCCTCAGAATGGCAGAGCCTGATCCCGCCACGCTCCCAGCCAGAGGCAGTGGCAGTGGGACCCAGCATCCTTCGTTGGCTACGCTCGCTCAGCAGCTGGGAGCCCAGCTAGCACATGTTCAGTGCGTGTCGCAGCTTTAGTGGCCACACGCGTGAGTGACACTTTTGTATTCAAAAACCCAGAAGTAGGGCTACTCTAGTTCATGAAGGAAAACGTCTTAGTTGAGTAAATGTGTCCTTAGCTGGGGCCCATCTGGTCAGTCTGAACCCGTGTGCTCCATGTAACGCAGAATCTACCGTGGCTTTACTCTTGGCTGGAACGAGCCTCTAGGCCGCAGAGTCTCTGAGGAGGACCCCACACATAGCAGGGAGGCCTACACACAAATAGGATTGGGGGGGTACACCCACTGTAGTTCCCTAGGTGTGGGTACTTTGCAGAGTGTAGTCATCTGTGTGCCATTCAGAGGGAAGTGTCTGTGGGGCGGGGAGTAGCTCAGCATGTGTGAGGCCCTAGACCCAACCCACCGCACTGTGAAACTCCAAGTCAGCAGAAGAGAAAGGATGTCCACGTGGTGAAGCTTGCACTGGACAGAGAATTCTCTCCTGAGGACGAACACCTTCTCAGTAGAACCGAGTGCATGGCTACTGTTTCAGGCTTACCTTTATTACAAAATTATATTGTGTAACGTAGTTTTTTTTTTTTTTTTTTTTACTGTTTCTGGCATCTTCCTGTAACTATGAAGTTTCATCTAGCGCCTGGCACATGCCAGGTCCTCCACTGGTGGCCAGGGTTGGTGACCATGCTGCTGTGGGTAATTGCCGCCAGGCTTCTCGAAACTGACCCCTTGCCCTGGTTCCTCAGGGCAGGACTTGTTCGTCAAGAGGCATCTGCTCCCTTGCTAGCTTGGAGGATGGTAAAATAAGACTCACAATTCTTGGGCTTGGGCTAGAGAGGTGGCTCAGCGGTTAAGAGCACTTGGCTACTATTCCCAAGGTCCTGAGTTTGACTCCCAGCACCAACCATCTGAAATGGGATCTGCTTCCCCCTTCTGGTGTGCGTGAAGACAGAGCACTCATATATTTTAGAAAAAGAGAATCTTAGTTCTTACAAGGAAGCATCTGGGTCACCACGGCGAGGCCTCCCCGGCATAAGAGGCTCAGTGTGCGCTGTTGTACATGAGCATTAGAGGATGAGCAGTCTGGAAGTTCCAGCCCTAGAAACACTGCCAGATAGGAGAGTCAGAGTGGCTTGAAACTGACTTGTCTGGTGGGAGGAAAGCAAGCCCAGCACTGAGTTTCTATGCTGAAGACAGAAATGTTGACACTTTGTTACACCTAGTGTCAGTGGCCCTACTAGGAGATGGAACCCTAACCCTGACCCTGAGCCTGACCCTGAGCCTGACCCTACTTCTAGCCCTAACTTTTCGTATGTTATACTCACTATCAGTGGATTACCTTGCAAACCTTTGTCTAACCCTAAGCTTCTGTGGCTGGAGCCGTGTTTGTTCCTGCACTGGCCTTTCTTACTGCAGACGACACTCTGATTAACAGATGTCCCGTCAGGTGATCTGACGGCACACTGGTGGCCATAGGGGCCCCGTGGTCCTCCAGCAGCCTCTCTGGCACCCTGCACTCTGCCCCCTGCAATGTATGCTCTCAGTGTGTACCAGTGGGCGGCCTCTGGATTCAGACATGCTCAGGTCCCTTTCCCTCCTCGTCTTGTCCCTTCTAGACATAATCAGGTCCTGAGACCAGCTATTGATGAGCTGGCCGGGTTTACAGAAAGGCCTGGCTTTGAGAGCCTCTGACCCACAGAGCAGGTCCTCAATGAGTCATTTGACCTCATCCTTACACGGGGGAGGTTCCATCATTGTGCCTGTGACGATGCACGCTGGGTCTGGTTTCTAGCCTGCACTTTTCTGAAAGGCGAATGGAAACTCTGAGTTACCTTTAGCTCCTGCTGGGTTCAAATGGAGTGCTGGAAGGGCCCTCACATAATCCTCAAAGAAACTATACCCAAGAAGGTGTATCAGAGCCATCCCCAAATAGACCCAGCTGCCTGGAGTAGGGTGAGTCCCCTTCCCTAGAGTTCACCCCAGAGGCTAGTGACTATCTCACCCGGAAGACTGAGTGCCAGAGACATGAGTAAAGGGTCCCAGGCGGCCGCATTAGGCTGACAGTGGCCTACCTCTGTGACATTAGACTCTTTCTGTGTACTCTGGCTCCTAGGACAGTGCTGGAGGCTGGTCCAATTTCCTGTTGATAAAAAGGAGAAATGGAGCACTCTCAGAGGGATCATAGAGCCCCCAATAGTGTTGTGCCACCTCCGTTTGCAGATGCAGAAACTGAGACCTTAGTAGAGCTGGGACATTGGTGTTGGGCTGTCCTGCCACTCAAGCCACCCGCTCCGTGGAGAAGGGACTTCATTTCCTCTCACACTCATACCTAAGTTCCACATGCCAGCTGAAAGGTTCAAGCTTCCTACTGTATCCGTGCATCTAGTCAAATCTGCTCGCCTCGTCCTTATCTGGACAGTGCTGGGGAGGGCGTAGTCCCAGGGAAGACATTAGAGCACCAGCTAGGAGGTCAGCATGCAAGATGCACTGGCCTTCTCTAATCCAGGCCCTCCCCACCCCCCATTGTTCTTTCCTTAAGATCCGCCTCAGCATCTTCACCTGGGCCTCCTTCAGGATCTCTACAGTCTACTTTCCTTTTCCTCTTTCGTGCTCTGGCCACAAGAGGGCGCTTTGTCACCAGGTTCTGGGAGAGCCAACCCTTTCTGAGTTCAGGACTTGAACACACAAGACCATGAGGCCCCATTGCACACTCAAAAGCACTCACAGCCAGCTGCCCCCTCCCACCCCCCCCTTGCTCCGTTCACATATTCACATCCATGCCCCTGAACTCCCAACTCACTCCCAGGCATGCTCACCCGCTCTTGCTCCCCTGCTGCTGTGCGTCTTTGTTACATTTGAGGTCAGGCTGGCTTGCTAGACTCAGGTCAGGCTAGGGTCTCAAGAACCAAAGCAGGTTCTCTGACCCATGGAGGCTTCCCTTTTGTTCTTCTCCAGCTGGTACCTTCACAGGGGGAGAGTCCAGAGAACTGTGCTCTGGGCCTGGGGTCCCTGTGTCAGGACAGGCCTTGTTCACCAAGTCCCCTACTGTCCCTTCCTCATTCTTTCTTGAGCCCTTTGTCATGCTGTGCCCCTCCACCCCTGCTCCCAAGTGTCTCCACACCCCTCCTGGGTTTGACCGGATCCTGTAAGAGCTTCCTTTATGATGGAACCTCAGTGCCCTTCAACCAGCAGGGGGCTCCACTGGCTCTGGGTGGGGTCTAGAGAGGCATGGTGACTCTCTATACCACGTGGCAGCACTAGCTTCCACACCAGGCCTGTCTGTACCCCAAACATGCTTTGTTTTGGGAGCCGGAGTGATGGACTTGCCTTGCAAACATGAGGACCTGAGTTCAAATCCTCAGGACCCACATAAAACCAGATGTATCAGTAAGCATCTGCAAGCCCCGTGCTCCTACAGTGAGCTAGGCAGGCATAGGAGGATCGTGGGAAGTTTACCGGCCAGCTAGCCTGGTGTCTGCAGCAGCAAACCACAGACCCTGTGCCTGCTTGTACTCTGACCTCCACATAGTCACACCCATACTCTCACAGATGAAAGCACACACAAAATAAATGTAACAGAGAATTTCCACAACCTTCCTATTCCGACAGAGTCTTGGGATTTTCCAAATTGATATCATTGCACACTGTTCCAGGGACAGTGTATAAAGATATAAAGACAGTGCAGAGACAGGTCCTGCAGATCTGTCCGATTCCCAGAACTCTGAAGAGAGTCATGAAGTCCTAAGTGTCCTCCAGGCTCCTTCATGCCCATGTGCCACCCTGGCCCAGCCCTGGTTCTGTCAGGATCAATCATTATGAAGCCCACAGGCAGCTGTCTGTATGCTCTTCCCTTACAACAACACCCACTTCACTCTGTGGGGCCAGCAGGTGAGGGGCGGTACTCCCAGAGTGCCATCCTTCCAGATGACCAGTGATGCCCGTTACTGTGAGGTTGGCACTGATTGCTTGGTTACGATGGTGACCAACATTGGAGGTAGGAGCTCAAGATAGTCATCAGCTACGTAGGGAGTCTCTGAGGCCCTGCCTTAAGTGTAAGCAAACTTAGGTATTGGCTGCTATCCATTCCTACTTTCTCTTTCTCTGTGTGGGGAGACACCAGTACCTGCTACCCAGCCGCTTTCACCCATTACTCTCAGTGTTCGTAGACATTTCTGGTTTGAACTGGCCATTTTTTTTTTTATTATTATTATTTTGGATTTTGTTTTTTAAAGTGATAATGTGTATGGTGGGACCAGGCAGGAGGGATGTATATGTGAGTGCAGGTGGCCACAGAGTCCAGAGGAGTCACCGGTAGTTATGAGCCACTAGATGACGGTGCTGGGGACTCAACTGAAGGTACCCCGGAAGAGCAGGGCACACTCTTAACCGGAGTCCTCTCCTCAGAGAATGTTGCTTCTATGATAGTTGTGGGATAATTTCATCATTTTCCCTTGGATTTAGTGTTGCCATTCATCTCTAAAAACAAGTGTTTTTTTTTGCTGTCCGGTCTGTTCATGCCACCGTGAGTTCACAGTTTTCTATTTGACCCATCATGTTATGATTTCACTATTCAGATGGTCCTCACCATGTCAGCTCACATCCCCTCCACCGGGCCCCACAGCCTTTTGAAGCCTTGTGCTGTTTTCTGTGCCCTTCCTGGACTTCTGGTGTTGAAAGCCCTTTCAGGTTCATCTTCTGTCTTTGCCACAAACCCAGAAGCAGCCATTTCTCCAGGGAGCCCTGGTTCTTTCCATCCTAAGTGCCCTGTAGATCTTAGGGTGAGAGGTGCCCTCTGGGTGCCACTGTTCCTGGCCCTCCCAGTTCCTAGAGGAGGAAAAATGTGCACGTGTGCCACAGCCTTCAACAGGTACGTAAGGAGACGTGCTTCTCTCTGCGTCCACGTGCAGCTGTGGAAACGTGAGGTACCTACCAGGGGCGCCCGGCTGCAACCTTCCTTTTCCTTTTACCTTCCTCCTCCAACAGGGAGAACTTGACTCCCATTCTCTCTCCCCACCCACTTACTTGCTCACTCCCCACTGGCCTCCTGTGGTCTTGCATGGGGAGCATGAGCTATGGCCGTCAGACTGAGCAACGGAGGCCTCCCAGCTGCCCCAGTAATGCTCCTCACCGAGCACTGGGGTGGGCAGAAGTCCACTTTCTTGGGAAGGAGCTGACCTGCTGGGGTTGGCTTCCTGGTAAAGGTTTAGCAAGGCGTTTGTCAACACGTGTGTCTGGTGTCCTTAGTGAAGGCTTAGCTATGAGGATACAGTGTCCAGGAGAAGGGTCACGTGTGGTTGGTGATAGTATGGCTGGGTATGAACCCCAAAGTTGAGGGATCTCAGATTTAGGACCTGGGCACTAACGATGAAGAAGGCTCCAGTGATGGGGTTTGCAGGGGGTCACCCAGGAACTTGGAGCCCTGTGCTACAGAGGAAGCTCCTGCATGTTCTTCTAGCCTGAGGAGGGGTGGGTGGGCAGGGGAGTCTAGGGCCAGGGTGCCCAGCTTTAGAAGCCGATATGGTGACGTTCCTTCAGGGATTCAATTCCACACACAGCTGCAGCAGAGCGCCTGACTTTTCTCTCACTTTCTTTTCTTTCTTTTTTTTTCTTTTCTTTTCTTTTTTGTCTCCTGTATCTAAATTATACAAATAGCCTTAGCAGAAAGGGGCAGTGCTCGTTCGTCAGCAGTGTCAGGTGGCTGGATGGGAGGCCGGGGTGCTGTCAGCCTGCAGGGTGCTTCGGGCTCCAGCAGGTCCTTGCCCTCACCGTGGCTGATGTTTCCAAAGAGAAGGCTTTTGCTGTCAGCAGTGGGGCTTGGACTCTGTCCCACTCCACTGTAGCGCAAAGGGTTCAGAGTACAGAACCAAGACAGGCCCTCTCAGGGTTTCCCGGGCTATGAATGCCAAGCTCCAGTTCTGCCCCGCTCTCTCAGAACCTGGGACCATGGTGAAACTTACAAGCCTCTCCCCATTGTCTAGCCTAAGCAGCTCTTTGATTCTCTTATTCCTTGACTCTTCTGGACCAGGGAAGAAGGTTACCCCCACTTAGAAACAGAGCAAGATTGATGAGCTCTGACCTGACCTATTAAAGAAGGAGGCTGAGCTTGGGGAGCCTGTGAATAGCAGGCTGCTCTGGCCCTGGCCTTCCTGCACCTTTCTGTCAGCCTCCCCACCTCAGAGTTGGGTGGGCTTATTCTGGAGTGCTCCATCAGGAGTCTTGGCTCCCAAGATGCTCTTGGGCAGTAGGGTCTCCAGTAGTGTGAAGAAGTCAGTCCTTGGTTGTTATTTTGTTCTGGGTAGGTGTGGGGAGGCAGGAGTTAGGGATCCTGGAGAGGAAGGGGTTAACCCTCTTGGAACCTACTAGTAAAGAGGAAGCTTAGTTTTTCCACATGAAATAGTTTAAAATAAACTCCAAGGCGCACCCAGACAGTGCTGTCGCAGCCGGATGGAAAGAAGCTCACTTAAGTGCCGGGGTGGGTGGCTGTCTCAGCTCCTGCAACCGACTGAGGAAGCACCCCACAAGCCCAGTGAGCTGTGAACAGAGGGCGGGCAAGCCGAGGCATCAGGCTGACCCCTGGAATGTAGCCCTGGCTCTCCTGAAGATTGCCAGGTGCCTCAGACTCTCTGGCTTCCTAACAAAAACAATAGCCATGTCTTTAAAAGAATGCGAGGCCCACAGTCCGGTCTGTGAGGAGACAAGCCCCCTTGCTGCTCCCTGTAACAACCTAGAAAGTAAATAGAGTGAATTATTTAAACTCAGTGGCCTCTGGGTTTAAATAATTCAAATTCAGGAGCAGAACAATCTCGTAGACCCTAGAGTCCACGTGATCGTAAAGTCCCCACTTCCCCCGTCTTCCTGCTGCTTTCCAGCTGTTGAGAACAGTCCAGGGCACATAGTGCTACAAAGTACTCCAGGGGGATGTTGGACATCAGGCACGTTGTCCACGTGGTGGGGTCCTCTCAACCAGGAACAGCCCCTAGGATGGAGGCTCCCATGGTGTCATGTATTAAGGCCCAGAGACACTGGGTGGCAGGCGTGCCTAGCCTGAAGCGGGCAGTGCAGTTAGGAGACAGCAGGTAGCTGGTGCAAGGCGCTATGTTGGTACCTCCTCTAACTGGATGCCCAGCCCAGGGCCTGCAGTCAACTCGCACTGCCCCAAAGCTCCCAGATGCCAGGCTGTAGTCCTGGCAAAATGCTATCTGTCCCCTGACCCTCCAGGGTCAGGTAGCAGTAAGTCTCACCAGCTAGTAGAATGTTAGGCCATGCCAGCTAAGCTCACTCTAGTTGAACCCCTTATTTCCGGGCCTCCCTCAGGTTGATCTCCCTGTGTTCTGAGGGCAGTTGCTACAATGGGCAGCTCTGGAGTAGCTCTTTCCCAGGCACCGTGCGCCCTGGCAGGACGCTCAGCTTGGCGCTCTAGGCCAGCGCAGCCATGCTTCTCATTTTGCCTTGGTGGTTCCTGTGGGTTTTCTGCTGAGGCCTGGGGCTATGTGGGCTGGGCTTGCCGTGGTTTAGGAACTCATGAAGATGTTTTCATTTCTTTTGAAACCAGAAGGAAAAAGTATCTGTAGTCATCACAGCTTTAAAAAAAAAAAAAAAGCCTGAGCACAAGTCTGGGGCACTCGCCGCCTGTCTTCTCTGCCCTGAACCTATCAATCCCACATTCTCCCCACACCTCCTTCGCTGTCCTTAGGGGTTTCAGAGGGCATGCCTACCTGCCCTCACAGCTGCTATCCAGCTGTGTCCTGCACATCTGGACCTCATCACAGTGATCCTTCTGGCCCTCCTGTCCTGTGGTTCTTACTGCAGCTATGATGTAGCCACTCCGTGACCCGGGTCTTTTGCCCCCACTGTGCTGCTTGTGTCCTAGGAACAGGGTCTGCCCAGGGCACCTCCACTGCCACACAGTGCTCATGCCGGGGCAGTGCATGCCAGGTCCTCTGTCAGACCTGTTGGAGGGATAGATGCCCAGACACAGGTCCTTGTCCGGGGGTGAAAAGGAGGGAGGATTTCCCCCCTTCCAGCCAGTACTCTACAACCCTGGGGGTCAAGGCCACATGTAGGATGGACAAGACACATACCCAGAGAGGCAGGAATCCTTGGCTGGGGGGTCCTGTCCTCCCACAGACTCTATCATCCTGCCCTCAGACTTACTCCATTTCCAGGGTTGACATTCCTGTGGACAGAACAGGTGCCCATGGCTGAGCCTGCTGAGAGACTCCAAGGAGGAGGCACTCTGAAGCCCACCAAGGCTGAGACTGGGGCAGAGGGCCTGGAAGCAGGGAGCCCTTCCTGGGTTCACTCCCCTACCTGAGAAGAGATCTGTGTAGCCAGGGCCTCGGCCACAGTGATGGCCAAGCTGTGCTCTGTCCTCCATGTCTCGTCAGGTGGAGGATTCTGTGGAGCCTGCCTAGGCCCATGCCAGCAGTCTATAGAAAAAGCCATTTCCTGCCCTCAAGATTCCATTCGTCCTTCCTGTTTTTACAGGTTTAATAGAGGCTGTAATTTTTTTTTCTTTTTTTAAAATGAAAGTAATTTTCCTGATTCTGCAAGAAATGCCTGCCCTTTGGAAAATATGGAAAAGCACAGAGGATATAATTCCCAGTCCATCTCTCTGAGGGAACCCAGTTAACATTTTGTTCTACCTGCTTCTTTAAGAAGCAGCCATAGTCTGATTCGGTGGAGCACCTTTAATCCCAGCACTTGGAGAGACAGAGACAGGTGGATCTCTGTGAGTTCCAGACCAGCCTGCTCTACAAAGTGAGTCCAGGACAGCCAAGGCTACACAGAGAGATACCCTGTATCAAAACAAAACAAAAGAAATAGAAAAGAAAGAAGCAGGAATAACAGAAAGACATGAAATGTGGTTATTTATAAAAATGTAGTTTTGTACTTATGAAGGGTATTTGAGCTTCACCATATTTCTGTCCTGGGGGCAGGTGAACGAACAGTGGGGAAGTGACCCTTGCGGGTGCCCACGGTTGCATGTACCTAGGAAGCTGGAAGCCAGCAGAGTGAAGGGGAGGAAGGGTACTTTTAGCAATGAAGGCCAGAGCTAAGCTCCTACCTCCCCCTGCCTTGTATGACAGAGGAGGCCTCCCACCCCCATACAGTGAAGAGCCGGGACGCCCCATCTGTGGTTTCTGGGAGGGAGTGGAAATTCTTCACTTCTTGGAAGTCAGGGGTGAGGACTCCGCTTCCCGCTGTGAGCCTTCATCTGAGGACAGCTCTGTGCACATGTGTCATATGCCGGCCCTGACCATATCTCCAGCCAGCCCTAGACTTAACCCTCTTGGTGGTGTGGCCTGTGTCTAGAAGCCCTGAGGGCCCAACACCAGAGGCGGCAGCCCCCCAGATGTGTCGGTCAGTTGATCTGAGGAAGTGTTCCCAATGTATGTCCCGCTGTTCATGGCCCCTGGGTTGGGGGTTTAGGTCAGAAGGCAGGCATAAGAAACATCCTGTTGGCTGTGGTCAGGGTTCTTATGCTTAAAATAACAAAACTTATTATTAATGCACAACATGTAACAAAAACACATAGACCCTAAATGTGCACAGCTCTCTAAGCTAATGAATGTGCTGGCCCTTCCAGCATTTCCTACCCTGCACCCCTCAGATGCATCTTCCTGAAAGCGAATAGGAGAGATAGTTTTGCCTGTCCCAGGACTTGCTATAAATGGAAACAAACCGTGTGTGCTGTTCTTTCTCATGGTCAGACTTCTAAAGGGGCTTCTGTCAGGCTGGCAGTCAGGCCATGTGACACCGTCCTGCTGTGCATGGGGGGGGAGTCCCCCCACCTGCAGAAACCAGGAAAGAGTCACATGTTAACAAGACCTGCTTCTGGGCTGGATGGCATGGGGGTTGCAGCCACAGGACAGACATCCAGCCCAGCTTGGCGTCTTCCTGAAGAGAGTTCTGGAGGGTAACGAGGAAAGTCAGGAGGAAAAAGGCAAATGAGGAGGGAGGAGAAGAGCCCTGGCCATATTTCTGCCCTGTCCTTTTGATGTAAGGGGCTCAGGAAGCCTGTATGCCGGGGCAGGGGCAGAGTGGTACCCATTAACTATCCCACCCCTTAGGGGAACCCATTCTTCAACAGTACATGTTCTGCTTCCTGATCTAAGCCAGACAGACATGCCGATTCTGTTGACTCCAGGAAGCAGCTTCCTCTCCAGACTGTTTCCATCTTCCTTCAGGGGGTGGAGCTGTTTCTTTACCTGGACCCCTAGAGCTCTAAGGAGGAAGAGAAACAGGGATAAAACAGGGGACCAGATGCTGTGACCCAACTAGGACTTAGCAAGGCCTGTCTCTCAGTGAGTCTCAAGCTTCTCTCCCAGAAGAGGCAGAGTTGACTGTCAGGGCTGTGGGGTCCGCTAGCTCTAATTCAATCCCCCACACACACACACACACGCGCACAACTAAGGGTTGAGCATCTTAGGAAACACTTGAAATATCAGGCAGTGCCCCCAAGCTCGGGGATTGGTGCTCTGCTGTAGCAGATCTGGATGAACAGGAGACAGCTCTGAGTGACTGTTGTTGAGTTCTCTGTGGACCTGGAGCAGAGGGACCCTGGATGGATCCTAACGGTGGCAGCAGGCAGGAAATGGCCACACAGTGTCACCGTGTCAACCCCAGTTCACACTGCAGAATTTATTGACTCCCCCATCCCATCCCGTGTAAGCACAGAGCCCTCCCAACCCACCTGTCTTGGCTCATTTGCGCCGCTCTAACTGAACCAGAGAACAGTGATCAACAGACAGCAGAAGCCTGCCCAAGGTTTTGTCACTGGTAAGGAACTTTCACGCTCTAGCCTCACAAGATAAGAGAACAGAAAAGCAACTAAGAGAGGGAATATTTTGAAACCCCTTTGAAGCCTCATCACAATTAACTCAACATCATTCACCGCTGGGGAGGCCTCAGGGCTCTATTACCTCCTAAAGGCCCAGTTCTTGAAACCAACACATGGCAATGCCTAGGAAGGAACACACCAAAACCTGGCCCATCTGCAGAGCCCACCTCCTCTGAGGGTCCATTAGGACGGCAACACCCAGCTCTCCGGACCGCTGAAGCTCAGCAGTATATTCGTGTCATGACCCACAACCCTCCCTATAGGATAGTGGTAACTGTTGATAGCTCATCCCCCAGGTGGTCTTGTACAATTTAGCCAAGAATGAGCATAGCAATGTCCGCTATGCAGCACTCCGCTGTGCTGGCAGAGTGGCTTGTCCCTCAGTGTCTCACCTCCCAGGACATCCTAGGGTTAAATCTGACAGCAGGCATTATGAATGGGTACCCAGCAGGCCTGTAGTCTGGCTGTGGCTGTTCTTGGAACGTCATGGAAGGCAATCTCAGTGGAGTATATGGATCCATGTGGGTGCAACACGTGTGAGCCACATTGTGACTAAGGCCTGGGGGACTCTCAGAGCGGAGAAGGGGTTACAGCCTCAGCCCCTGCTGGCCCCTCAGTGAGGAAGGCACCCAAGTCCTGGGGAGATCCAAATCCTTGGGGCAACAGGACCCAGTTTTGGGTACTATAGCCTTGGCTTGCTGCTCACCATCTTGAAGCATCTGGTAGACAGGATGTTTGGCAGGGCCAGCTTCTGGAAGCAATACAGACAAAATAGCAATAGCCCTGAACCTGGTTAGAGTTGCCTTGAGAGTGACTAAGGCTCCACAGGATGATGACAGTGTTCAGGCAACTGTTGTCAGTCACCTATAGGCACACCCTTCGGTCCAGCAGTTCCCTGAGAGTAACATTTGAGCTGTTGCTTTTGGTGGGCTGGGAGAGGGCTTCCCATTACAGACAAACAAGATGCACTTTCTTATGTTACGTTTTACTACTGTTCCTAATTTCCCACTTAAATGTGTAAGCTTAAGAGTCACTAATATTTCTTTTAATTCTGTTTATCCATGTCTGTGGACAGAAGACATGTCCTAGAAAAGTCCACAGCCTGCGCTTCTCAGTGTCCATATGTGGAGTTTGAACAAGCAGAAGAAGTGAGCCCCTGCCGTCCTCTGTAGGGCTGTTACCATTCCTGACCTCCTTTGGCTTGTGTTGAGGTGTGAAGGCCACCACATTGGCCAACAGCCTTGGCCTCTGAGCAGAAGAATTCAGGCCTTGTGGGCCATGCTGGGCTGGACTTAGGAACTAGCAAAAGAGACAGCATCTGGGGGATTAAGAGCTCACTATGCCTTCATGAGCCTCCCCAATGAGGACAGTGTAGGAGCCCCGTCTCTCAAGGAGGTGGGGATACACCACAATCCTTTAATTCACAGCCCACCGGGCAAAGATGGTTTCCCTCCTAATTTGGAGTATGTATGACTATCATTAGCCTACTTTCAAGTGTAGTGTCATGGAGGAAGGATAGGGCACCCTGAACACTGGGCCCTCTGCCCACTGGGCCCTGTTATGATAGATGGGGATGGAAGGGGAACATAGATAGAAGACAGAAGAGTAACAGGGAGGGCCAAAGCAGCCAGCCCCACAGTGCAGGGGAGGACTGGGCTGCCTGTGGCAGGTAGAAAGGCTGGGTGGCAGCCTACGTCCATGGCTGCGTGGCTGTTAACAAGCTGGCACATATAAGGCACAGCAGGCAGCCTAGCTGCAGGACCATCAGCCATATTGACTATCTCAGTGGCAATGCCAGGTGAGAGGGAACTGCTTGTTTCTGGAAGCCCAAACTAGCTGCTCACCCCCTGAGCGCCGGACTCTTAACCTCTGACCCTAGGCGCTAAGGTGGAGAGGGCATGGCAATGTGGTTTTCTCTGTGACTTCATCCCTGAAGACTAGCCCAACCCACAGGGACACAGAGGCCACAGCTCTTTCTTCTACCCAGTCCATCAAAGACATCACTCTCTGTCCTGGGGACTGTACCATGTCCCAGCTTGATCTCATACATCTCTGATCCCCTCCATTACGTCCCATCACTTAAGCTCTACCTATGCGCCCCACCAGCCTCAACCCCAGTGTCCCTATAAAAAGAGAAGGGAGAGCCCTGCATGCAGCCCAAGCCCACGGCAACCAGGAAGGAGGGGTCAGAACTTTGTGGGAGGGAGGCTGTTCTGGAGAGTCTGGGACGTTGCTGTTACAGTATGACTGCCATATGGGTGGCAGAAGGGCTCCTTAGGGTTCTGGGGAGAAGGCTCAGTTGGTAAAGAGCTTGCCACACAAACACGAGGACCTAAATTCAGTCCCCGAAAATCACATAAAAAGATCTGGATATGACAATGTACGCTTGAATCTCAGCAGAAGGGAGGCAGAGGCCGGGGAATCCCTGGGTTCCACCGGATTGCCAGCCTAGCCACTGGGGAGTTTGGGGCAAAGTAAGAGACCTGTCAAATCAAGGTGGGGCACACTGACAGTAACACCTGAAGTTGTCAAGTGTGCACTTACACACACACTCACGGGCTTCCTGGGAAGAGGTAAGAATCCAGGGCTCATGGTGACCTGCCGGCTTGGGCTTCCAGAGACATGTGGTCTGTCCTTCCTTCTTCCTCCCTCCCAACTTCAAAGCCCCTCAGTCTGAATAGCGGGGAGCAGCCTTCAGGATAAAGCCCTAAAGAGCCAGCATTTCAGCAGTGTGACCCTGAGGACTCAGAATGGTGCCTTGGCTAATTTATATGCTATACATTTGGGGTTTTAGTGGAGCATAATTGTAATCCATATGCCTGTTAAGGTAATTACACTTATAAACCTAATATAATCCATAGATCAATGGGTTTGGAGCTAATTAAGGCAACCGTAATTAACATTTACAAAACCCTTGCAATTACTGGATATCCTCTAAGCTGGCCTTCCGAGCTGATAATGAGCGCCGCTCAGCAGTCTTTATTCTGCACACTGGGGCCTTTTGGGTTCCTCTGTGAGGAGGGGTCAGCACCTGCTGTTACCACCCCCAGGGCTCTGAAGCAGGTCCCTGCCAGGATCATGGCGGCTGGAGGAAGCAGACTCACGTGCCTTATTTTCTGGCCAGTTGATTCCCTCAACAAAGGGCATTTTGGAGAAAGGGGGAAACAGATGTACTAAACTCTCAAACCCAAGACAGAGTCCTCCTCTGGGAAATACGGAGCTTCCCCAGGCTCAGAAGGATGACCTGAGGTTTTCCCTCAGTCCCCTGTCTGTCCACAGCATGTGGTTCCTGCCCCGAGTGGAAGGCCTTCAGGAAGCCCAGACAGCAAACAGAAGGGTGAGGAGCCAGGCCGAGGTCCTCTGTCAGCCCCACCCTGCCTGGGAGAGCCGAAAAGCCCCTGCTTTCCAGGCCCCTACTTTAAAAGAATCACCGAAGCTATCCTGTTGAGGATCCTTCATCCCTGATTAAGGAGGAATGGGAGTTCCCACTGTCCTCCAAACGTGTCCCCTGGGCCCTTTGGCACTCCTGGCAGCATCTCGTGGCCCTGTGTGAGCAAGTCTGGTATGGAGGAGAGGCTCCATCAGGCCTGTGTGCAGAAGGATTTGGGAAGGGGCTGTTGGCTTGGGCACCTGGCTGGGGTGTTGTTTGACCTCTTTTTAACTCAGTACGTAATGGGGATATGAAGATAAACCCGGTGGGCACAACTGGGCGCGGTGCCACACACCTTTAATCCTAGCAACCCAAGGTCGAGGCAGGGAGATCTCTGTGAGTTTGGAGTCCACCTGGCTTACAGAGTGGCTTCCTACACAGAGAAACCCTGTCTCAAAAAAGCAAAACCAAAACAATAACAACGAAAACCCAAAATAAAGCCTCTCAGTGGAGAGCCTTGTACACAGTAAGCACCCACGTGCTGGACCTAGTACTCTTGCTGTCTACATTGACCAGGAGGCCAGGGTCAAGCGGGGCAGGGGCATCTGGGGCCAGTGCTTGTGTCTTGCTGGTGTCTCTGGGTCTGCGGTCACGTTGTGGGTCCTCTCCTGTCATCATTTCTATACTTTTTCATTTCATTTCTGGGCTGCCGAGTATTTTCAGAACTTTGCAACTCTGCCAGAAATTTCCAGCTAGAAACAGATTCCTTCAGTGGAGGGATAGGACAGGGTACAAAGGGGAGCTTGTGTATATGTGAGGGGCACTCTCACATTGAAGAAAACGGCAAATCCTCATGATGGCTGTCGTTTTTTGAGTATCCATACAGATACCATGCACTGATGCCCAATGACAGCAGTGCAGCTGGCATTGCCAACGGTATTTTACAGGTGAGGAAACAAGCACAGACAGGCTGAGTTATGGTTCTGAGTTTGTTCAGGAAGTGTGACTGGGCTGGGATTTGAACTCCGACTTTCATGCCTCACTATAACCCCTGCCTTTCCAGAGAGCCCCATTCTATTCTCCTCCTGAGCTGTGAGGCTGAGCAAGAGTGGGGATGGCAGGGGACAAGAGTCAGGGCAAGGCTACAGGGTCCAGACAAGATGGGAGGAGATGGCCAGCCGGGGGGGAAGGACCACAGTCTGGAAACCCTACACAGGAACCCTTTGGTGGTCTGTGCACATACCCAGCATAGCTGTTCCATAGAAAACCTGCCAAGGGAGGGAGGACACTACAGAGAGGCCTCCTTACCAAGCCCTGCTGTGTTCCCTGCCCACACCCATCTCCATCTAGTCACCATGTCTGGCACGTGGGAATGCTGAGGTTACCAACAGAGGTAAGCTTGGCAGGAGCCCCCTTTCCCTGCACAGGGCTGCTGCAGGGCTAGCCTCAGTGGGTTCCTGTACTGTCTGGTGTGCAGGACCCAAATATTATCCATGGACATATTTGATGGCCCTTTCTGCTTTCTTTAAGGCAAGAGAACCTCTGTCATACCCATCAGCTTTCTTATTAAAAATAACAACAAAACCCAAAAACAAACAAACAAATAAATGCACACTGTAGCCGGGCAGTAGTGATGGTGGCACACGCCTTTAATCCCAGCACTTGGGAAGCAGAGGCAGCCAGATCTCTGAGTTCAAGGCTAGCCTTGTCTACAAAGTGAGTTCCAGGTCAGCCAGACAGAGAGAAACCCTGTCTTGAAAACAAACAAACAGAACAAAACAAAAAAATCACGGTAATAATTAGCAGTTTTTCTTTTATTTAAAGATTTTTAAAATGTATGTGTGAATTTATATATATCATGTACAGAAACCTGCAGAGGCTAGAGTAGGATGTCCAATCCCCAAAACTGGAGTTAAATGCAGTTGAGAGCCCCTCTATGAGTGCTGAGAACTAAGCATGGGTCCTCTGCAAAAGCAATGAAAGTAGTCCTATCAGCTGAATTTGCAATTTTCATTATAGGTAAGAAAGCTACTGACATAGGAGAGCTCTGGAGTTCTGGACCCAGCTCTGCCTGAGCCATTTCCACGTGTTGGTTCTCTGGGTCTGTACGCTATATCCCGAATGTGGGCACTTCACTTATCCTGTTTAGGGATGAGTAAAATCCTTGGCTGTAGTTGCACCCCTGTGACACACTGGAAACTGTCTGAACAATGGCTGGCTTGCACCCAGTACCCAGCATTTGTTCAGTACTTGCAGGCAGCAACTCATTTTGTCCCTGGAGCCACCCAGAGGCCTCTAAGGGTTTGTTTGTTAAACTTGGGCAATCTGACTCTCAAACTTGTACTTGTATTTGCTGTTGAGAATTTAGGAAAGCTCAAAGAACAATGTATTGACCAGCCCACCAGCTCATGGGATCTCTGTCCACGCCAAACCTTCATGCATGCAGGGGCACATGGCAAGCCCTGTCCTGCATGCATGCAGGGACATAGGGTGAGCTCTGTGCTCTGTTTGAAAATGCTAAGAACACGTGCATTTGGTGGGGGTGCTCCTTCCAGTGATGGGTGAAGGCAATCACTCTACATCATTGAGCCTGTCCCTGTGGCGCCTTCTCGTACATACCACATCGGAGGCTATATCCAACTCCAGCCTGTTATTATTACTGTCTGATAAGACAGTTGTTCCCGACTCTCTTGTTTGCTTGTTTGGTCTCACTCTGTAGCTCAGGCTGCCCTGAAACCCGTTCTGTAGTCCATACTGATCTTGAACTCATAGCGATTCTTCTGCCTCAGCCTTCAAGCACTAAGATGATGGGCGGGAGCCACCATGCCTGACACTAACCCTTACTGATTGTAGATAGGGTCATTGTGGTCATTCTTGTTTGGGTGGGAAAATGAAAATCCTGAAGGCTTACCCAGTGATGGAAGTGGGCATCAGGCTTCTTGTGTTTTATTTAAAGGGTAAAATCTTACATGGGAAGTTGCTGAGCCAGAGGATATGCAGAATTCCAAGATTTGGGTATTTCTGCAGAATTCTCCCTCCCATTGCTGTTATTCTGTATGATGGACAGCTCATGTCTGCGCACACATGACAACAAATAATGCCAAGGCACAGTGTCATTATTTTAAACAGGCCCTCACTGATAGGGGAGATGGAGGCATCTTTGATGGCTGATGAGAAGACCTTTTCCCCTCTATAAATTGCATATTCATTTCCTTTCTCAGCCTTTCTTGTGTTTTTTAGATGAAGGTTTTCTCTTAATGAGAACTCTGCATTTCATCAAAGATGGAACACAGACTCTGTGGCTTATTTATTCCCTGAAGAAGATGCCTCTTTTTGTTCTCTCAGCCAATCAGATACTATGACTGAGGATGCAAATTAATTTGAGGCATGTGAGACTGTTGGCTGGTGCACATAAGGCTCGTGGCCAAGAAACTACATGTTAGTCATTACTCAAAATGGTGAGGCTGTCTGGGCTCAGCACAGACCAGGGTTCAATTCCCCACTTAGCCGTTTTCTGTCAGACACTCCAGCAAATGCCTGGGAGAATGTGGCCAGTGTGATCACCAGAGTCCTACCTTCTTCTCTGCAGAAAGCCACACGGTCTCCTATGAAGGCACGGGCTTAATATGTCCAGTTCAGAAGCAGAACCTTCTGGAAGACTTACAGCAAGTGACTGGATAGAAGTCACGGAGGCAGAACCATTAGGCAGGTGACATTTGCCATGTTGCTGTACCCCCACAGCCTGCCTAGTATCTCACAGAATGGGCCTGATCCTCACTTCCATCACTGGGCAAGCCTTTAGTGTTTTCATGTTCCCTCCTAGGCCCAGATGGTAAGCATGAGGGTATCAGAGGTCTTCCTAAGGAAAGATGACGGATGAGCCAGAGTTGGGACTTCACAGTGACAGACAGCAATGTCCTCTGACAAAGAGCTCCCCGCCTGGCTCTCTTTGAGAGGATGTTTGGCAAGAACTTCAAGTCCCTCAGTTCTTTCTTGACCTTCTTGTTTGGACTTGCAGGCGCTTAACACAGGAAACAAAAGGAATTATAAATAAAAACTTGGCCATTTTCCTGGGCCTGTGGAGCCCGATGGCCAGGCCTGACCCTTCCTCCTATCTGACCCTTGCTGAGCTCTCCTCAGATGATTCTGAGCACAAGGGTCTCACTGGGCCTCACCACTGAAAGGCAGTTAGCCATGGTTTCAGAGATCAAGGTGTCCACTCTATGGCCTGCAAGAGAAGAGCAAGACTTAAACATGTGAGCTGTGGATAGCACTAAAGCAGGGTGGAGCCATCTGAGGCAGAATCTGGACTCCGGAGTGCTCAGCAGCTCTCCCTGGACTTTGGAAGTATTGGGTCTCTGTGGCCCTCTGGCCTTTGGGAAAAACTGACCTAGTGCTGAAGGAGGCTGGGTGGGATCCAGGTGCACCTGCTAGGATGCATACTGGTTGACTCCAGCTGTATTGTCCTCTCCTCCCTTAGCTGTGGGTCCCAGGCTTCCAGCCAGGGACCTGGCTAGCTCCTCTAGGGCCCACACCCTTCCAGCCAGGTCATAGCCCAGGCTGTGTTGATAGAAAGGCCACCCACCAAGGCAACAGTGAGGGGCGCGTGGAGGAGGTCCAGTGGAAGTGCACTAGGCTGGAACTCTTTCACACGGAAACATGGATGGACCCTGAAGGAGGCTCTCAGCAGCTCTGGACTAGGCCGTGAGCCTGGGAGACTGATTCTGAAGAGTGCTGGTGCTCACTGTCCCCCGCACTGTCCTCAAGGGCACCTCTTTGGGATGTGTAATGGCAGCTTTGGATTTTGGATTTTGGTTCCATGTGTCAGTCTCATCCATAAGAACCTAGCACATGAGTTTGAGGAGCTGCCAACCCCTTAGGCCAACGTGAAGCCCATCTTTGCATGCCTGCATCCAGTCATGATGAACCCATGTGTACACGTTGGCAGAGACCCCTTGTGCTGAGTGCCCGGTCAACCTAGTTAAGACTGACAAGAGGAAACCAGGGGAATGGGCCTCTGAGAGACGGATCAAGAGTGGAAATCTTGTAAAGTGGTTGGTTGTGTCTGCGTAGCGGTTAAAGAGGTGGCAGAGACTCTCAGGCCAAGATGTCATCAACGAGAACTTCAAATGCAAGAAAGGAACAAATGAAAAAAGAAAAGTGACTCAAAAAACTAACTACATAAATAACAACCACCTAAAGACCCTGGTGGTGCTGGCAGTATTTCCACGGCGGTGAGGTCAGCCTTTGGGCTTTGGCAGTGCTGTGAAGTTTTTGCAAGATGCTACTATTAGGGGAAACTGAGTAACTTTTTATTTCTTACAACTCCATGTCAGTCTGCGCGTATCTTGGGAAGTTCATTGACAGTGTATGGAGGGTCAATGCTGACGATAGGCAGTGAACACACGCAGCTTGGGGAGGGAGTCTCAGAGTAGCAGAGGTAGAGGCTTGCGGTCACCTGTCTGTTTGGACATGGACGTCGGCATCCTTTTTACAGACATTTATGGAGTATCTGTTAGGAGTGAATGCTGGACACAGCCCTGCTTCCCCAGTGGGAGGAGGTAAGTATGGAGTGATTCTAGGCTGGGAGGTATGCCCAGCACTGGGAAATATCATGCAGAGTTTTTTTTTTTTTTTTGTTTTGTTTTGTTTTGTTTTGTTTTTTGTGGTTTTTTTTTCTAAATTCCAAAGTTTGATATAGTTATATTATTGTTTATTAAGGAAAAGGTTAGCTATTGAAAAAGGAAGCCACCTGGCCATTCTCAGAGAATTGGTCAGGTGCAAGGGGGCCTGGAAAGCCATTTGGCAGCTGCTGTGGGCTGGAAGGGCTGACCTGCCAGGCTGTGGGAGAACTCGTGACTGCTGCGGTGCTTAGCCCGGCGCTGACTTCCCCCGACACACCCTGTTCCAGCCTGTACTCCCATCAGGCACCAGACCAGAGAGCAGTGTGTAAAGCTGGGGCGGTCACAGAGGACCGTGCTGGCCCAACAGCAGTGCAGCCAGCCTGCTATAATATGGTTTGTGCCCTACTCCAGGAGTCTGTAGTGCTCTCTCCCGCTCTCCAGAAGTATCAACAACTGAGGCCCACCTGAGGCTGTGAAGGGACTTCCTCCACACAGCCCTCACTTTCCACGGCATGCTGGGAAACAGTGTAGGCGGGGGATTTCCATCTCTGAGATACCTTTTGGTTACACTGGAGGGTTTGCTTGTCTGCCTGCTTGTTCTTTATCTGCCTGCAGAAGTGAGAGCTATCCTCCCTTGTCATCTTTCAGTGGGAGTCTGTAAAGAATGAAGACCCTTGAGCCAGTGGTGGCTTATCCAGAAGGCGCTTGCTACCAAGCCTGACAACCTGAGTTACATCCCTGGGACCTACACGGTGGAAGGAGAGAACCGCTTTTCAAAAGCTGTCCCCTGACCTCCACACACACACCCTTCGCATGGGTAGTGTGGTGTATGTACTGCCCAGGAAATAAAAATAACATTTTGGGTATTTTTTTTTTTTAATTAAGATACAATTGCATCATTTTATCTCTCCCCTTTCCTTCCTCTAGCCCCTGCTATGCACACCCTCCCCTTGTTCCTCTTTTTCTTTTTAAAAAATGTTTAAAAAAGAATACAGGCACCTTGGGTCTCTGTGTACAAGCCGTAATCTCCCAAAACACAACCACCGGTGTGTCTCTACTGCAGACTTTATTTGGGGTTATGGTTTAGTTCAGAGGACTATTTTAAAACCAGTATCCAGGCATCCAGAATGTCACTCTGCTCTTGTGTCCTTTGGGGACTTAGGATTCAGTGTTACCAGGTTTGGTGGTGGGTGCCTGTATTCTCAGTACTGAGGAGGCTGCTTAGCAACGCTAACAGTAACAGGAAGGAAAGAAGGGAGGGGAACAGGGTTACAGCTTGTTGGGAACACCCAGGGTGAAGCATCCCTCTCATTGTCCCGGTGTGCCAAGACCTTGCTGAAGGTCAGGAGGCAGCAAAGGAGGGTGGCAAACAGAGCCAGGACCATGGCTGCTAACCCCAGCTCCAGCAGACATGATCTGGTTACAACAGTGAAGGGAGAGAACCTTTCAGCCTTCAGAAGCCAAGAAAACCAAGGCAACAAAGCCAAGGGCGACCCCTGCTGTCCTTAGAGGGCCTCCGTTACCAGGCTTGAGAGGCCCATCCTGTCCCTGGGTGGCCTGGAGCTCTAGCGTTGGCAGCTGTGCAGTGTTTGTTGTGGGCAGTTACCATGCCACCCTCTGGTATCTCAGCAAGAGAGGCCCAGGGACAGGTGTGGCTGAGCACAGAGATTCCCCGTCTCGCCTGGCCTCCCAGACTCACCTTCTCCTCTTACCCTAAGGGGACAGATCCTCGAGATGACTATGGTATTGAATACTCTCTAGTTCTTGGCACCGTCTCTGTGCCAACAGTCTGGTTAGAATAGCTGGGTCCCCAAAGGAAGTTACACTCAGCAGGGGTTACCCGTACCTCCCTGGGACACAAGACACCTTCTTGTCCCCCAAGGCTCCAAAGCTGGGAAACGAGGGAGGTCATTCCTGCTTCTGCTTGCCCTCCCTGGTGACCCAAGTGGTGTGTGACTGTTGTAGGGTCGAGGGTGTCAGGAGCAGCTTGGTGGTACTGTACCAAGAGTCCTCATAATCATGGTTCATTCACAGCTTGGAACATCCACCATGGAAATGTTTATACCAGGAAAATTGGCTAGTGTGTCAAAGCAGGGCCCCAGTCTACAGGAACACAAGCTTACGTAGGGGAGTCTTCTGTGCAGGATTGATAGGAGCCCTGCAGAACTTGCTTGTACAAGGAGGGCAGTTAGTTCCTCAGTCAGGTGAGGAGACAGAGTGTGGTGAGCAGCCGTCAAGAGGTCCGTTCAGAGTTCATCTCAACCATACTTACGGACCCTCTCCAGTGTATTTCCCCACAGTGGTCAGGAGCAGGGTCCTGCTCCCCAGGTCAGGGCTGCATTTCTTTGCTATAGGCACAGGCCTAGAGATGTGTACCCCAGTAGGCAGCCAGAGCCTGCATCCACTTGGCACTCCTTCAGGTGGTGCTGGCCAGGTGCTGGAACCCCCAGCCCCAGGCAGAGCTCTCCGTTGTCCTTGTGTCCCAGGCTCCTGCCAAGAGCAGCTCAGGTGAGGTTGGGGGTGTTTCTCTGGGACCCTGGAAGCTCAGGGCTGGGGCTTGTGCCTTGCTTTAAGGATGCCAGAAGGCGTGGACCCCTCCCTGTAGCTCCATTGTCTGTCTACCCCAGCCTCTCATCCCATCCTCTGTTGTTGCTGATTGTATTTGTATTGATTGTCCCCAAAGAGGACTTGAAGATCGTGGGGACCTAGTTCTTCCTCGTTTTCTCTGTAGCCACAGGCTTGGGTCTAACCAAGATAAGGATTGCTAAATAAGAGCCAACTCAATCCAAGGAGTGCTTGTGGCTCTCAGACTATCCAAAAGACTCTGGCTGTCCAATCCCAGCTCAGCCTTCAGCTGTCCCCTCCTGGCTTGAGGCTCCCCCACTTATAGATGGGCACAAGGAAGAGAACAGAAAATACAAACCTAGCTCTTGGCCTAATACCCAGCACAGAACAATGCTTGTAAATAACGAGTGTCAGTGAAAATGGCCTTTGTGGTCTATTGTAGATCCCTGATAGCCCCAGCTGACCACAAAACAACACTTGGGTTTGACAATGGACAGGACTAAATTGACAAGGGACAGTCGACCTCCTGTCATTGCTGGCTGTCACTTATGATCACTTCTGCTAAACTGCATTGTTATTCACCATACACGCACATAATCATGTGTCTGCACAGGTACATATGAACCCACATAGTACACAAGCAGACATTTAGGTATGCACTTATGTAAGTGCAAACACTCACACAATGCTCACATGCCCACACCCACGTACAAGCAGCTGTCAGCTATGACTGGCTCTGACGCACACGCTAAGTGGCTGCATTTCTTCTTGAAATTATCACAAGTGTCATAAGGGTATTGTCTGCCTTCTGCCTTCCTTCCAGATAGGATCTTACTGTGTGGCTCTGCCTGGCTTCTAACTTTCTATTCTCCAGCCTCAGTTTCCCCAGCACTGTATGCAGATGTAAGCCGCCACACCTGGCCCTATTTGGTGTCTTGACAGAGCAAAACACATCTCTGTAACCAGCCCCATATAAAGAAATGTGTCCAGACGTGTCCAGCTTCTTCAAGACCCCTGCTTCTCCCTGGGGTTCTTTCCTATATTTCTCCCACAGGGAGCACTGTGTTATGGGTACTTTGGAATGTGGTTCTTTGGTTCGGTTTGGTTTTACTTTGCTTTTTGAGATAGGTCTCCTTTAGCCTGGGCTGGACTCAAACTTACGTCTTATCGGTAGACGGTCTCAAAACCTTGATCCTCCTGCCTCTACCTCCTCAGTGCTGGGATGACAGTTTATGTAGTGCTATGGATGGCACCCAGGGCTTACTGCATGCTAGGTAGGCACTCTGTCATCCGAGTTACAGCCAGAGGTCCGACATCTTTGACTTCACCCTGTGGTGTGGAGACCAGGATCATACACACGAATCACTGTGCAGTTTTTCATTCTTTCAGTATTTTACTGATACAGACTTCTGGACCTGTTGGGAATGGTGTTCTGGAATGTTCTTCCGACTGTTGGGCTGTGACTATGACCATTTGGCAGCCGTTTTTAGAGTAAATATGAATATATGCGGAAAAAGGGCTGGGGAGGTGACTTAGCCAGCACAGTTCTTGCTGTGTGAGCATGAGAACCTGAGTTTGGGTCCCCGTCCCCTTGTCAAAAGCTGAACGCAGCAGCACACACCTATGACCGCAGCTCTGGGGAGGAAGAGGTGAGAGGGTCCCTGGGACTTGCAGCAAGTCTTGCCAGTTGGTGAACTGCAGGTTCAGTGAGAGGTTCTGTCTCAAAAGACCAGATGGAGGAGCAATTTACTAAGCATCACCCTGTAGTACATTCTCTCTCTCTCTCTCTCTCACACACACACACACAAGAACACATAAGGAAAATTACATTTTTCCACTTCCACTCATGAGCCAGCTGAAAGCAATATGGCGGACGTGAACCGTTGGTACCCTGGGCCAAGTGGCCCTTCTGGAGGCATGTTCATTTCATCGAGCTATTGGACATGTTAACAGATCAGTGGCACCCAGCTCACAGAGCAGCCTTGTCATATTCTTGTGGTTTACTTAGGAACCGTTCCCTCCTCAGCAGCAGTCACTGGGTAGCAGTGCTGTGGGAGCCTCCTGCAACCAGCTCCTGAGTTCTCCTGTGCTCTGTTACTCTTGGCTGTGCAACATCGTTATTATTGTTGTTGTTGTTGTTTTAGACAGTTTCTCACTATGTAGCCTTGGCCGTCCTAGAACTCACTATGTAGACCAGGCGTGTCTTGAACACAGGGATCCACCTGCCTCTGCCTCTCGAGTGCTGGGATTAAAGGTGTACACCACTATGCCCAACAGTAATTTTGGATTTATAGAAGATTCCCAAAGTAGCCATCAATTCCATCCCACCTCTTCCTGATCTCCTGCTCACACCTCACATGCCCTGGTACATTTGTCCTAACCAGGGAACTGACATCTTTCACTTGGGCTGTACGGCAAACCCTTTCGTATGCTTTGGTTATTTGTCAGAAATGAATTCCCTGAAGCAGACTTGCCAGGCCACTGGAGAGAGATGTGCTGTTCAGTTCCTCGCACCCTTTTCCTTATTGCTTCCCAGAAAGGGAGGGCCACGTCACTCGACAGAGTGAGCACGGATCATGGCCTCTGCCTTGTCACCAGGCTGAAGTAGAGGGCTGGAATCCAGATCACTGAGACAACCCTTCTCTCCTTTTTATTTTTATTTTTAATTTTTACTTTTTTGGAGACAGGGTCTCATGTAGCCCAGGCTGGCCTTGAAATTCTGATCCTCCTGCCTCCACTTTCCAACTTCTGAACTGATAGGAGTGTGCAGCCACCCCCAGTTTGTGTGGGCTTGGAGCAAGCAAGGCCTATACCCTGTCACTGAGCCACATTTGCAGCTCCCACAACCCTTTATGTGGATTTGGAAAGTGAGACTGGCATGTCCCCAAGCCATTCCCGACCGGGGACACTCTCATCCTCAAACAGTGGCTTCCCTGACCTGCGATTCTGACAGGTTTCTGGCTTGTGTGTCACACCTGGGGAACACAGAGCCACCCTCACAGCCTCAGGGGACACAGGCCTTGTGGAACTACCATACCACCCTGCAGCTGTCACTGGCGGCCATGCCAATCTCAGGCCCTGCGCAGTAGCAACCGCGTTCAGGGGGTCCGAGACCCAGCGCTGGTGTCTCCATGGTGTGTGTCCCATCTTCTGCTCAACAGTGTGCGTCGTTTGTTTGCACTTGTGTGAGACCAGCCTGCCAAAGTATCTGCTGCCACACAGAGCAGGAAGTCCTGTTGACACATGGCTCTCAGCCCGCAGCCCTGGCAGACACGCGAGAGCATCAGGGGAGTAAGCTTGCTGGGCAGAACAAGCCAGCATCAGGTCCCCAGGTAAGCACCGGGTTCATCCATTGCCTGGGCTTGCACCCCAGAGAGACCCAGGCTGCTTGATTCCTCATCCTTCCTACACGGCCTAGCTTTATCTCTGCCAAGCGTCCTGTCCTGTTCATAATGTGCTAGGTTTGGGGAGCATCAGGTCAAGTTCACAGAGAGACTCATACCAACACAGGAATGCCAGGCTTTGGGAGGGGAGCGGTCACATTCCACTGGGTATCTCGGATGGCTAAATAGAACTAGCACAAAGTAACTGGAGGGTGAGGGTCACATGATGGCTCTGGGCAGGGAATGGAGTTGGGGGAGGGTACCATCTTGGCCTGAGAGGGGCTTCTCATTCCTCCTGCTGGCCTTTAGCACGTACTAGTCTCTCTCCCTGTCTGGCTTCTCTGTGCTTGGGTTCTTCCCCTACTCTGACGAGCTGCTTGGCCTGGCCCCACTGCCCTCCTCTGTCTCCCCCAGAGGTCTGAGGGCCTAAGTCCAGCCATGCTATGCTTCTGTTAGTGACTTTTGCCTCTATCTAGCCCCTACCCAGAGTTCAGGGAGTGAACATCTTCTTACCCACCACAGAGCCCTTTGAAATTTATCCATCATTTGCTGTTCCTATCATAGCTAAGGCCTCCCGGGGTGGACTCCTGTCCATCCATGGCTGTAGCACAGGTTCTGGCCAGGACTCAAGGTAGGCAGACTTACCTAATCTACTTCAGTGTATTCTCTCACCCACAACTGTCCCATCTACTCTACTCCCCCAGCCCCCTTGAACCAACTTCCTCCCATTTCACTTGGAGCCATCCATAGCCCTCAGATGCAGGTCCTGTTCCTCTGCTCCCTTGAAGGCCCTGAGCACGTGGACTAATGAGTAAAATATGTACATAAGGATAGGCTGAGGATGGAAAGACAGCTCAGCGGATAAAAAAATGCTTGCCTCACAAGCCTGACGACCCGGAAATGCACCCGAAAAGGTGGCGTATGCCCAGGAATTCACATAAAGAGATGGCATGCCATCTCTAATCCTAGCATTCCTATGGTGAGAAGGAGGTAGAGACAAGAAAACCAGCCTGAAGCCTGGGAAATAGGCAGCCTGGAGTATGCAGAGCTGAAACGAGAGACCTTGACTCAGAAACAAGGTGGAAGGGAAGAAGTGGGAGAGAAAAAGGGCAGAAGGAAGGAAGCAGGCAAGCATGTTAAGGTGGGTGTGGGAGTTTGCAGGGCAAGTGAGACTGTGGACAGCAGGGGCTTGGGCTCTGAGCAGGGACAGTGGCTGTGCCATGCTGAACACTTCAGTGGCCCGCTCCCCTTCCCATCCCCAAACCCTCTCTGCCAGATCTTCTGGGCAGCCACTGATTTGTGAAACTGAAGTGCATGCCAAAGGAAAGCGTGGGTTCTGGCTGGGCTGGTCATTTCCACCCTGTCCAGAGCATTCAGACCTGGTTTTCTTAAACACCCGTTCCCTGCATCTAAGGGTTTTATTACTAGTATCGAAGGATGACTTCATGTGGAGATCTTACTGTTCGATGCAGCGCACGCATGAAAAAAAACCAACAACAAACAAACAGGAACCCCCTGACAGAACAGAAGTGAAAACACTGCTTTGCCAGAAATACAGTTCAAGAAAAGGATGTTAGGAGCCAGCAGAACATGAAGTGCTAGTGTGGGATGGAAGGCAGCAAAGCCATGATGGGCACCCTGGAAAGGTGGACCTCCTCAGCCTGCCCACAGGTACCAGGCTCCACCCGAGGCTTCCCACATGAACAGATTCTGCCCATGACCCATATCAGGCCTCCCTTGTGGTCTGCTTCTCCATTCTTCCCCAGACCTGCAGGGGTGCAGGGACCTCCAGTGTTCCCACATGTCTGCCCACACAAGTCTCTCCTCCTTGGACAGAGGACAAGCAAAGGCTTGAGGTGCAGTGAGGTTCTTCCAAGGTTTAGGGTTATGAGTATGGGATCTACCCTGGGGGAGGAGACTGCCACTGATGGAGACCTGGTTTCCCAGCTCCTTTTATGTCCCATCCTTCCACTTTCTTCCTCCACATCAGCTTGTGCCTGGGTAGGCTGTGGGACGCCAGCCACAGCCGAGTCTCAGTGTGCTGCTTGTCCCAGGGACTTGGCCAATTGCATTCCCTTCTGTAAAGGTGATCAAACAGATCCAGTCCTAGGCTTTGCATCTCGCACATAAAAAACCAAATATCATATCTCCTGTGCTTCAACTGCCGGGCATTGACTGCCTTATTTAGTGCTTTCAGGCCCTGGGCAGAAGAAGGGACCGTTACCCTCCCAGTTTGGGTCCATAGACAGGTCATGGCTGCTAGACAGAGGGCAGTCTTTGCTGCGCCAGGAGAGGGACTGGATGGGCCAGTGGACCCCTTGCTGCCAACCATCACAATCATCAGGCAGCCTCAAACTGTGTTTTCTGAATGAAGACCAGCCAGCCTGCTGGGCATAGGTAGCACCTCCCGTCCCCAGTCCCCCCATCAGCCCTGATCCCCAGCTAACCTCTTCTATATATCAGGCCATCTCCTGGAAGGAGCCCACCCTGAGATTTTCTTGATCCAGAGAGATAGTAATTAGCCTTATAAACACTTATTGACACTCTCCAGAGAACCTTCCTGTGGCCTCCCGGACTCCTATGGCTTCTGAGGCCCCAGTGCAAGCAGACAGACCAGTAACACGATCGTCACTGTGTGGTCGCTTAGCACTGAGGTGAAGAGGGGCTTGGCTTTACCTCATCCCTCATATGTGTGTACATATACATGAACAAAAATCCACATTTGTATATACACATATATAGCTCTGTGCCTCTTTCTCCATGTGGGCATTTCCTAGGGGGGATGTCTTTTGCTTTCCTAGTGTAGAGTGTCCTGCTCCCATACCACCATTGATTATTGTGTGTGGTGATTAGCTCCGAGGTGCTGAGTTCCCTAAGATGGGCCCATCCCTTTCTAGTCAGGGCCAAATACACGGAGACCTCCTGGAGGAGGTGATAGATGCTACCAGGACTCCAGGAATGCGCCACATAGGTTTTACCCATCTGCTTTTTCACAGTCCAGCAGACCCATCCTAGGAGCCAGAAGATGGCCAGTATCCAGTGAAAGTCCAGAGGGCTTACCAGAGTAGCCTCTGCTCAGAACTTGGCCTCTAAGCCTTGAGGCAAGAGGCCAGCCCATGCCCAAGTTACTCTTCTTCTTCTAGCCAGAAGTCTGGGTTTTATTACCCTCCTGGCTTCAGCCAGAGGCCACCACCTCTACCCATCCTGACTCTAGCGGCATCTCTAAGGGGAGCAGAAAAGGCCCTGTGAGCCTCCTGAAGTGCTGTGAGCCCCACCTGCTAGGTACCAGAGCCCAGAGCATTGTTCAGCAAGGTTGAGGAATACTCAGGTGCCAGGCACCATGCGAGGCACACGGCTTCTCATTCACAGGCCCTAGATGGTTACCAGGATTCACAGTTAGGCAGGCTGATGGGAAGGTTCCAGGGAGCCAGGGGAACTGCAGAGCAATAGAGCAGTCAGGAAAGACAGGCCCAAGACTACCCCACACTACCTATGACCTGTAACCCGTATCCCAGGAGCCTGGTGATACAGACCCGAAAGCTCTGCCTGCAGGGGGAACTTTTACTAGGGAGGGTCTGAGCAGCACTCACTGGGGCCCTGCACTAGCACCCCCAGGCTACCAGAGGTCTGGAATGTGGGCCGAGACGTCTCCCAGGACAGGGGTCACTTGGACAGGGGCATCTGTGGGTAATACATGTGGGACATACTGGACACTTTAGCCGAATGTGTCCGAGGGTCCTTCCTTCCACTCGCTGTCCCCCAGGGCTGTTGTAGTCACGCTCACTGTCATCATCAGGGTCTCCACAGCAGGTAGCAGGCAGAGGGACGAGCAAGACTAGCTCTGTTGTCCTACCCTCCCTACCCCAACCCATCCCGCCAAGGAGCGTATGCGCTACCGTTTTTTTCCAAGGGTATGCCGTGGGCCCCCTGGTGTCATCTGCTGCCAGCAGCCCGTGCTGCCGCAGCTCTGGCAAACGTGAGTCACTCCGGAAGACGGTTGACCTCTGGGAGGGAAAGGCAGGGCTGCTCTGAGCACTAGTCAGTCTCCCTCAGTTGTATTCACACAGCATGGCGCCAACAGGGGAAGGCCTCACATAGCACCTATTCATCTCCAGGCCTGGCACACCTTGAAATCAGCATTTCAGCACAGCCAGGAAAGAGGCCAAAGTGACACCGTAGTGTGTCAACACATAGACGTGGGTGGATTTCAGACTTTTCACTTTTCATATGTTTAAAGACATACCAGAAAAGAAAAAGAAGTCTAAAAAATTATGCAATGGTGAGCAGAGTTGGACATGTTGCATTACGCACATACACAATAATAGTAATTAGTGTCCTTATGTCCATGGTTTGTCTATACTCTGGGTTCGTGTGCCTGTGCAAGCACAACACGGTACAGTCACTATTTATCGTAAGCTTTGAAGTTGGTGAGCATGAATCTTCCTGCTTTCTTCTTTTCCCCAGTTTTGTATCTAGTTTGGGTCCTTGGCAATGCTGTGTGACTTTTAGAGTCAAGTTGTCAGTTTTTGTGAATTCGGCTCTGACTGTATCGAATCTGTAGCTTAAATTGGGGGATGTCCTGGACTGGGTTGCTGTCACAAAACACCTGAAAGAAAGAAACAAATCTCCTCAGTTCTGGAGCAGGGAAATCTAAAGTCAGGGTGCTGTCAGATTCAAGTGTCTTCTGAGGCTTGTTCTCTGCTTTCAAGATCGTGTCTCCCCTGTTTCCACATTGGGAGGAAGAGATGGGGAGAAAGGTTTAGGTGGCCCTCTCTGTGTTTTCAGGGGAGGAAGGGAAGGGGAGAAGAATCTGGGTGCTTCCTTCTAGTCTTTTTATAAAGTCACTAATAGAGCCCCGAGTGCCTTACCCTTTCCAGCACATTGGCAGATGTATTTCAAAACTTGAATGTGGGGGCATTCAGACTACAGTGGGGAATTCTACTGTATTATGTTCCCCCCCATGAATGTGTTTTTGTTGTTGTTGTTTACTTTTCTTCTTTGGTTTATTTTAATAGTTTGTGCATTTCAGATTGTAAGCTCTGTACTTCTGATGTTAAACTTGTTGCTCTTTTGCTATCTGTAAATTTTCCATGTGTGGATGGGCATACGAATGCCTGTGCGTGCAAGAGCAGAGGCCAGAGAAGGGCTTCAGGTGTCCTTCTCTCTCACTCTCCACCGTATTCCTCTGAGACAGGGGATCTCTGAGCCTGGAACTCTGCTGGCACGTCCCATTGGCTCTTCTGTCCCCACCCCACAGCACCGAGGCCACAGGTGTGCACAGCCACGCTGAGCTCTGAAGGTGGGTGGTAGGGTTTCAAGTTCTCTTACCAGGATATCTCTCCAGCCCCTGTTTCATTATTTCTGATGCAGTTATAAATGGATCTCCATTTGGCATGCTTCTTTTTAAAGGAGACAGAATAACTCAGTACATCTTTTTTTTTTCCCCGTGGAGGTCCATGTGTGCCACAGTGCACCTGTGGAGGTCAGAGGACACTGTGCAGGGGTGGCTTCCGTTCGTTTGCCGTGTGAGTCTCAGGGATCAGACTGACTGTCAGGCCTTGTGACAGGCCTTTCCCCTCCGAGCCATCTTGCTCATAAGGCTGTGGTCCTGCAAGGGCAGGTGGTGTGGCAGACAAGTGACACAGGCCCCTGCCCTCCCTACACTCCCGTCTGCTTCCTTTCTGTGTAACACGGAAGGTGGGGACATTTGTGAGACAAGCCACAGTGCGCCTGCAGGCTGCTGGATGCCTTGCTGTTAGATAGTTTAAGGGCTCAAAAATTTTCACAAATTAAAAGTTTGAGCCAGACTGCGGTGATGCACACCTTTAATCCCAGCATCTGGGAGGCAGAGGCAGGCGGATCTCTTGAGTTCAAGGCCAGCCTGGTCTACAGAGTGAGTTCCAGGTCAGCCAGGGCTACACAGAGAAACCCTGTCTAAAAAACCAATAATAATAATAATAATAATAATAATTTGCAACCTGGGCATAGTGGATCACTATGGTAGCTTAGGCTACCAAATGAGACCCTGTCGAAGGAAGGGAGGGAGGGAGGAAGGGAGGGAGGGAGGAAGGAAGGAAGGAAGGAAGGAAGGAAGGAAATTAATCGATTAGTTTAAAAGGCTTGCTCAGTTGAAGAAGCCTTCCCTGGATTTTGTTATTTCTATTTATTATCTTTGTCTTGGGTGTTGGCTTGCTCTACATTGGTAAGCACAGGCATATTTACATGTGAGCATGTATGAGTCACTGTCATGTGGAGTCTTTTTACCACTAAGAGAAGTTGGGGGCTCGCAGATTAAAGTGGTGCTGTGCCTGAACCGTGTTAGCCGGTTCTGGGTTTGGAGAGGGAAGCTGCCACTTCTCGAGGTGTTAGCGCCTCCCTTTCCAGCTGCAGGAGAAGGTCACTCTGTCACCAAATGAGCAGCTGGGGAGAGACATGCACAGCTGGTCCTTGCTAGCTGCTACTACCATGTGTGACCCACTCAATACGTGTTCTAAGGAGAAAAAACTGTGATCTAGTGACTTTCTGAGGGTGAAACCAGCTTCAAGAATGGAGACAGTTGCAGCTGGGCTGTGGTGGCACACACTCTTAATCCCAGCACTCGGGAGGCAATGGCAGAAGGATCTCTGTGAGATCCTACCCTGGTCTACAGAGTTCCAGGACAACCGGGGCTGCACAGAAAAACCCAGTCTCAAAAAATAACCAAAAATAAAATAAAATAATATAAAATAAAATAGAAATGGAGACAAGAGATGAGTCGTGGTAGCACACACCTTTAGTATTGGCAGTTGAGAGGCAGAAGAGATAGTAACTTGGAGTAATGTTCACTGTCTGTAATTCCAGCAATCAGGAAGATCAAACAGGAAAGGTCAGGATTCCCAGGCCAGCCTGTCTCCAACCCAAAACCAATCAACCAAAAAAAGCTGCATCAGCTAATTTCATTCCCAGGAGGGTGGTCCTGGCTGCCCTGCTGTAGCCCTGGGGTCAGAGGCACGGGTGCCCCTCAGAAAGGAGATTGTTGTGTCTTGTCTCTGCAAAACACAGGGTAAGCATGAGTAAGAAAGAGAGCCCTGGACGGGCTGCAGAGACAGTTGAGGAGTGGGCAGAGCAGGGACCATGACAGGTAGCTCAGGCCTGCCGTCTTGGCGCTTGGAGACAGAGGCAGAAGGATAGCCACAAGTTCAAATACATCAGTCAGTAAAGAGCACGACTGTCCTAGTTGCACAAGAAGTGCCCCCATGGGACACGCCCTGGGACTCCGGGGCTCTCAGGAAGGCTCCAGTGTAGCCTTCGCCTTCATTGCAGAGGGAAGCTGGTGTCTCAAGACCAACCTGGGGAGATCACAAGGGCCTGGGGGTGAAGCTTCTCTCAAACTGGACATGTGTTCCTGACCTCTAGCTCTTGGTCTCTCTTCATATTGCCCCTGAGCACTGGGTATCTGCAAAGCTACCAGCAGCCTAGCTCTAGCCATGGCCCGCTGTAGTTGGCACTCAGAGAGCATTGGTGGCAGCTGTCACTCTTCCAGCCTGACCTAGAAGGGACCCTGGCAGTGTCTTATGAAGGCCTGAAGACCACAAATCTTCCTCTCTGGAGAAGCTCCCTGTGCTGCCCTGACACAGATATGTTTACAACTATTCACACAGACACGCCTGTTTCTGAGGGCTCTAGCTCTGCAGGGGTAGCGGCAGCTACAGCTCCCTGAGGCTGCCTTCTGAGAAATGAGCCCTGTCCTCAGGTCACTTTGTCTGCTTCCTCACTGATCCTCAGTGGAGTGAGGGGTGAGGGGCAGGGCTGGCCATCCTCCACTGAGGATGTGGTCACGCTCCTCTGTGTCCTAGGCCGAGGAAGGAAGAGCAGAGAGTAGGGAAACGTAGACGTCATTCCCTTGACCAGCTGGATCAGTTATTTATAAGCACAGACTGAACATAAATTGTGCTTTTCCCCAGCAGAACAACTGATGAGGTCTCTGCAGTGATCCCACAGTGCCCTCTCTGAACCAATGAGAGAACAGGCTTGTCTCCCCAAGAACCAGTGTTCTAAACAGCTTTGGGCTCTCACAAAACCCTGTTCCCGCCACCACGAGGCAGTCTTGAGACAGACACGCTATGCAGAAGCTCATGGACTCATCTGTATCTATCAGCTCAGAGATTAAAGATGGCGCCTGTTAGTGGAGGTCATTTACTACATAACATATTGGACCTCTATCCCTGTTCCAGCATGCACCCCAAGTGCCAGCTTCTTGTCTATTCATCAGTGCACAGAAGCTGTGGCTGTGGTCTGGAAGTCTAGCCACCTCTCAGCATAAAGGCAAACTTGACTTTGACAAGGTGACATGGCTGTGACCACAGGAAGCCCACGGTAGGTCCACAGGGGAAGGTAGGGCTGTGTTCACAAGGGAGACCAGGGAGCAGCCATGCAGGCTTAGGAAGGTCATGGCACTGGAGCCCCATCCAGCTCAACGGCCATGATTGATAGCCTAAATCCCTGTCCTCAGGTGTTTCCTTGATGTGTTTGTTAGTGACTCTGTCCTGCCTGCCCTCAGCCTGTCCCATGGGCCTCTCTGCCTCTGGGGGACACTCATAGCCACACAGCTACAGTTGGCTCTGGGTCAGACCTCTGGGGTCCCTGGTGCCATGGCCTCTCAGACTGGAAGGCCCCTGCCCAGCTGAGCTGTGAATAGCCACATTGTGCCTCAGCCTGACCTGCCACTGGGCCACAGTTCTCCAGCCTGGTGGAATCCAGAGCCGTCTGCCTGCCAATTCCAGTTGTTTGACTTTATACTTCAAGGCCAAGTCCTTTCAGGAACGTTTTCTGTACCACCCCCCTTCCCCTGCTTGGAAAAATAGACGTGCGATTGACTGGCTTTGAGGGTTTTGAATCTGTCATTCTTTCCAAAGCGTAATGTTAACAGCATTAATTCATTTACACTCCTACTGTCTTCCTCCCCCTCTCTGTCTCCCTCAACCCATTTCATCCTCGCTCCCTCCTTCTATTTTTCCACATCCACCATCAGCAGGAAGTTGGGGTGCAGAACAAATACTGACTTTGCCTGCAGCCTCTGGAGGACACCACCCCTCACATCCACAGGAGAGCCCCAGGACCTCTCTTGTGGGCTGTGCCACATGCAGCTGGATGTCTTTACTGCCTGTGATGTTGTAGGAGCCTAGCCCTGTTACTGACACCTCTGTGGATGTATGTGCCCACGCTGTCTGGTGGTTTGGGGATAATGCCATGCTGCCTTCTGGATGTGGCCATATGTCTTTTTGAGATGGGTATAGGAAGTGCATGGTCAAGAGGAACCATAGCACAACAATATGACCAACCCAGAATTCCTAGTCAAAGGTCTTATCCTGGGGTTGGTAATGGTGAGTGTCCCCAGCCTGCCCAGAGACAGCCACTCTGCAGCCTCATTAGGGGGCTTGGTTTCCTTGCTTGAAATATCCATAGCTCCCCCCAGCCCAACACACACATACACTATCTGGCCCTATGCAGGAACTAAATGTATGTCTCTAAGGCAGTAGCTTCAGGAGACCAGGCATTCTTCTGTCCCCTAGCCCCACAGTAGGCTGGACACATGAAAAGAAGCGAGGCGGCACCATGCCCAGCACTGTCCCTTCAGGTATGGAGAAGGTATGGCCCTCCAGAACATGCCTCTTTTTCTGGTAAGGCAAAGAGCAGATACACAGTCAGCTACTAGAGGGGCAGGATGCGTTCCCAGCACTCGCTGGGATCAGCAAGGCAAGGCAGGGGCCTGGCTCTCAGTAAACAGCCTCTGGCCTCCATGTAGGAAGTAGGCTCCTTGCCCTAGATAGAAAAGGCCTGAGATCATGGGGGGTTGTTTGTTTATTTGTTTTGCCTTTTTTTTTTTCCTGAGATTTTTCCACCATCGCCAAACCCAGGAAATTCCTGTTTCCACATCTCTGGGTGGCGGGCGAGCCCAGACAGAGCCAGAGTAGTCCTTCCAAGTGCTGGGGGAGGAGTTTGCAGAATAGAGGGTACCTAATTGCTACTTGTGGGGTCCAGATGTGTCAATATGGGCAGTTGGGGTACAAGAGAGAGTTGAAGTGTTGGCATGCATGACACTCAGTGGGGGGCCCCAGCCGATGCATCTTAGTGTTTCCTGAGAATAATAGAAAAGACAGTGCCCAGCCCGGTGTGCGCTGAGGTGTCCTGGCAGGTGCTGTAGAGCTGGGCTCGTTCACAGGTATGGCTGGGGCTGGAGGGGACTCTAGTAACCACTCGACAGGGTCAGGAGACCCAGAGGGTCAGCTCCTGCTCCAGCAATCCCTTCCACCTGTGCTGCCCTGGGACTCTTCTGGAAGCTCCAGGCTGTCGGCAGCGCCGGAAGGTGTCTGCTGTACAGACTGTGGGATCCAGACAGGGGAAGGCCTCACAGAAGCAGCTGGCGCTGAGCAGGCACCTTTCTGGTTCCTGCCTCTGCCTGCTCCAGGATTGACTTGTTCTCTTAGTTTCTCTCCCTCCCTTTCTTCCTTCTTTTCGTGTGTGTGTGTGTGTGTGTGTGTGTGTGTGTGTGTGTGTGTGTGTGTGAATGGGCATGCACAGGCCAGAGGAGGACCCTGAGTGCCTTCCTCCATCGCTTTCCGCCTCATTCCATTGAGACTGGGTCTCTCGATGAGCCCAAAACTTGCTGTTTTGGCTGACTGGACTAGGATCTGCCTGTCTCCACCCTCCGACAATAGGGTGTGGCCATTTTTACATGGGTCCTGGGGATTCAGACTCAGGCGCTTACACAGCAAGTACTCTTAATTTTGACCCTTCGCTCCAGTCTTCCACTTTTTTTATTTAAATTTTTTTGGGGGGGAAATTTTATGCATGAATACTATATTTACATCATTTCCACCCCTTTCCCTCCTCCAGTTCCTCTCATGTTCCTTTTTCCTTTTCAAATTAACGACTTCTTTTTCTAGAATTACTGTTACACACACATTCACACGCACACACATGCACACACTCACCCTCATAGCCTACTGAGACACTTAATGTTGCTGTGTGTTTAGGGCTGACCACTTGGGATGGGGGGAGTGAAACGTGTGAAACTTTCCCCACCCATGTTGGCATGTCAACTCCATTTGTCATTAAGCGGGTAAATATATCGTTGAGACTTCGTGAGCACAGCTTTCCTGTCCTGTCTAGAAGACACTGTCTGGCAGTAGACATTCTGGTCCTTGGGCCCTTACAGGCTTCCCACCCCCGTCCTCTGGATATTCTCAGTCTGAGGTAGAGGGATTGCATTGCAGATGTATCAGTTGATCCTGGGCCGCCAATGGTCACTGATTCTCTGCCTTTTGACCAGTTGCGGCTCTCTGCAGTTGTCTCCTGCAGAAAGAAGCGTCTTTGATGAGGGCTGAGCTTGACCTTGACCTGTGGGCATAAGGGTGCACACTCAGAGTAAAGTTAGAAAGTATACTGCTTTACGAAAATGGCGGTAGTAGGTTCTTCTCTGGGCTCTGTGACCTCTCTAGCAGCAGGTAGTTGGCTAGTTTACAACACTGGCTTTTGCTGTTTTGGTTTGAGACAGGGTTTCTCACTGGACCAGGCTGGCCTGAGACTCAGAAATCCACCTGCCTCTGCCTCTGCTGGGATTAAAGGTGTGCACCACCACCGCCCAGGTAATACTGGTTTCTTTAGGTGTTATCTCTGGAATTGGGTCCACCCTTCTACCTGTCCAGGAGCCAGTGAGCTTCCCTCTTAACCCTCCATTCAGCCGCCTCCCACTTTGATACAGGCATGAATTTTGGTCTGAACCCTGTGTGGGTTCCACCAAACCCGTAAACCAGCTTTTTCTTCTCCCCTCTGATCTTGGGCTGACACAGCCTTCCCAAGAGTTCCTGGAAGTAGACTCCTGCCAGGGCACTTTGTTGAGGGGTGATTTAAGTTAACAGCGGGTGCACCCTTCCCTTCCCTGCTCCTTCCTGCTGGTGACTACACCAGAGACAAACACATTTATATGGGAGAATAAGCAAATGAAATGAGTCAAGAAGTCAAGTGGGCAGGTAGTGGAAAGTAGCCCCGTGGGATGTTAACCCACAGCAGAAAGCCCCAGAGGCCTGACACAGAACAGGCCCAGAGTCGCTGAAAGGTGGTGTGACCATTCCTCACCCAGGAAGAGCTAGAATGGGAGGTGCACCTGGGGCCCCTAACCAATGACACCCCCCTCAGAGCCTAAAGAAGGTATCCCGTTCCCCTTGTCACCCAGACCCCAGGGAGCCCTGCACATCCTCAGATCTCAGCATACACCAAACTGAAGGTTAGAGAGGGGCTTTCCTTGTGAGACCCATGAAGGGGATCTGTGGGGTTGGAGGTGGGGCACAGTAAGAGGAAGCCAGTCACTAGGACCTTCTAAACTCAGGAACAACCTCAACCTTGAATCTCAAGCCTTTTGCAACCCTTTTGCATCAAACCCTTTTGCAACCTTCCATTTCCCTGGCACCCTCAGCAGGGTTGCTGAGTCGTGCTGCTGCCGTCCACTCACTGCATGTAGCAGGCAATGGGCGTTTCCAGTGCAGGTCCCTTTGGGCTGGCCTTTGGCTTCCTAGGCACAGTGGGCAGGTAGGCAGGACTCTGAGGGTCAAATTTCCATTGAGTAAATGCTCTTTGGAGGAGCTCAGCCTCCTGGTCAGGGATGAAAACTGGAGAAAACAAGATTCTGTCCAGGAGCCATCCAGGCAGCCATCCAGGAGCCCAGGCAGCTTGGACAGGGTCCCCCATGGACACAATTGGCCCAGTGTGGGGCATACCACCTCAGGCGGGCTGGCTTCCCAGCCTGAGCTGAATGGCCCCTGGCCATACTGCTCTGCTGATTTACAAGCTGGCCTTTCTGGCCTGTGATTAAGGAGGTGATTTAGTTAGCTTTTCAGGAAGCCCGGTGCAGGAGGTGTTAAATAAATATAGGTAGGATGGCCTCCTGCCTGCTCCCCCTGGGGTTGCCTCAGTTTCCTCATCTGTACAGAGTAATGAAATGCACCTCCCTGCCCAGCCTCCAGTACATAGAGGAGAGTGGCTAGGGAAGGGGTAGAGGGCCCCCTTCCTATTCAGGCCCCCATCTAGGGATGGCAACGAGATTCATGTGCCCAAGGCCTAGCTCTGATCTCTCAGACACAGTCTCCCTAGGAAGCCTTTCTTGGCTTCAGTTTCCTCACATAGAATCTAGGGGGCTTGAGACCCTGCCAGGTTTGGGGGCTTGATAGGTTTTCTGTCTGGTTATTTCCAGTATCAGGGTATGCTGGGACCTGTGTCCTCTGTGCTTGCTCCCTGACCTGAAGCCTCTAAAGTGTTTTACCCTGCTTCTCTTTGGTGTGTGACTTGAGTTCTCCTAGAGGTACTATGATGAGCTGCCACGAGGCTGAGCATGCTTCCTCCCTTGGACTCTATCCAGAGGGTGGTGGCTTGGGCCCTTGTGACAGCTGCTGGAGCCAGTGGCTGGTGTGTGTGATAGCACAGCCTCACCCCAGAGTTACCTGGGCTGACCCTGTCTGTAACTGGATATGGTCTGCAGAGCACATGGCATCTGCTATGAGCCAGGAAAGTATTTGCCCTCAGGGCCAGCACTAGCCAGTCTTGTTCCTCCCACAGTTGTCAAGCCACAGGTTCAGAAGGGACTGCCCTGGCCTTGGTTGAGGTAAAGAATAATTTTATTAGGCATGGTAACATTCCTTTAATCCCAGCACCCAGGAGGCAGAGGCAGGCAAGATCTCTGTGAGTTTGAAACCAAGCCTGGTGTACATAGTGAATTCTAGGCCAAGGCCCTGTCTCAAATAATAATAATAACAACAACAATAACCACCACCACCATCGTCACCATCACCACTACCATCGTCACCATCACTCTTACAGCCTGTTCCTGTTTCTGTGAGCAGTGGCAATGTGGAACCACTGTTCTCATCATGTGCTTTCCCAAGACTGCCACTTCCAAGGAGCTTAAGTGTGTCTTCACAGTGGCCTCACTGGACAGCTTATTAATTTTCCAGTCTCTGTAACCCTTGTCCTGTCATATTTTAACTCTCGCCTGCTGGGATCCCTCTTCAAAGCTGTGCTGTGTTCTGCCTAGCAGATACACCATACTAGACTTACTGCAGGCGAGCACCTTCCTGTAGAAGGCAGTGCACAGATGTTCTAAACATCCCTGTAATTCCTTAGTGTTTTTGTCCTTTAATTCAGCAAGCCTTTCCACAAACCAAATTCCGTGTTGCTTTAGAATTAACCCTTAGCAAAGATATGCAGGCCCAAGGTAGAAGAACAATGTTCCTTCCATGGATTCGAATACTCAAGCCAACTGTCTCTTTAGCAGAGATACTCGTGTATCTGAAGTGAGAGAAGGTGAGCCCTTCTACCCCTAGGTAGGCACAGGCAGTCCTTCCTCTGTCCTGCTATTCAATGCTGGCTCAGCCTGCACTTATAGGCATTGTTTAGTTATTCCTGCGCTGATGTACTTCAGAGGGGAGCTTGCTCAGGGTGGGGGTCGGCCCAGGCTTTGCCAAACATGCTGTTGCCTGTATCACCTAGTGGCTCCTGTGGCCTGCGTTCCCCCTCAGATGTCCTGGCCATCTGGATTCCCAGTTTAATGCTTCTCAGTGGAGCAGGTGTGCTGGAGGCAGAGGCTGCTCCAGCAGGAGTCCCTGGAGAGCCACTGGTCAGGAAGCAGGTTTCTAAGCTCCAGTCACGTCCAGGGAGCAGCATGCTCACCAGCGGTGGGCATCATGGGGAGGAGGGGCACGGCACACTCACTGACTGGGAACAGAGAGATCAGGACAGAGTTCTGGGTGTGAGTACCACCCTACCCTCTGGTATTCTGGGCAAGTTGTTTTGTTTTCAGGAGTATCAGTGCCCCCTCCCAGGGTGCCAAGCCCCTGGTAACTGCCTTCTGCCTACTAACAGGATCCCTGGCTCAGTCACTGGGCTCTGCCTAAGGAAGATAGTACCAGGTCCTCAAGGGGCAGGATTCAGTGATGCTAGCCAGCTACAAGACCAGCAAGGGTACCCTGTTTACATGCCTTTGTTCTTCTGGCACCCCCTGAAGACTCAGAGCTTAAGGGTGAAGCTTCAGGAAAACTGACTCGAGGAGGAGAGGGCAGAGTGGCTTTTCTGAGAGGCCCTAAGTGGGTGGACACCTGGCCCTGTGCCCTGGGTGTGGCAGGTACACATCTCTCAGGGACTCAGCTGTTAACACGGAGCAAGGGGAGGGACCAACATGTTTAAATCCAAACACACATACCAGGTGCTTACCACGTTTTTATGAAAACACAAACAGCTGTCAGGGGCTCCTGTATCCCAGGCCAGCTGCCAGCCCCCAACAGGCCTGCCTTTGCCAGCCTTTAGGTGACCATTGTTCATCACCTGACAGCTCAGCTCTGGGTCCCCAAGGGATCTAGACCAGACTACTCATGCTTCCAAAACAACCTCTCAACACCAGCCTCTGTAAAGCTGGGCAAGCCACTTGCCCTTTCTGAACCTTGGTTTGTCAGCTGTAAGATGGCAGTGGTAACGTCTCCTTCCCTAATTGCTGTGAAGACAGAGGAGCTGAGCGGGGCAAGTCCTCCTACTAGGTCCCCAGAGGCCCAGGCAGCCTTTACAGGGCACTCACTTTCACAGATGACTTTGTGAACAGTGCTTCTCCTTGGCTTGGGGACTCAAGAGGGATTGGTTCCTACCCTTTCTGTCTTAAAGGAATCCAAAGTTCCTTGTTACCTCTCCCCCAGCACGGCTACACAAGTCTTTGCAGGGCCTGAGTCTGCTGGTAGGGGCTTGCTCAGAAACTTCATTGTAGCCTTGTGGCTCTTAACCCCTGGTGTGATGAGCATACGGCTTCATGGTTCTGTTGCGAGCCTCTTGGGGAAAATGCTTGCTTCTGAAATATGTGGGCCCTAGGACCTACCTACCTACCATCTGGAGGGGCTCTTCTTGGCTCAGTTTTGGAGACAGAGAAAGGAGGCTCCGAGTGTCCAAGGTCACATGGATGTCAAAGCCGGCCTTCCAGGAACTCCTGTGCTGGTAAAGGACTGATGCAGGGTAGGGCCATGACTGATACCGCGCAGCTGTAGAAGAGTGGAAGACGCTCAGTTTGGGTACCATGGTGCGTAGAGTAGGTACCTAGGGAAGGAGGCCAGGACTGGGAGTAGGAAGGTGTCCAGGAAAGCTGCCTGATGGATATGTTTCTTGGGGATTGCGTCTTAGCGGAATTTTTACAGGCGTAGACTAAAAATACATCTGAGCATTAAGAATAGCAGTAGAGCCAGGCAGCGGTGGCACACACCTTTAATCCCAGCACTCTGGAGGCAGAGTCGGGCAGATCTCTGTGAGTTCAAGGCCAGCGTGCTCTACAGAGAGAGAGAGAGAGAGAGAGAGAGAGAGAGAGAGAGAGAGAGAGAGAGAGAGAGAGAGCGTTCCAGGACAGCCAGGGCTATACAGAGAAACCCTGTCTTGAAAAAACAAAACAAAAAGTGAGCAGTGAAGACAGATGGAGGTGGGACAGGAGCCACTTGCCCTATCCCCTTGCATGGCTGCTTACAGTGTCAGCCCACTACCTGGTCCCCTAAACTGCTCAAGAAGCCAGGTGGTAGCTTCTGGTTTCACTTTTTGTTTGTTTTGGGTTTTTGAGACAAGGTCTCATCATGCAGCCTTGGCTGACCTGGAACTTGGTGTGTAGATCAAGCTAACCTCAAACGCAAAGAGATCTTCTGGGATTAGAGGTGCGGGCCACCACACCTGGCTGGCTTTTAGTTTTGAAGGGCTCTGTAGATCCCAACCAGAAAGTCCAAGGATCCTCAGTAGATGTATAAATGAAGGATACCTGCTCCATACGCCGGCCATGGCCCAGGACTTCAGAGAAGACTCCTAGGAGACCAACATCACACTGACAGCTGGTCCCTGCTCTGCCCACACTCACCGTGCTGCCATCTGTGGTGTGTGGGAACCTCACAGGAAGCTGGCCACAGTGTGGATGGGTTCCGATGGATCCATGGGCTTGGTTCTGGTGGATAGGTGTCATCAGTTGAACTAAGTCGTGCATAAGCCAGGCCACAGGGTGATCCTGGGCAATAGGCAACAGTGTCCATTTCGAAATCCCTGCCTGGCTTTCACTGCCAGCTGCCTGCTGGATACGACCTTGCTCAGACCTGGTTCTGGTCCTGATGTCTCTAAGCTGCTCTCGGTGGCCCTTCCCAGAGGCCCCCAGCTTCCCATCGTGACAGCTTCATGAGCTATGGACTCTTTATTTTTACCTCTGTCAAAACTATAAACGCTTTTTATTTCAGCTGAGATTTGGTCCTGAGGGGGATGGAGGGGAGGGGTGACCCTGCCTGCCACAGACATCAGGGTGTGGCCAGAGGTCACCAAGCTCAATAGCAACTCTCAGAGGAGTCATTCAGAGGAGCCTGCATCTAGATGAGGTTGAAATGTTGTAAACCCACCCAGCCATTACCCCTGGGGCTCTGGGCTGTCCCCACCCTCTGACCACTGTTCCTTGTCTCTGGAGATTCAGGCCACAGTTGTACAAAGTACAGGGCAGAGCTCATGGGGATGTTCTGCAAAGTTTGTACCCACACAGGTAGAGGACCTTGTGACTCTAGAGTGCGGCTCACATACTTGTTGATAATCTTCCGCTCTGAACTCAGGGCCAAGAGTGTCACCTCACTGGGTCAGAGGTAATGAAGCAAAGGGTATCTCTGCTTCTGGGATATGGGGGGGGAAGGGTCTGGGATACCAACAGGCTTGCCTCCCAACAACAAAAGCCAAGAGAGTGGGGCTGGAAGGCCTGCCTTCTCTGGCTATAAGTCAGAGCTGCTCTGAAGTCATAGGAGACACCCTTCCACCAGACACAGCGTCCTGCTGTCTACCTACGGGCTCAGAAATCACTCAGAAGTCCAAGGGCCCAGTGGGGCAGGCGGGAGACCAGGATGTCACATGCCCAACAAGCAGCCACAGCCCCTAGCCTGAGTCTGTGGCTCTTGAAAATATGTGAGACCTCTGATAACTCCTTTCCCTGCCTCAGTTTACCCAGCAGGCTCAGTGCCCTTGAAACTGGCCTGACAAGCACCACCCCCTGCTAGGGGAGACCCCTGATCTCTCCCAGTTGGAAGACAGATCAGCTTGGGATAGGCTCCAGGTCCTTAGGGCGCTGCTTGGCTCAGGGAGTTGTTAGGTGAGCCTGACCCACCATAGGTCTTCAGCTGTAGATGGAGCTGAGAGCACCAGGGACCTCAGGGAGCCATGGGGCTAGAACAGACAACATGCCCCCTTCTGCCTCTGCCTCTGGGCTGCGTGCCCAGCCTCCAACATATGCTACACACATGCAGGGAGGGTGTGTCTCAGTTGGGGGCAGGGGTCCCCACCCAGCTCTTAGCTCTGCTGACATGCTGACAGGTTTTTGCCCTTGGTGGAGGTGGAGTAAGAGTGGGAACAGCCATCTGGAGCCCTGGGAGGGGGATGGGAGCTGGGGCAGAGCCGTATTGGAGCTCATCTGGATAGTGTTGGGATACAGGGCTCCTCACCACTGCACAGAGGGCCTCTGCCCTCCTCCTCAGCCCACGTGCCTCCATGGAGAACTGCAGGGCTTAGGGTTTGGGTTGGTTGGCCCTCAAAGCGCACAGCATTTTCAGCTGCACTGCACTTCTGCTGGGATATCTGGGGAAGGGGTGCTCCCACTGCAGAGCCAAAATGGCAGAGCACTGGGCAGGACACTGGACCAGACCCTGCGCACATTCTTGCTCTGTTGGGCTGCCAAGATGTGGAACTTTGGGGTCACCTGTGCTGATTAGAACTCTTGACTGCAAGGGAGGTGCCAGCCACAGAAGAGGTCTCCATTCCCTCTAGTGGACAGGGAGCCACAGGCTTAATATAGTGGTTTAATGAGAATGACCCCATAGGTTCATGTACTGGAATGTTTGGTTCCCAGTTAGTGGACTGTTTAGGAAGGATTAAGAAGTGTGGCCTGGTAGGAGGAGGTGTGTCCCTGGGGTCGGGTTTGAGGTTTTAGAAGCCCACTCCAGGCCCAGTCTCTCTCTCTCCCTCTCTCCCCATCTTGCTGATAATATGGAAGCCCTCAGCATCTCTTCAGCTCCATGCCTGCACGCCTAAGCCATACTTCCTGCCGTGATGACCATAGACCAGTTAACCTTCTGAAGCTATAAGGAAGCCCCCAGTTAAATGCTTCTTTTCTACGCTGCTTAGTCTCCCTACAGCAGTAGAACAGCGACTGAAACACCTCAGCCGGGGCCACATGAGGATTCTTTCAGGCATGCCATTAGCCAGCCCCTCTTGTTGAAGCTTGAAGCTGGGTGATGGCCTTGATCCTGGACTTGTGCCCAACCTTCAGACTGCTCCAGGCCAATGAAGACTCTCCATGAAGCCTTGTCCATGGTGGTTTCAGCTGGTATCAGATGGGGACACAGATGAAGATACAGACTTCAGGCTGAGGGGTCCAAGAGTGAGTGCAGGCACCCGAGGTTCTAGGTACCATGAACTAAGGGCACCAGGCAGGCCCAGCCCTCCAAGGGCTGTGACAGGAATAAATCGCTTTGCATGTCTCTGAGCCACCAGGCCTTAAATACAGTAGATACCAGCGAGGCCTTGGCTGAACAAGGACATGGACTCCACGGGAAGGATATCTACCGAAATATCTTCATAGTCATATGAGCCAGTGTTTTCTCTGAGGCACAGGGCTGGGAACCCCCAGTTCCAGGCACACTCTTTCCCCATCCACCTCCATAGCCTAGGTGTAGCGTTATAACAGAAATCAGGGATAGGACCATCTGCCTGGGAAGTGTGTCCAATGCCAGCCACCCAGCTACTTTACTGGGAAATCACTGACCTGCAGGCACCTGCCAGCGGCCCAGCCCAGCCCAGCCCAGCCCAGCCCAGGGCATGGCTACTGGCTGGACATAAGATAACCTGGCCTCTTGCTTGCTCCTCTGGAACCCAGGAAACTGTGTCTTGAGCATGTATGTTCTGAGCCAGCAGGTAGACAGCAGGAAGCCTTTGGTTTAAATACATGCCCAGTGGAGAGGTGTCCCCTGTAGGCTTCCATAACAGCTTGGCTTTATAGAGCAGATGAGGCCCGTCTCCCCAGCCCCGTCCTCCTGGTCTTTGCAGGAGCCATGCTCTGGTTTCCAGGCTCCCGGTTGGCTCAGAGTCCCATCACACCCACACTCATGTAAAAATGCCCTTTGCATCTGGCCCCTGAGGCAGTACCCTCTGTCCTCCAGCTGTGTAAGAGTGGCCTAAAGCTGGCATCACTACCCCCATGCCAGTTCCCAGTTGACTGAATGTTCTTTCCCTGGGCAAGCCCCAGGAGCTGGCTCTAGCCACCAGGGGCAGCCAGCCCAAATGATTCAAAACAATGGACAAGAATGCCTGTGAGAACCCTGTCATCCCCTGCCCTTGGGAACAGGGGTGATTGGGAAAAGGCAGGAGGGAGCCCCCTGGCAGTGCTGCCCCAAGGAGGTCCTCCATGGGCTTCTGTCATCTGTGCCCTGGAGGTGGAGGTGGCAGGAGGCGGTCCTTTCTGGACTTCTTTGCTTGGATCCCTGTGCCATTTTCTTTCTCGGGGTACAAAGCCCATCCCTGTGAAGCTGGCCCGTGGGCTGTGTGCACAGAACCGCCTTGTTTCTGCCCTTACTCAGTCGTTCCCTGCACTGGGCTCCCAGGGCATGTGGGGGAGGAATAGCTAATGACAGCCAGCACCCTGCCCTCCCCCCAAGCCTTTTGTTCATTCACTGGGTGACACTTCCTGGGTGCTGCTGAGGGCCAACCCTGCTCTGGGGACACAGAGGGCCAGAAACTTGGCCCCGTCTTCTAGGGAGCATACACAGCACCGTCATTGGCAAGGGGGAGAAGCAAGGTGTTGTCCCGCTGCAGCAGGACAGTGTCCGTATGTTCAAAGAGCACCCCACTCTATGGGCAGTGCAGAGTCGGAGATAGGGACCAGGGAGTGGAGTCTTTCTTGTAGGGCGCAGGGTGCTCATGGAGCAAATTTCAAGAGCATTGTAAAGAAAGGCATAGTGGTTAACAACCAATGCAGGAGGACTGCTGTAAGTTTGAAGGCAGCCTGGGCTACCAAGGGAGAACGAGGGAGGGAGGGAAGGAAGGAAGGAAGGATTCTAAAGCTTAGCATGGACAATGGCCTCTAAGTGGGGAATGTCTGAAGCTGGTGGCTGTGCTGTGGAGGCATCTAGGCAGGATGAAACTCAGCTCTGCTGAGGATCTAGGCAGTGGGCGTTTGGAACAGTTAGCAGTATATACAGGGGGTGGGGTCAGAGCAGGTGAGCATTTGGGGTGAACATCCATGGCTGTAGGAGAGCGGGAAGGGGATGGAGGGGCAGGTTCAAGCTTGGAGGAACTAGTTTGGCAGAAAATACTCTTTTGCCCTGGTGAGGGACCCACCAGAGGGCAGGAGGGCAGCGATTCTGGTGGAGGCTGACCTGATCCTGGAGGTTTTGTGGGACCCACCACAGACTGCTTTGCAGGGAGAGGGCGGTGTTTGGAAGGAGCACCTCCTCCAAGTAGGCCCACAAGCCCTAGACTCCAAATAGTAAGTACCCGGGTGAGCGGGACACCTGGCAAAGCTGCTTCTGCCCCACTTCCAGCCAGGACCTGAGGACCAGGGCTGTGACTGTGAACATCCCCAGGATAATGGTAGAAGCTGGGCTTAGGCTGCTTCTGGCTACCCATCATGCCCTCATGCCCTGGCTGTTTCCTATCCTCCCAGCACAGGCCTCACCCGTGAGTGTGGAGCCAAGCTATTCCTGTCACCCTTCCCAGTGGGGAGACGCTCCCCTCATCCCTTTTGTCCTTAGCAGCTGCAGGGAGGCCTCTTCCCTCCAGGAGGTAACCTCCAGCCCAGATAGTCTATGGTTGTGAGACTCCAATCTCAGAAAAGGACAGCATGGATTTTAGCTGTTGCCAGGCAGCAGAATCACATACTTCAGACTGGGTGAAGTCTTGAGGGGGCAATAATACTGCAGGTAGATAGAGTTCCCAGGAAGTGTGAGTCAAGCCTGGAGTAATCCCAGCAGCATGTCCCTCAGCACTGGGAGGGTTGCAGAGGCTAGCCCTCCTCCAGCCATACCGTAGTTGACTACTTAGTGTGATAACATGAAGCCTGGGGGCCATGGGAAGGGGCTTTCTGGTGGCCATGACAAGACTCTGGCTCAGTTCTGGCAAGGCTGCGCATGGCTCCTGGGATGAGGGCCTTTGCCTCCCTGAGTGCTGGGATCACATGCGTGCGCCACCGCAACCTGCTGGAGAGATGGCTCAGTGGTTAAGGAGTGAGTTCTTAGAGCTTAAGCTGACCCCTGAATCACTCCCATGTATTACACATTGACCTTATGCTCTCCACAAGGCTGAAGCAAGGGCCTAATGTAGGATTTCCAGTCTCTAAAATTGGAACTACATAAATGTCTTTTCTTTATAATGTTACCTGGGCTCTAGTATACAGTAACAGCAAAAATGGACTGCTATCCTCCAAGACTAACCTATGGCCCTGTCCTCCAGGCCTGGTGACGAGCATCATCCAGAAGTGAAGGCAGATGGGTACGTGGACAACCTCGCAGAGGCCGTAGGCCTGCTGCTGCAGCACATGGACAAGTGACAGGCCTTCAGCGACAGTGGACAAGTGCATCCCCGGCTCCCACACCTCCTTCCACCACCGTGCCTTCCTCCCCACACTTCCAGGCCTGAGGCTACCCGAGGCTTTGCTAGCCCTGCCCTCTGCCCACTGCTGGCCTGGGCAGGTGCTGGCGGTTCTGGAGTGAGCCATCCCCTTCCTCACCCTCCCTGCACAGACTCCCTGTCAGCATTCCTCCCTCTGCAGCCTCTGGGCAGAGGCTTGTTCCCTCCCTGTATGGCCTGCACCCCTCCCATGACATGTTTCCCATAGATACATCCAGGAAGGTAGAAGAGCCCTGCCAGGCCCTCCAGAAAAAAGAAACCCTCAGGCATGAGACTGTCTGAGTCCGTGAATTCCTTTAGTCGCTATTGGCACTTGGTCCTTTAACTGGGACCATCCAGTTGGAGGAGACATGTTGCCTCCTCATTGAACTTTCTGACGTGGGTGAGGAGTCTACAGGAAACCCAGGGGCCTGCCCTGAACAGCCTAGGAAGCCCAGAGCTGAGCCAGCCTGCCCACCACCCACAGCCATTCCTGGGCCCCAGGCAGGGTGACTGATCAGCACTCTGCCCCCTACCCCTGCCCCAAGAAACAATGCCAGCCCACTGTCCTTCCTGTCCCCACCAGTTTCCCAGACATGGTCTGGGGTAGTTCCTGAGGCTCTCTTAGGAAATGGAAGACTACTTCCCACGGAGCAGACATGTCCACCTCTACAATCAAGGCTGCAGGAACAGAAAGGACCACGGAGGCAGGAGGGACAGGCTTGACTGTTATCCCAATGCACACAACAGGCTAATGGCTCAATAAACTCGGCCTCAACGGCCCACCTTTGACTCAGCCTTCGGTAGTAATGGTCTAAAGTAGGTAGAGAGAGAACAGAGGCCCCAGACAGGGGCTTAGATTCCAACCCTGGCCCTGCGCTCACTAGGGCCACTAAACAGTAGAGGGGTAAGGCCATGGAGCTTCTCACCTGCTCTGGCCTCTTAAAAAATTGAGAAATGGCGACTGCTAGCGGTCAAGGAGAGCTTCTTCATCTCCAGTGGGAGAAGACAGATCAGGCAAACACCAGCACTGCCTCCTATATTCATTCATAATATTTTTAAAGATTTTATTTTAAGCTGTGTGTGTGTGTGTGTGTGTGTGTGTGTGTGTATGCGCACGTGCGTGCCCGCCCACGTGTTTGCTTGCCATAGGTACACTTGTGGAGGTCAGAGGAACAAGCTTGTTAGGGTTGGCTTTTTCTCCTCCTTTCCTTAGGTCTACCCAGGCTTGCATGGCGAGCACCTTTACCAGCCACGCCTGCACCAACCCTGAGTTTTCATTACTACAGCCAAACAGCAGAGGCAGGCCAAGTGTGGTATGGTTCCTGCTTCTAATGCTAGCACTCAGGAGGCAGGAGGATTGTCACAAATTCCAGGCCAGCTTGAGCTACATGGAAAAAACTGTCACAAAATGTTAACAAAAAATGAAAAATTTAAAAAAAAGGAAGAAAAGAGAAGGGGTTTGGGGAGGCTTTAGCTATTTAAAGGCCCCACCAGCTCCTGACACTACCACATAGGGGATCAAGCCTGCAACTTAACAGCTCTGAGGGCAACACGCCTCACTAGGCCTGGCAATGGTGAGCCTTGCTGTCCATAGTGGGACAGGACAAAGGACCTTCTCCACGTGGCCTCTGGCACACTTTTCCTGCCTACCCAGTGTCAGGTTCCAGAATCTTCTGAATGAACAGCTGATATTACTGTTTCTCCCCAACCGATCCAGAAGCCACCTATGAATCCGGAGACACCTTTTTCTAACAAGTCAGCCAAGGCATTGGCTCGGTGGGTAAAGAACTCAACTGGGGGAGAGCTTGTTGAGAAGGAAGTAGCTGGGGGAGAGCTTGTTGAGATGCTAGCCACTCAAGCATGAAGACATGAACTGGGGGTTGGAGAGAGGGATCAGTGGTTAAGAGCACTGGTTGCCCTTCCAGAGGACCTGGGTTCAATTCTCAGCACTCACATGGCAGCTCACAGCTGTCTGTAACTGCAGTTCCAGGGGATCTGACACCCTCACACAGACACATATGCAGGCAAAACACCAAAGCACATACAATAAAGATAAATAATTTAAAAAGGAGATAAAAAAAAAAAGACCTGAACTGACACCCTAGAACTCAGGATAAAAAAGGGTATACCAAGCCCTCAGGAGGCAGAGGTAAGTGGATCTCTCTGAGTTCGAGGCCAGCCTGGTCTAGAGTGAGTTCCAAAACAGTCAAAGCTACACAGAGAAACCCTGTCTCAAAAACAAAACAACAACAAAAAGCCCAAACACCACCACCTACAAAAAAAAAAAAAAAACAACCAAAAGGTGTACCATTGTAATCCCAAGGACAGGAAGGTGAAGATAGGAGAATCCTGGGGCTGGGTGGCCAGCCAGCCTGACCAAACTGGTGAGCCCCAGGTTCGGTGAAAGACTCCACCTCAAAAACTGACAGGCTGGCAAGATGGCTCAGTGAGTAGGTATTTCCTGCCAGGCCTAGTAACCTGAGGTTGATCCCTGAGACCCGTATGATAGAAAGAGAGAATAAATCGACCCTTGCAAGTTTTGTTTTTTTGTTTTTACCTCCACACCCGTGCTGCAGCATATAACGCTCACACACACTCAAAAGAATAAATGCAGTGAAAACTAAAACTTAAGGTAGAAAGATTGAGGAGGACACTGACCCCAGCTTCCATGTACACACAGGCACACACACGCACAAGTACGGAGTCGTCTGAAGACCAAGACCTGATGACATCTGGCCTCCAGATGTGTAGCACAGTGACACAACTGCAAACACAGAGTGGGGTCCTCTGAGAGGCTTTCCCCAGACAAAGACACTCTGAAACCTGGGTTCCCTGGCACTGTGAGCACCACAGTGAGGCCTCGATGGGCGGGCTGACCTCCGATTTATCAGAAGAAAAACCTGGCTGAATATCAGGATGAGGAATCGGGCCGGTGTCAGTGACCTTCAAGGGAGGGCCTTTGGCCTATTAGCAGCATATACAGAAAGCCCCGTGGAGTTGCACAGTGGCTCAGAATGGAGAGTGTGTGACCACCATAGCTAGGGCAGTGGGTGTCACTTGCTAACGAGTATGCCCCACGGGTATTGGGGTTCTTCCCTCCAACACTTTTATTTTATTTTATTTTTTGCTTAGCAGTTGCCAGCTGCCTCTCCTTGGCTTGTCTCTCCTGATAAGCGGGGCTTTCTCTTTCTGTCAAGGAGTGGGCTGCAGACCCTGTATGATCTGGTCCAGGACCACTGTCCTCTGAGCCACAGTGGGATCAGTGAAATGGTCCTTAAAGTGACTCATCCAAGGTCCAGAAGTAAGAGGCAGAGTGGAGACCCCAGGGTCTAGTCCTGTGTCTTGTGTCCTTTCTGAAGCTGGATCCTGAGATGCTCCCTCCATTCTTTTGACGTCCCATGAAGATGGCCTGTGCTGACCTCAGGGTTACAGTCATCCAGCACACAGCTGCCCTCTCCCTCCAGAGAGGATGCCTTCCTGCCCCAGTAGCTACTTGGAGATCTGGTTACTGTCCAGGCTGTGACATTTTTTTCTTGGCTTGCTTTTTCTATGCACATTTTGGGAAAGGGCCGCTTTCTAGTGTGCACAGGGCCAACACTGAGTCACCATGCCATGTACAGATGAGAGGCCTGCTTAGTGATCAGGGACATCCCTCGACGGCTGCACCCACAATCCAGCGGGGCTTGGGGACTGCAGAACGCTAAGGCCTGCGGCTGTGCAGGTATGGCATGGAATGGCACTGCTGCCTGCGGGCCCAGGCCTGGCTGTGAGCAGGTCCTGTTTTAAGCAGACCTCAAGACGCAACTTGGGACACAGGCCAGGCCAGGGCGGCCATGCGGTCTACGTGAGCTGGAGCAGGACCAATAAGAAGCTGGTGCCACTGGAGAGTATGAGGTGCAGGCGATAGGGCTGTTGGGTCATTCGAGGCCGTTGTGCCCTGCCTGAGGAGCAGGGCTGTTCTTGGTGGCTTTTCTTGCCCTCTGTCCTACTACTGTCACATACCACATATGAAAGACAGAAGACTGGTGTCCTGGGAAGACCAAATGATGACCAGCCCAGGGACTCTCGCACACTCTGTGTGCACAGCATATGTGTATGGGTGTAGCCAGTGTGCATGCGATGGCCTTTACCTGCCAAGCTATCATCTCCTTGGCTGCAAGAGGGTGGGTGGTTTTGTGGGGTTGTTTTGTCGCCTCTAGGGGTTGAACTTAGCTTAGCACCTTGCACATCCTAGCAAGGGCTTCTACCACTAAGCTGTATCATTAACCCATGCAGTTTTTTGTTTTGTTTTGTGTTGTTGAGACCAGGTGATATTTAGCCCAGGCTGGCCTTGAATATGCAGTCTGCCTGCATACTGGGGTTCAGATGGTGTTAACACTCCAGGACAGCTCTTTTTCTTCGAATTTTTTTTTTATTTTCTGTATATGGATGTTCTGCCTATATATATGTCTGAGTACCACATGCATGCAGTGCCCGGGAAGACCAGAAAGAAGATGCCATTGGATCCCCTGGAACTAGAGCTACACATGGTTGCTAGCTGCTGTGTGGGTGCTGAGAATTGAATCTGGGTCCTTTGGTTCTCTCTGTCCTCCACCACCTCCCTACTTTCTTAAGTCACATGTTCACATACCATTTTGTTTGACAGGCGATATGTTGCCAAAAAAAGTAAAGCAGAGAGTATTCCAAGACGTCACTTCCAGACTAGGACACTCTGGCCACAGCAGAGGTGACCATTCCAAGGCCCAATTACAAGAACCAACATTGGGTGGCAGAAAATAAATGTACCTCTCCACAGGAGTCCTCAGGACTGCAGATACGGGGCCTCTCCTGAGCTTTAGTTACCCAGGTCTCAGGTTTGGGGGATAAGCACAGGACTGTGTACCCATCCTCAGGTGAACTCCGTGTTCTAACATCTCCACAGCTCAGGAAGCAGAGTTCTGAACTGTGCTGTCCTCTGTGAGGGCAGAGACCCTAAGCTGACAGCCCAGCTCTACAGCCCCCGGGCTGCTCTGTGGAGAAGAAAGTTGGCTTCCGAGGCCCTGCAGGCCTCTTCTTGGTGCGGCCTGTCTCTCAGCCAGGTCAGTTTCCTCACAAACAACAGGGTATCATGCTCCCATCCCCTACGCCAGCGTAGGTCCCAGGTCCTCCTCTGAGGCTCCCTGTGCTGGCTGCTATGGCTGTGGGCAGCCCTGTCTAGCAGTTGCTACCACAGCCACCCTGTACTGCATCCTCTCTCAGAGGCACGTGGACGCAAGTCTGCCCCATGGTCCTCCCAGTCCAGAGCCAAGGCTCTCATGGACAGAGTGGACAGGAGGGCTGCTGCTTTGCTGCACCCAACAAAAAGCACACAGCCACTCCCAGGCAGCCGGGTGTTGAACCAGGAAGCTTTATTTACACAGTAAAAGTAACAAGCAAATTCCTGAGACTAGAGCGGCTGTAGTGCAAGACAGTCATGGCCTCTGGGGGAGGGCAGGCAGCGGTACGTGGTGCTATGAAAGGACCCAACGTGGGCAGCCCACGAACTGCCGCCCTGGCGGGGGCCTGACCCGCCACACCAGTTACCACACTGCCTGAAACAGTACCAGCGCTGCTGCCTGACTGGGACAGCACACGTGGCCCTAGCATGGCCTGTGGGCCCGTCTGTCCCTGACCCCTGGGCGTCCCCCAGCACTGACAATGCGATCCGTTTGCCAATGAGACTATGCCAGGAGGTCAGGCTATCCTACTCAGGCTACAGGAGCTCCATCAGTCTGCAACTTGAAAATATCTTTCTCTTCCTCCTCAAGGGGCCTGGCACTGGGGGAGAGGTCTGACCAGCAGCATAGACGTTGGCAAGAGGCAGCATCGTCTGCTGCAGGGGCAGAGCGTCCCTGAGCCCTGGCACCTGACTTACATTTTAGTGGCCATCATTCAAGTAACTTTAACCACATCAGTGGGAATGGGGTACAGGATCCAGGGCTGAGTTCTAACTGCTGTGAACCTTGCCTGAATGAACATGAAAACATGCCCAACGGTCTGCAGAGGAGACCCACCTAGAAGCCAGGAGGGGGCGTTTCCTGTTTAATGTAGACCTTTCTTTTATTTAACTTTTCTTTCTGCATACAAATCTTAAAAAACTTTTCCTGCTACAAAAAAAAAAAAAAATTAAAGTAAGGCTTTCTGAGCATGTACATCTGCACGTGTGGGCAGAACAAGGTTCCTGGACCTGAACATGGGGGAGCCCGGGGGTGCTGGCCAGGTTCTACCATCACCACCCATGAGTAAGGCAAGAGTGGGGCAGTCGTGTAAACTGTCTGGGCCGATACCCTGAACTCAGGTCAGGTACCCCGCAGAGAGCAACTCCTGTCAGTTCAGTGGCTTCTAGAGTAGGATGCAATGTGCTAGAAGGCCCACTTCCCTGTTGGCTTTGGTGGAGTCACGCCTTGCTCTAGACCTCTAGTCACACCTCCCCCTAGGCAAGCGGGAGGCCGAGCACACCTCTGCTTCTCCAGGGAAATGGCACTCCCAGGCAGGCTGAGGAGCATGAGGCTTCTGCTGTTGCCTACACCGAGGCTGGCAATCGCTGAAGCCACCGTGCTGTGGGCTGAGCCAGGCTGCCTGCTGCCCGTGGTGCCAAGTACATAGGAGCCAGAGGGAACCTCCCAGGTAAACCTTCCTCCAGGAGATCCAAGAATAGAGGTCTTGGGGCCAGTGAGTGGGACAGATGGATGGGTCTGTCTGGATAGCATGACCGCTGAAAGATGAATGGGTACCTCCTACACAAGACCTGCTTTGCTCGACGAGAAGAACACCAGAGAGCAAATGACGACACTCTTTCTTTAAGCAGAAAAGCTACTGCCCTCTTCTCTGGCTGCTTTTGCTGGGAGCTTGGACTGAGGCCTTGGGGATACAGGGACAGTCAAGAAGAGCCTGAGGAAGCTGCAAAAAGCCAAGTCCTACCCCAGATTTGAAGCATTTCTGCCCAGGGAACAGTGCCCTAGAGACAGGAAGGAAGGATGAAGCTGTCATTCAGCAAGTTCCTGTTTGTCCTTAAGCCACCAGGCTTAAGGGAGATAGTCTAAAAGGACAAGTCATCCACACAAAAAGCCTTAAGACACACACCTGCCACCAGAGCTTCTGGTCCCAGTTCACAGGAGGCAGCTGGCAACTGTGCTATGCTTAACTGTGCTTAGCAGACTGTGTGAGGCGGACCAGGGGCCGAGACCCAGCCTCTGTCTTCCTCAGGAGGGGTGGCTTTAGGGACTGTGAATCTACTCCAAATGCCAGAACCTCTCGCTATGGCCCGAGAAACACAGCCCTGGTGTGTGTGTCCCATGTCCTCTCAACTACCTTCCTCCATGACCCACCAGGCAGGGCTCCCATGTCATGCCTTCGACAGCTTTCTACTTTGGCTTTCCAGGGCCCCGGAGGCTAGCTGGTCCCCCACTGTCACCACATGTGCCCATCATGCTGCCTAACTTGGGCTATAGGAGGGGCTTCTTGTACCTTTGAGTCTGATTTTAAAGAAACATTGCCTAGACATCAGAACGTGAGCCTTTGTCCTTCTGGTGAACTGACAAATTAAAAGTTTAAACAAAAGGTTCCCATCAAGGTCTTTCTTTAAGAGAAAGGTAACAACCATTTGGTCTCAACCATGGAACCATGGGTAGGCACAGCAGAGTGACTACAAAGTGCCTAGATCACATGTCTGAGAAATCAAGAGAATGCACCAGTTATTTTTAGCCTTATGGGAAAACAAGCCACTTGTGTAAGCCGGCCCACTTGCTATTGTCTGCAGAAGATGCCAAGTTTGCTAAAAGCCAGAGTCCCAGAGTGCAGAGCCTGTAGCATGTCTGCAGGGAAGACTGGGGGGGAAGAGCTGCCTGAACGGATGCCCTCTGGGAATTATGCTGGGAGTGGGGAGCTGCAAGGGGGAGTGTGATTCAAGCCATGCTATGGCTGGGCCTGCAGAGAAGAACCTTAGGGCTAGGCTCACGTCAGTAGACTGGGAGGAGGCTGTCTCGAAGACGATGGCAGTATGCTTTCATTAAAGCCAGCAGTGTCAGTGAACAAGCACCAGTGCACAGGGAATGAATGCTGCGGAGGTTTGCAGGCCCCCACCACAGGCTGCTACAGAGGGGAGCCTGCAAAGTGGCCAGACAGCAGACATCCCTCTGCCCAGGAATGTACACACGGCTGAGACTCCTACACCTGCCTGTAGTTCCTGAGGACACTATGAAGAAGTCATCTTGTCACTGACATCTCTATACTCAGCTGACTCCACTGAGCTCAGCCCCCAGGAACTGGGGACAGGAGGAAGGCTGCCGAAGGTAGCCCCTGAGGTGGCAGGGGTGTGGGTGATTCTTGGTGCCATGGGAGAACTGATGAGCCCATCTTTCAGTCAACACAACCACCAAATTCCTACCCAGTATGGATGGCCTCTGGTCAGCCCTGACCTTTCCCCTGGTCCCGAAAAATGGGACATGGATTATCCCAGAATCCCTGCCAGTGCCCCAAATGGATTAAGGCCACACGGTCTGCTGTCACACAAGAGGTGTCTCCCGAACCTTCCCAAGCCTGGGGCAGGGAGACCTGGGAGAGAAGGCACGGAGTAAACTAAATAAATGAGGCTTTGGGTAACTCCCCAGAAGGAACCTGAGCGAGGCCATGGGGGATCAGGCCCCTGGCACCCTACTTGAGGAATGCAGCTGGCCCAGCCTTACTGGAGAATGGCTACCCAGCACTCCATAAGAAACAAAGAGGAGGAGACCAAACCAGAATCCTGTTCTTGGGCTACAGTAGTTCCATGGAACTGGTGGGGGGCCAGCTGTTGCCTGTGAGGTGTGGCTAGGTTGCCTTCACAGATTTGGGCACTGCAGGGTGATGGCTCTTCCCTGGGAAGTGGGCGGGCTCCTTTTGGGGAGCTTTTGCCGGACCCAGGAGCCAGGATCCCCCTGGAGTGACCACGTAAGGCCTGGAGGAAGGCCCATCCATTGCCAAGCCCCCCCGCCCCAGCCCTGACCCCTCAGCCCCTCCTCAGTTGTTCTCTATCTGCTCAATGTCCAGCTCGCCGTCCAGAGAGCAGAGGCTGTTCGTGTAGGCTCCACGGTCCCGCCAGGTTGTGGCCGGCTCCCCTTTCCTGCAGCAATCCTCGTCTAGACTGCAGCCATCCGACTCCTCACAGGAGAGGTCCTCCTGGCAGGTGAAGTGGTCATCAGAGGAGTGGGGAAGAGGCTCAGGAACTGGGGTCCCAGCAGGGGTTCTGCCCCCTGGGCTGGAGGCTGAGAGCAATGCCGTCCAGGATCTGGTGCTGCTGACAAGGGCAAACGGGCTCTGGGAGCTGCGGTCTTCTACCCCCATGCTCAGGCAGCTGAGGCTGCTGAAGGTCTGACAGTTCTGTGGAAGAAGAGAGTCGCCGGTCAGTGGAGGGGCCGGTCTCGCCCTGGAACCTCAGTCCACACACCCTACAAAGCCACACCAAGCCTTACTGGTACTTCATCTGTCAGGCTGTAGCAATGACTGTGAGAATTCTCAGGCTGTGAGGATGACTCATGAAGTGTCCCTGGCCACTGAACACCGCTGCTAAAAGGTATACAACTATCGCCAGTCGCTACACAAAGGGCAAAAATATGGCAGGACTCCACTTCTGCGCAGTTGCAGTGAGACAGGTCCATTCATGGCATTTCCAGTAGACCTTAGGCTCACGGGACAGGCGGATGGCCTGCTAACAAGGTGTCGGAGCCTTGCTAAGGCCACTTCATTCCTGATGTCCCTTGCCTGGGATTGGTTCTAGCACCCCCTCCCTCTTCCGTGTGCAAATCCTTATCTAAAAAAGGATGTGTGCAGTGAGCTCCAGGTTATGTAAATGCCCATCAGGAGTCGCTAATGGTGTGTTATTCATACTTTCTGTGCAGACACACTTTCTTCCCCTGAATACTTTTTACCTGAGGTTTTGACTGAGTCTGTAAATGCAGTTTAAGGTATGTGTGAAAAACAGAAACAAAGTTTTATCTTCTTGGTAGTGGTATTGGAGGTTGGACTCACCCGGGCCTTGCGTGTGCTAACTATGCCCTCTACCACTGAACTATGCCCGCAGCCCTGACATAAATATCCACGGCTATACCGTATGAAATAAAACCAGTGAGTGCCCAGATCCCACATGTCCTTTCAGACAAGAGACGCAGACTAGGGTGCTATCAAGCTCGGTGACACAATGTCACATTTCTTATGAGAAAGGAGCCAGAGTTAGATGGAATCACCACCAGGCTACACTGCTGCCATAATCTCTACCCCAACCATTTCCCCTAACCAAGTGGCATGGGGTGAGGAGAGATACTGGAGACAGGGTTTCTCTGTATAGCCCCTTGGCTGGCCTGAACTTGCTCTGTAGATCAGGCTGGACTCGAACTCACAGAGATCCGCCTGCCTCTGGGTACTGGGATTATAGGCATGCACCACCACACCCGGCTTGATGCTGGAGTTCTTTATCTGATTTCTTAGTTGGGTGTTATCAGAACTGTCCAGGGATCTGGTTTATGCAAGTTCTGGGTTCTGGGTTCTGCCTGAAGCTGAAAATGCTACTATCTAGAGGGCAGTGGTCCTGACCCAAACAATGATCTATGAAGGATAGGCTCAGGTGCTTCTAGTCCTCAGCAGTTGGGGCTCTCAGCGGCTTCATCTGAAAGAAATGTTACAGTCCCCACATGAAATGTTGAATTTCTAAGAGCCCCAGAGAGGAAGGAAGTATGGCTATACAGGAGTTTCTCACGGGTGGGACACCAGCGGCAAGGCCGGTCCTGTCCTAAGTCTCAGGGCCACAGTGTCAGGCCTGAGACTACACTGTGGTGCCACTCAACAGCAGATTCAACAACACAACTCAGACAACAACACAAGCAGACATAGATAGGGGCTGTGACAGGGAGTGGCACTCGGGTCCTGGCTGATTTCCCTCAAAGCTTCCCTCAAAGGCCCTGTGACGACTGGGGAAAGAACAGCAGGCTTGGCTTCTCCCCAGTGCACAGGAACCTAATAGTGCCTGCTGCCTCTCACCTGCCCGATGAAAGGCACAGACTTGTCCCAAGGGCCCCAGTCCTTTCAAAGACCGAAGTGTTTGTGTGTTGCTCTGAAATAAAGATGTCTGCTGGCCGCCACAGCAAGCAGGCTGTTAGAACAGGCTCACCAGGCAGAAGATGAAAGGTGCTGTCTCTAGGGGAGGGTGGCTGTGCCTGTCATAGGCACACACTGCTATTGACACTCCACAAAAGACACCCTTCTGACGGGTTTACTTTTCTTGAAAAAGAAAAAGGAGGGGCTGACAAGATGGCTCAATGGTTAAAGGCAATTGCCACCAAGCCTGATGACCTGAGTTGAACCCTAGGATCCCATGGTAGGAAAATACCCCGAAAGTTGTTCTCTGACATCCACAAGATCTCCACAGCACAACCCTCCATGTGTCTAATAAATAAATATCAAGAAATAAATAAAGCCAGGCATGGTAACATATGCCTTTAATCCTAGCACTTGGGAGGCAGATCTCTGTGAGTTCAAGTCCAGCCTGGTTTACAAAGCAAGTACAGAACAGCCAGAGCTGTTATAGGGAGAAACTGTCTCAAAAACAAAACAAAACAAAACAAAACAAAAAAAAACAAAAAAAAAAAAACGAAGGAAGAAATGAGGAAGAAAGGGAGGAAGGAAAGGAGGGAGGGAGAGAGAGGGAGGGAGGGAGGAAGGAAAAGGACCAGGCTGAGGGGCTAAGCTCTGGGTTTCAGGAAAGAAGGCTGGGCCCAGGCCAGAAGGCCTCCCAGCCAGCTGTAAAACCCTGCCGATGCTGGGACTTGACTGCTCAATCCCCACAGTCACAGGATGCATTGCTGTGGCAATACCTGGATGCGCCTCAGAGGTCCCTTCTGCCTTCAAGGCCACTGGACTGAGCTGAGTGAGACAGCGTGGCACAAGAGAGAAAGACAGCTCAGCATTGTTAGTGCCATGCTGGACCAGGCTACATGGATGGAGGAGAACTAGGGGTGAGGCTAAGACTAGTCAAGGACTCCCCACAGAGACAGACCAACTCTCCTGCATCCCTGGCTAGGTAGTGCAACCTTTTGTCTGGACAGGTGTGTTAGCACAAGTGCTCACTGACTGTCCTGGGTGGGTGATGCCAACAGTACTTGAGTGTCACCACATCTGTCTAGTGTGCTAGATGCCAGAACATGCCTCATTGTCCTCTGTGAGCTATCAAGTAAAGAAGGGCAGGGGCTTTGGGGTAGGCCCCAACAGAAATGCTCCCTGCCTAGTGCTCTAGGACTATGTACTCATCATCTTGCTGGAGCTATCCTGTCTCATCTTGATCTTGCCCAGCCGATGATCGAAGGTACAGCTAATAGATCCCAACTTTGTGGCCAATGTAACAGCACATGTGGTCAGACTGTGTGTCCCAAATCCATGCCAATGCTTAAAGTATCAAGAAGTGGGGTTATGGCGGGGGGGAGGGTACCTAAGTCATGGGGCTGGAATCCCCACTGAGCTGAGGGTGAATGATATTAGGCCTGAGGAACCACATCTCCACCTTCATCATGTAAGAATGACAATGAGAAGGTGTCACATGTGAAGAAGCAACCCCCAGCAAATGTGGCACCTTTAGTGCAGGGATGATGGCCTTTCTGGCCTATGGAACCAAAGTCCACTCTGTGTTCCTAAGTTACGGGCTCTGAGGCCTTGCTATCACAGTGAAAACACAAGCAGTTACATTAAGCATGTGACACAGCCCATCGTAAGCTGTTAGGGACCCATTTGCTGGACCTAAAGAGTACCAAGGTCGCACCGGCCATTTCAGAAGCAGAGTCAGCCTCATATGGCATCATGGCTTCAGGAATGCTCCCTCAACCCCTGAAAACTGGTCTGTCTGTTAGATATGGTGGCCAAGGGCATCCTGTGGCACTCCTCCCTAAACCGTCTGTAATAACTGAGATTTTCTTGCTTCATAGAGGGTGGGAAGCTACAAGATCTGGCTGGTGCGTTTTGTCCCAGGCAAACTACAGAACACACAGAAATCCCCCAATATTCCTCAGTCATCTATCTGTTCCCTGCCTGCAAAGCCAGTGTCACTAGGAGAACTTGGATGACTCAAAATTTAGTCATTTGGCCACAGTGAAAAACAAGAACTACCACCGAATGTTCTGTCTGGTGGCATGCCCCGCTGCCGGGGAACAATGTCGCTGCCATAGTGGGTTAGGGAGCGTGCCGTGCAGAATCTCACCCCAAATCCCACCCCGGCAGAGTCGCGCTTGGAGCTCACCTATGCTCGGACCCGCTACATCCTCAGCATGGCCTGCCTACACTCTCCCAGCATTTCCTGCTGCTCCTGTGAAGAACAGGAAAGGTCTGGGGGGGGGGGGAGCACAGAACAGTGAAGTTCAAAGTGCCAAGTGAACATTCCAAGTTGAAACTGCTACTCTCGGACATGCTTTGGCTCATCCAAAAACTTCTGTTCTCGAGGCCCACAGATGGGCTCCCCACTTCATATGGACCTGCTCAGATGACAGACTTCCTGGAAACTGTCCTTATGGCCCTGCTGTAATGACCAGAGACACTGAGCCCACTCTTAGAGTCCACAGAGGGATTATAGAACAAAGCTGTGCCCAGGGTACTTTTCTACCAAACCAAACAGACTTTAGCTTTAACCAGCCACAACAGAGGCCACTGACCATGCTGTTTCGCTAGCCTGGGTCTCTGGCCCAGCCTCCTTGGATTTGCCAGCCAGAAAACATTGATGTCTCTTCTTCTCCCAGCTGTAGGGCTTTTCTGTACATAGACTTGTTCCAACATCTTGCCCCTGTGTAGGAGGCTCTGGGCTGGGCAGAAATAAAGGAGGCTTGCTCCTGAGGTCCTTGCTTTCCTGGTATAAACTGAAACCCAATCCTCTGAGGAAAACATGTCAACTCAACATACCCTCATCCCTGCTGCCTGGACAGGGCGACTGCCCTGCCAAGGCTTTGTGCCGGATCAGCGTGTTCCCTTCCCCAGGTGCTGTGGGCCAACATGTCAAGCATGACGGTGGGACCCTAGAAAGACCTTCCAACCATCTGTTTCCTCAGCAGTGACACGGAAGACTAAGTAAGGCCCAAACAGAGGAGGTTATAAGCCCCCCCCCCCCCCGCCCAGCCCTGCCCCAGGGGATACTGCCTGGGTACCAAGAGCCACAAGCTTATAAGCCCCTGTCCCTCATACTTAGAAGTGGGCATCTGGGACACAGACAGGCCAGCTGGTGGGGGTGGATACCTAAGAACAGATGGCACAGCATCTTTCTCACCCTGTTGCAGGCCTCAGAGGAGGAGCACAGGCAACCTAGATTCTACCGCCACAGGGTCTGGCCTTCCCTGCTGCCCCATGGCCCTCCTTCCTGCCTCACCTGGGGCATACACTGCTGGTTGTGGCCCAGCTATAGTAAGGCATGCCAAGACAAGGAGAGCTTGGGGTAGGGGATGGGCTGCTGATGTCCCACCTAGTTTCCTTGGTCCACAGAAGCACCTACACGCCGTTGCCTGGCTGCTGCTCATAGCTGGCCCTTTCAGAATGGCTGGGGGATGGGAAGCTTGGAGGACAGTTTCTTGAGGGGGTGGCCCCAGCTCAAGACGGACAGCCACCGGTGAAAGCACTACTATCCTGCAGCCAGTGGGATGACATTCAAGTGCTAGCCATGCTACCTGGGCCCTAGGCGGAGGCCCAACTCCTGTGTTGCCTCTCCACACAGCTTTTCCCAGTCTGGTGGTCTTCCCTGCCTTCCACCATGGTTTCTTCAAAAGATTCCCTCCACCAACCACCTGCTTAACAATCCCTAACTCAGGCTCTGCTTCTTGGAACTGAAACATGGTACCCAAGACTCAGCATGTGTGATTACCGGGTCTGTCATACATCAGCTTTCCGGCGCCTCTGCTTCCTCCAGAGCAGGAATGCCAAGTCCTGGGCAGATGCTGCTGCTGGGCCCTGTCAGGCTGCCTTGAGTCTGCCAGGAAGCCACGGCTGCTGTATAGGCCACACCTTGAGCAGCCAGTGTTCTAAGCACAGCTGTGCATGGCGAGGTCTGACAGTAACAGGCTATGTTCACCAGGTGCAGACACACTTTTTCTTGGACAAAAAGGGGCCCAGGTTGTCTGCAGCCACCACTCTTCAAGGCTGCCATGCTTGTTTCTCTTTCTAATGACATTCCCCCCTGCCCCTTTTTAATGGTCACAGAAGAAACAATGTTTTGGGAGCCGGGAATAGTCACTAAAATGCCTGCCACACAAGCCCAAGGACCCGAGTTGGATCTACACAATCCTATTGTGTTTTGTTTATTTGGGTTTGTTTGTTTGTTTTGTCTTTGTTTTATTTTAAAAGCCAGGTGTGGTGATGCATGCTTATAATCCGAGAGCTAGGGACCAAGGACATGCAGATTCTTTGGGCTAGCCAGCATAACTATTAAGGTCCAGGCAGGAGAGAGGCCATGCCAAAAATCAAGGCAGTTCTAGGGGATCTGACATCCTGTTTGGAACCCCACAGGCTACTGCACGTGTGTGGTACACACACACTCGTGAAAGCACAAGAGGATGAATCAAATAAACGAATAAACAGGAAGGCAACTGAGAAACACCACCCAAGATTAACCTGTGGCTTCCACACGTGTGTATACACATACACACATACACAAATACACACACACATGCACATCTGAGCACACAAACATGTGCATCTGTACACACACAAACACAAGATATAAAAACCCAAACATTATAGTCCTCTCTACGTTATAGGTTTTAGAGCCACCTCAAATCCTTCTTCAACACCAGAACAACAAGGCCAGTCTGGGAGGCCAGGTGGGCAGCCCGGCTCCAGCTAGCCTTGCATGAGGCCCTTGGATCTGCCTGAGAGGAGGCACTTCCTCCCCAAGCGGACACTTGCACAACAGAACTGTGCAAGTGTCTAAAAACAATAGGCCATGAGACAAGCTCTCTGTGTCTCCTTTGTGCTGTGCCTGACAAAGCATGCAGTTTCCCCGGCTTTGGTTTTGATTTGTTTATTTATTTATTTTGAGACAGAATCTCCCTGTGTAGCTCTGGCTAGCCTCAAACTCACAGAGATCCGCCTGCTCTGCCACCCGAGTGCTGGGGATTAAATGCCACCATGCCTGACTTTTGACACACACTCTTAAGCAGGGTCAACAACACAGTACTCACCCCACTTCTGCGTAGCGCTCACCTTTGGGCCTTTCTGGGACTGGATGGCCTCCTTACCCTCAGGAAGGTAGGAAATCCTGGCTGGAAAATCTGGGTGAGAGCCAGGATGCCAAGGACTGAGAACAGGAACTGAAATAAGAGGTGGGCCTCGGGGGCCCTGATAGCACCAAAGACTCTGGTTCTAGAAGCCAACAGACTGATGGGGGCCGTAAATACATGTTACACGGAAGCTGGGCCTGTCACTGGACAGGTTCCTACCTTCCTTTCCGGGCCACTGCTTCCCCAATGTCCCTATGCAAGAATCAACAAATGCTCTGCAAGCATCTGTTTCATGCTGGGGCACTGGGGACCTTTCCCAGGAGCCTATCTCAGCTCAAGCCATCATTTGTCCCTTCTTACTAACAAGAGAACAAAGACCAGGAGACATGATGTGCTCAAAACTCTGGCAATTGCCTCCAGGCCAGGAATAGCAAGGTACAGTCAAAGCCAAGTATGCTATTTGGCTGCTAAATCATGCCACTCTCAGAGCCGCCCTAGGAGAAGCACCACAAAGCTTGGAGAACCCCCTTTAGGAAGGACCACTCTGGCCCTTGGCTAGCTCTGCTCCGGAATTCCCTTGCTGCACCTCTGGAGCTGCCTTCCTGTTATATTCTACATGCTATGTTCTAGTCTTGGGTAATGCTGTAGGTTCCAGGTCCAGACTGAAGGATGGACTATAAGAAGATGACCTAACATGGAGGGAGGGGGGAGACCATGTCCACGCACAGGCACAGCCTCCTAAGAACCTGGGACTATGAAGAACGGACCTAGGGTCAGCAGCCTCAGCCAGACCCAAGCAGAAAAAAAAGAAAGGGTCCAACAGAGTTCCTGATGTCACTCATCAAATAGGGGCTGTCAGGAAGGGGCTGCTTCCTAACAGGGAACTCCAAAGCTAACCACCTGACTCAGAGAGTCCTTAAGGACTCGCTAGTGTGATGCTCACTGGACCAAACCTCTCAGATAGGCCAGAGCCTGGCCCTGCTCCAGTCAACTCACTGCTCCCAACATGTGCCCCGGATTGCGCAGTCACGTGAGCTCCCTCTACTGCCAACTGCTCCGGCTGCCCAGCTTCTGCCTCTCTTCTCTCACTGGCATGCTCTTTCTCCCCTACTAAACCCGACCTTGCACACCTTGTTTTGGAGCAGCCCTCAAATTTCTATTTGCTCTCTGTTCTCTGCCAACCACTCAGGGAACCCTGATCGTGCCCCATAGCCTAGTTCAGGGACTGCCTCGCAGTGTGGCTACTGAAGGGCCCAAACCTAGAGCACTGCAGGTAAGAAAAGACCTGGGAGGTCCAGAACCTTGTAGGTTTTCTGAACGGCAATTGGCCAGGGTCCCCCCTCTGCTGGCACCCAACAGTACGCATGGTGGTTGCTGTTCCTGCTCTAGGCTCCAGCATGGCAGATGGCATGCCTGAACACAGAGGGTGTGGAAGCCAACTTCAGGGGCCTCCCTGAGCCCTCACAACTGGAAGACAAACACTTTGCTTCTTCAGTGAACATTCCACTCAGCACAAACTCAGGAAGGAGTTTTGTGAAACCACTTTGCTCACAGTTTGGTGTGAAGAGGATTCTTTGCTTAACAAAAGTCAAGGGACCTTTCCAAAGCACACAGGGAACTGGCTAGGGGCCAAGGCCAATGCTGTCTGGGCCCACAGCCCTCAGGGAAGTACTGGGCAGCAGAACGTCCAAGAGCAGCTTCCACAGCAACTCGGGAACACAGAAGTGGACCTAGGCCCTCAGAGAGGATGACAGGCCGTGGCTGTCTTCAGCTACTGTTATCCATGGAACATAACTCAGAGAATGGGAATCCATACTGGAAATGTGAGAGAATCTCCACTCACTTTACAGAGGGGCCAATCAAGGCTAAAGGAGGATGGAACTTGCCCTAATTTGCACAACTAATGGATGTGCAATCAGATCTCACAATTTCTGGAACAGGCCCATGAGTGAGTGTGTGTGTGTGTGTGTGTGTGTGTGTGTGTGTGTGTGTGTGTACGCATGTGTGTCCATGTGTCCTCAGGCAGACCACAATGTGGCAAAGGCTGGGAAGACTTGAGCTGGACTCTCTGATATGATACAATCACTGGGACCTTGAAAGAGCAGTCAACTTCTTAGCCTCTGTTTCTCATTTGTACCAGTTTAGGGCATCAAACAAACTCCCAAACTTTTGGATGATTAAATGAATGGAGACCACCTGTGGAAGGGGCTAACTGCCCCCTCCTATTCCCTGTGTACCCAACCATGCCTGGGATCAGAGGACCTTGGTGACCCATAGCAGGACACAGCCAAGCAACCAGAAGCTCAGCTTTGGTTCAGAATCTGTAACCAACTGCTCTGGTCTGCAACAAAATACCGAGTCAAAACCAAGAAGAGAAGATGGCCACATAAAAGATAAAATACCAAGGAATGAATGTCTAACAATGTATAAAGCTGGTTAAAGAACATCCAACAGGTACTGAACAAACAGATATTGGCTCCCTGAACATGGATGGAAAGACACAATCTGAAAAAGGAGTCAGTTCTCCGGGAATCAGTTTACAAGTCTGTGACCTCAATCTGAGGCAACAAGACAGGGCTTCTCTATGTAGCCCTGGCTATGCTGGAACTCACTTTGTAGACCAGACTGGCCTTGAACTCATGTAGATCTGCCTGCTTCTGCCTTCCGAGTGCTGAAACTAACGGTGTGTGCCACCACACCCAGCTCAGTTATTTCATTTTTCTTTATAGAAAAATAAACAAACAACGTGAGTCTGAAAGGTTCTGTAGCCAGCAATACAAGATGATCATAACAGATCACCATAACAAATAATATGTTTAAGCAAAGTCTCAAGAGCTGGAAAGGCACAACAAACACATATGTCAATGGAGGCTAAGAAAGCAGAAGACAATATTCCAAGCAGACACTGCACAATATATGGTGGCAATGGAATCTCAAAGCAGAGAGCAGAAGATGGGTTTTCAGTTGAGTGAATTCCAAATGAGGGGTTCATTAAAAGCTGGGTAGTTTTTCGCCATTCACAGAATGCACAAGATAAACTGCAGACCAAAGGTCACAGCATAAAGCCATAAATGACTAGAGGGAAACAGGAGAACTGCTTTGGAATCTTGAGGTTGAACATCCTTTCTAAAACTCCAACTCCACAACCATTAAAGAAATAATTAAATAGGACAAAAACATGTACATGTAAAAATATGCCAAAAGCAGGGAGGAGAGTCAGTGATGTTGTCACTGGGCCACTGTACCAAGCAGTCTGACAGTTCCTCAAAATGCTAACCTCAGCACTTCAATGAGATCCAGCAGTTCTGAGGTAGATGTGGAAACTGTGCCCTGTAGAAACTCATCCGTGGCACTTCTGCTGTATCACTCATCAGGGCCAAAGAGGAAAAATGATGCAAAAGCTATCATAAATGAGGAACTGAGAATGCCACAGTGTGACTCTGTGAAGAGTGAAAAGAAGCCAGGCACAAAAAGATGTGTGCTGTGTGGTTCTGTGTATGCACACTGTCTGGGATAAAGAAGTCTGCAGGCAGAATACAGATCAGTGTTTTGCCAGGAGCTGGGGAACAATGACCATTGGGCACATCTCTGCTTTAAGAAGCAACAAAGTGTTTTAAAATCTATGTGGTGTTGGCTGCAGACTATGAATAAGCTACAAACCACCCATTGTACATGGCAAATATATGAGTGGTGTCGTATATGAATTATATCCCAGTAAGACACAAAAATGCCAGAGAGTCAGAAAACAAAGAACAAATTACAAATAAGTATTTGTAACTCAAACCGCAACCAAAGTTAATCTCCCTCCTGTTCAGTTGGAAAGAGAAAGGCCAACAGCTGTTTTTAAAAAGGGCAGTGAAGAGAACACAGAGGAGGCCACACAAATGATCTCTTACATATGTGAAAAGATGCTCAACTGGTCTGGAAATGTCAACTAAAATAAGAGCAGCAAGCTGTGGCGGGTGCAGGCCTACAGCCCAGCAGTGGGGGCAGAGGCAGGAGAATACATGCACATTTAAGATGTCAGTAACAAGATCTTATCACAAAAGGGGGAAGGGTAGGAGGAAGGACAAGGAGCACAGATAAATAGTTGTTTACCTACCTACTTACTGGCTGGCAAAACCCATGTTTGACCAGGAGGGGGCAGAAAGCAGACCATCTAAAAGTGGCCAATTACTGCTCTTGTATATGGACCATGCAAAATCCTCTAAAGTGACAAGCACGGGCCACCTGTGACCCAGCAATCCTACTGAAGGGAATATATCCTATGGGAGATAGATAGCTGCTACATCCCAGAAACAGCGCAAGGCTATGAGTGGGGCCAGGTAAAGCAGGCTTGCCCACAAAATGAACAGCCTGCAGCTAGCTAGGAATGTGGCAAAGGCAGCTCACACTGCTGCAAACACATGTGGGGTGCTAGGCCAAAGAGATGGATCAGCTGTTGGGAGCACCAGCTGCTCTTCCAAAGAACCAGGATTCAATTCCCAGCACCCACATGGTGGCTCACAACTGTCTGTAACTCTAGTTCTGGAGGATAGGAAACCCTCTTCTAGCTTCCATGCATGGGTGGCAGGCATGCACATGGTGCATGGAAATACATGCAGACCAAACAGCAACATATATAAAATATTTAGGTGCAAATGGGGATGTATAGGCAGAATCCTCCTGTGTAAGAAAGGAGAATAATGACTAGTGATCTGTGTGGCCTTGTACACAACAGCATGATATAATTTGGATGCTAAATGTCCCCTAGTGGTCCACATGTTGAAGGCTCAGTCCCCAGCCTGTGCTACTACTGGGAGAGGTGGAGCCTTGGGGGTATGTCCAACTTTTTGGCATTGCAATATAACACTGTCATCTACAAAGTTTGAGAGATGCACAACCCAGTCACCAAAAGGAAAACAAACTACCCACCAAACATTTCATAATGCTTTAGGGAAGTTTTTGGGTTTTTTTTTTTGCTTATTTGTTTGTTTTATAGTAAATGGCATTCACAGGGTTGGACAAAACTTCTGGAGGGTGGTGTCTAGTGTTAGGAAGGTCCCTAGGGACCTTGAAGGGAAAATTGGGACTCTAGTCCCCTCCATTTCTCTTCCCAGTTGCCGTGAGCTAGGCACTCCTGCCAGGCACTCCAACCACGGTCGGCAGTGACCATAAACCTTTCCTCCCTCTAAGTTGTTTATTTCTGGCATTTTTGTCACAGTGATAGCCTTGGGAAAATATGGTGGTTTCCTTGTATACCACTCTTAATTTTCAAATGTGAATGCATTGTTTGAAAAGGTGTCTGTATAGCTATTTGTTGTTTATCTCCTCAGGAGGAAAGGACACCCTGAGTTAGAGATGAAGGGCAAAAGTATCAGTCACCTTGTGTTTTTTAGAGACGACTTCACTCCATCTCCATATTAAAGCTTTCTAATGTGTCTCCTTCAAAGTTCACCTCCTTTTCTTTCTCTATTGGTTAAGAGCTTGACAAAATAATGTGTTCCAAAAAAAACAAAACAAAACCAAAAAACCAAACAAACAAGCAAACAAAACAACCAAAAACCCACCACCAATAACAACAAAAACAAAACCTACCAGACCCAGCTTTCTTTACCTAGTATCACCAATTAAATCTGAGTTGAGATGAGGAAACAAGGGAAAAGCTACAAGAACCAGGAGTCATGCCTGCACTTACTTGTCTGTTTACAGTAAGACCCCTAGCCTTTGTGCATGGCCATTGGGTCCTTTTACAGAGTGCGTAATCAGGGACACTGTGCTAAACACTGCTGCTATGAAGCTCCAATGTTCTTGCTGCATCTGCTTGCCTGCCCAGAGCTAGAATGGGGCTTCCTCTCTTAGGGAAGAGCTGGTGTCTACACTTTCGATGCGTGTAGCAATAAACCCCAGTTTCACCTGTCATATCTCTAACTGCTTCAGATGAGATGCAGAGATGAAGTTCAAAGTTCCAGGCTCAAGAGGGGAGGGGAAACTAAGTCAAGCAAGCATCTTAGAAACAGTTATCTCATTCCTGTGACCCACCCACCTGAACAGGGACAAGTCAGAAGCAGTCCCGGACCCCCAAGGCTGCCCTTTGTGGCTGGCAATGTCTTTCCCCTCCTGCTCAGGGCCAAATCACAAGAGAGATCTGCATGCATCCCTGAGGGCAGAGGGTACACGGAGCACCTCTGAGTCCCTATCTATCCTCTAGGTAAAGGTGCTTCCACGGGTTGAGCTTGCTGATCTCAGAAACTAAACTCACTCTAAGGACTCCTGACTTCTGCTTCCAGCCTACCACATACTGGGTTTGTCCAGGAAAAAGCCCTGCTTGTTCTGGACCCATGAGAGAGTCTACATGGACAGGACCTATAGGCCAGGGGCCTTCTATGCTGTCCTGACAGATTGCAGCATGGATACTAACTCTAAGGCCACTTGAGGCCTGACGTCAAATCCAAAGCAAACTTGTAGGGATGATGGCAGTGGCTCCCAACAGCCATCTTCAGGCCAGATCTCATCTGACACTGCAGACCCAATAGGGTTATCCTTGAAGTTGTCACATAGTCCTCTTAGCTTGGTGTATCTCTAACACCTTCCTCCTCAAACCTTCAAAAAGAAAAGCAAACGCCTCACTCCAAGGCCAAAGGCTCAGCCCACTAGGTACTGTGAGGCCTGGCAGCCTTGCTCCTACCTTAGATGTGCCCTAATATCCCCTTCAGCTTCCTTCCCTAGGCATGCTGAACCCCTCCATACATACCATGTTCATAAACCTCTCTTACCTTTGGAAATTCACCATACTTTGCAGGCTAGCTAAAATGTCCACCAACCCTGCCCCTTCCCCCAGGGCCTCTCTACCCAGCAGAGAGAACTCCATGTTCTCCACGCTGGAGTGGCACACCTGGGCAGGCTGCCAGAATCCTGGTGGGTCCTCACCTTTGTAGTTGAAGACCTCAGCCAAAGAACCAGTATACATTAATCGACCCTGATTGCCTACTAGTTCAAAGATGGATGGTTAGGTGGGTGGGGGAATCATTGAGAGGTTGAAAACGATGGAGCAGGAGCTGGGGTGCAGTTTACTGGTAAGCACTTGCCTAACGTGTGAGGCCCTGGGAGGGAAGGGAAGTACATGTGGGTATAACCTTAGAGTTGGTATCTCTTTACGCAAGCTGGGTTTCTCTTTGCAATCTGTAAAATGGGGAAACAAAACTGTACGTTAAAGGGCTTGTTTCCAAGCTCAGAGAGTGTACAAAGTCCGGCTCAGAAGGATTTAGACAACACATGACTGTGACCAGCTGCACTGGTGATGGAGAACAGCCCCAAGTGGGGCAGAATGAGGACCTACTCGCTCTACTCACAAATCACCAGGAATAAAACTTCTGGCATGCTCTGGAAAGGAAAGGCTGCACTGGCTCTCACTGACCACTGAGTCCTATGAGGCATGCACGGGGCAGCATCCTGCTGGGCTTGGCTGGCATGTCTCAGCATGCCCAGGCAGGGCAACTGGCTAGGGATATGCCTACAGGCAGCGGGTGTAGCAGGACATTCCTGGGCATATTCTACTTCTCTGGGCTCAGCTGGTTCCACCCACAGAGCCAGAGGTGAGTGGCAGGGACAAAGTATGTGGCTCCGTGCCTCTGGGCATTGGAGGACCTGTTAGAGAGGACTACTTTTCTTGGGACATTACCTGGAAGTCAGTCTGATCCGGTGCTGAGGAGGAGCCCCTGGTGTCACATTCCTGGGCAGTCTGGATGAGGTCTGCAGTGTGGGGATTCCATACTGTCTACTTAGAGCAGGCTGGACCCTGGGCAGATCCCAGCAAGAGGTGGAGATTCTGGACAGGAGGGAAGGTGGCAGGAGAACCTCAAGAGACTTAATGAGGAGGGCTCTGCCTTTGGTGGTAGGGCCTGGCCTACCCTGGAGCACACTCCTGACAGACACAGGAGTAGAGGTCTTCACAACTCCATGTGAGTGGCTCATAGAGTCATGAAGGGAATGGTGCTGCTGACCCTGGGGATTGCCATGCTTAAGCGTTAGAGCCTGTGGAAGCTCTGAGCTCAAGGCCCCTGTTGCCTCATTCCCATGCTCCACTGCAGCTCTGGAAGGGCTGGCCAGGGCAGGTCTCTGTTGCTCTGACTTTCCCAGGGACACACCTCAGTATAACTGCGTATTTCCTGATAGGTTTTTTTCTTCCCTTTTGTTCATTTCTGTTTAAAAGCTTGGCAGGACCTAAAACCACAGCACCTGCATCCATGGGCATTTAGAAGACCCCAGAGAACCGTGCCCTGTCGGGTGTGGCTGCCACAGACACCTGTCCTATAATGCGGTCTGAGATCTTCATGAAGTACAGGAAATCTGGGTCATGTATGTAGATAAGTCCATGGGGACTGTTCTACTCTCATGCCAACATCTTCTTCGGCTATTGTTAAAAAGAAAAAAAAAAAAAAAAAAAAACAAAACAGGCCAGCTTTGAGGGTAGGGTAGTAAGGCAGAGATCCAATTGAGTCTCAACAGATGGGCAGCCTGGCATGGCCCAGATGCTACCTTCACAAGGCTAAGACCTCCTTCATACAGGACAGTCTGCCTAGAATGGGTGCTACTTTGGTGGCCTAACAGATGGGTGTTCAGGCTAATTCATGGCCTTTGTGCTCAGTCACAACCACAGCCAGACTTTGGTAGCAGTGTTCACTCAAACTGGAACACTGTAGGCCAATGTCCCATAGGGACAAACCTACACTAAAAATTGATGCTCATAGATGTACGAAGATGGTGACGCCAGGGAGACGGGCTGCCTTTGTCTTGGTTCTCACTGCACAACTAAGTAGGAACCATGGATTTCCCTGTAATTATCTAACAGGCTGGGGTGAGCACCCCTTAAAATTGGCACTCACCTCTGGCACCCAGGCTCACTGCTTCTCTACTTCCTGTTTACTTCTGTCCTTTCCCTACTGACCTCTACCACTGTCCCCTCTAAGTGAGACTTCAGTGTTTTCACAGAAGCAAGAAAAACTGGCAGTCCTGAAGGGACTTCTGGGCCTGTCCCACCAGAATCGCTTACATAGCCCTATTTTCTCACTACTAGCTTGAGAGGGTATTAGAAAGGGAGGCAGCAAAAAAGACACACAAAGAGAGAACAGCCCCTCCCTTAGCGGCTGACCAGAATATGAGAGACGCCATCAACTGTGGAGACACTTGGGCTAACGGAGAAGCAAGCTCACTGTCCCTGCTGAAAGCAAGAAAGCAACTTCCAATGGATGGAAGGAGAAACATTAATTGCAGCTTTACAAAACTCTTTTCTTTGCAGCAAGGCAGGGCCATGGGGCCACTGAAGCCCAGGCAGTTTCAGCAACTCCCGCTATTCACTGCTTGCAGGTGGCTGACCAAGTTCCCAGGGCTGCTCCAATGGTGACTGCGCCCCGCTCTTTCAACATGCCGGCAGGAATCCATACAGGTCCACTTAAACCAGTCTCAAACTGTGAAAGGCTCCATCTCCTGCCGCCCAGGCCCAGCCGCCCAAACAGCCCTAAGAGGGCTGGAGGGCCAGTGGGAGAATGGTGCCAATTAAAAACCCAGAGCCTGTGGGCCTTTCTTTCTTGTTTTCATTCCTACAGCTACATTGTGTCCACTGGCAGCAGGTTCCAAAGGCGAAGCTATCTATTCACCTCCCAGAGCTTTAGAGCCCTCCATCACTGAACTAAGCCAATTAAAACCTTGGTTCCCTCCCTGGCAGCTTAAAAGATGGGATGCCACTGTGCACACTGGGAGGATGGGTCCCTTCAACCTCTACCCATTCTACAGAGATATGGGACACATGGAGATCGCAAGGTATCAACCACCTGGACATCTAACTCTAGAAAAAGCTGGTCTTTGGAATCTCTGGAACATCTGCATGCATCAGAAGCTTTGGCAAGAATGGGAGAATGTATGGTTTAGTCTGTGGCTCACTCTGCTCCAGGATGACGTGACTCCAGGGCTTTCTATCTACTGCCGGCTCCCAGTGCCCCTAGTGGACAGTCAGCTGGCCCATCAGCGGTGGTTACTACAGAGAATCAAAGCTGGGCAAAGAAAGAACCGGACCTGGACATTTTCCAGCTTCTTATCCATACCCTGGTTACTAAGCACCCTGACACTATTTCTACAACTGGACACTGGTAAGAAAAGCTGGCTTGCCAGTTGGCTGGATCAGTAGAGTTACAACTTCCGCCAGTGATAGCTAAGACCACGGCTACTAACCCAGAAACACTAGTAACACAATCCTGTAGGTGCTCTCTCAGCAAACCCAGGACCTTTGAGTTTCTGAAGGCCAAAGAAAGCCCCCAGGGACTGGGGCTAGCAGGGGGAGGGGGTGCTCGCTGCCCTTTCCTCCTTTCCCTTTAGAATTCCAGGACCGCTCCTAGCCCAGACATGGATGGAGATGTGGGTGGCAACTCTGTTCTTTCAGCAAAGCACGTTAATTCCAGCTGACCTGCCTGGCATTCAGCAGCCTTCTGCAAATTAGCAGGGTATCCGAGTTGCTGAATGAATAGTCCTCCCACCAGGAATGGCTCCAAAACACTGTGCTCCAAGGTTTCGGCCACAGAGGCCGCCTAAGAGGGACCTCCCTGGTGTTCTGGAGGGCCTCAAGGTTCTGGTTCCCAGGGGGTGGTAGGTGGGCTCTGAGGAGATCAGGAAAGGCCCAGAGCTTGGCCTAGAGGTGGGGTAAAGCCAGGTAAGAGTGTAGTGGAAAGGTGGGGGAGGGAGACAGGAGGCCCATGCGTGTCACCTTTCCCAGGTGGGTAAGCGGCACTGCACATTCACTAGTGTCATGAGGGTCTGCCTCACTCTACCTGGAATAGTATGAAATGGAGCCACATGAGTGCCACCTGCAGGGCAGAGACCCGTGGGCAACAATACCAAAAGTGGTCATCTGCCATGGAGGCAGTGACAGGCTTAGCCTTCAAGGGAGAGTTCCAGGGTACCTGTGGCCTGGGTGAGGAGCTGGCTTAAGGCTTCAGTGTGGAAGGGAGCAGCTGGGGCAGCTCAGGACTTCCCTTGGAGGCCTCAGGTGAACGGCAAGCACCGACATCAGCATTTCCACTCCATGGTCTGTTCTCCTATTCATGATCACAGCCTCTTTTTCAAGGAACAAAGGGACTTACTGACACAGATTTTCTTATATTTGAAAAAAGAATTAATGGAAAATGAAAGCAATAATAAAAATAATTAATTCTGACGCTTTCTCCATTCTTGCTGAGACCAGCAGAGTCTTAGCCCCTTAAACAGGCACAAAGGTTTTGGGGTGGCCCTGCTCTTTAGAAGTCTTCCCAGTGTGGAGGTGGGGGCTGTGGATAATAGCCAGTGCTGCAGACAGAGAGGTGACAGCAATCGAGCAGGACTCTAGCCAGGGTGCTACTCAGATTGCTTTGAGAATCGTGAGGTCCTGATTAATGGACAAGATGGCGCTGTGCTTTGGCAGTGGGGCTAGGGTGCCTTTTCTTATGAAAAGCAGGGCTGCACACTGCTGGCGGCTGTCTGGCACAACGCCTGCTTGCCTGGCCTCATTGCAAGGGCTCAGGGGAGACCCTGGCATCATCCAGGAGCCAACAGAAGTGGGCTGAGAGACCACTGGACAGGTCACTATCTTTCTTGGCCTTTAGGGACATGGACTCAGAGATGAAAACAGCAGGAAATGTGAGGCCATCAATGCGAGGTTGGGGGGCGGGGAATGTTCCCAGGACAGAAACCTTTGCAGCAAGCCCATGTTTCCAGAAAACAGGATGGTCTGCTGCCCAGCTCTACCCTACCCTGCATGGTATTTGGGCTGAGTGGGCACCAAGCAGGTACCTCTCCTCTGTCACTGTCTAATTCAGAAGGACCTGCTTTACTGAGACCAGGGAGGGAACAAGGCCCTCAATGGCCCCTGCTTCCAAAGGAGGTCAAGGTCTTTTACTCATCAGTGGTTTCCAACCTGGGCAATATTGCTTCCAAATAAACATTACCTGTCACAGATGGGGGGGGGCACTTCTAAGCATCTAGTAGGTCAGAACAGAAAAGCTCCTTTCCATACCAAAGAGCACAGGCCCCAATGCCATTAGCACAGAGGCTGAGGATACTCCACTCTGGTTCTAATGTCGCTTTGTCTCCCACAACACTGGGAAGGGCCAGTATCTTTTTTCTTGGTAGTCAAGGGTCTTACAGCATGGTTCCTTTATGGCTCCAAAGCTATATTTGTTCTGGCTCCATACTGGGCTCACACATCTTCTCCAGGTATCTCCTCCAATGCTTGGAGGAAGTGGGGAAGAAAAGCAGACAATCCTAAGGCATGTATGCAAGAAATGAGAGGCAATGAGATTACTTTCTGAGAGCTACCCGTCCCTGACTGGGGCTTTCCATGGCTGTGTCATGCTCACTCTGTGCCTCTATATGTTCTGTGCTTCCATCTCTGGGCTGTGGACAACAGCAAAAGACACAAGGCACAATACAAGATGCACAATGACATAAGCTTCTCCATGTACTGGTGTCCCTGGATCCAGTATGGAAGTCAAAGCTGCTCTCTGCTGCTCCTTCCCATCTCTGCCTACTCTCTCTGAATGTTAAGCCCCTGGCTGTGGCATGCCTGGCTGGCTTTCTTTAAGGGAGGCTGGAGATCCTAGGATGGGTATTTAGATCCTAGACAGTTGCTGGTATTTCTCCTCCACTGGGACAAGCCGAATGAGGGGTTAGAAACTCAAATGCCATTCTCTCCAGGTCTAAAGTGAGGCTCCATTCACCAGATCCCAGTGCCCAGGCACCCTCGGAATCAGCCCAGGGGTTATTTATGACAGACAGCCATCACCAATCACACAGCCTATTTTGGCTGACCCGGTACCTGACACTGGGAACCCAGAGCAAGATGTATGTCACTGCTTTGGGACCTTATAGTCAGGGTGAGAGTTGTTGATGCGTACATTTGGAAGCTCCAAGTTAGGTGGCCTGGCCTGGATGAAGGAAGGAGAGTAGGGCAGAAGAATGATCTGCTGGGGACCTCTGGGTGTCAGATCTTCTTCCACAGGGGTACAATTTGGTCCTCCTACCAACCGGGAGAAATGAAGTCACCAACATATGCTTGTAGCACTGAGGCTCTAACGGGAAGGACTTCATCTCCAGTACCACAGTGAGGATGGAAGTAGCAGTGAAGGCCAAGGTCACCCACAGGGGTCCAGTTCATCTTAAGGTCACCCCAGCACCCGCCTAGAAGGATGGGCATGGACCCCCAAGAGAGAGATGCCTAAAATAAGTAGATATCATCACCAGATGTCACTGGAGAGACACTCAGTAGGAGCTTTACCAGCAGGGAAGCCACCACATTGGGTCAATCCTCAGAGAAGCTGACTGGAGCATTAAGATAGCACACCCAGCTAGCAGCCAGCAGGGGGCCCAGGGTAGAGACAGGAGGGGAGAGGAAGTGGGTGCAGGCAAGGACAGCATCAACAGGAAATGCCCTTGGAACATGCCCTGTAGCAGGCTGAGGCCTAGCTGCCACCACCCCCACAATTCTCTAGTCTCAGTTCTCCCTGAGATGTTGAAAACCTGCTTGCCTCTGCAGGACGAAATGACACACCCCTCCACCCGAGAGCAGACTTTTTTTTTTTTTTTTTTTGTAGCACTGGGACACTCCAGATTCCTGAGGAAACAAAGACACACTGAGTCTCAGAAGCTCTGGGAACATCTGTCTGAAAACTTTTGAGCTTGAGACCACAGGCAGGGGCATAGCCAAAAGGCAAGCCTGGAGCAGGGCACCTCTTTGACAAAGAGGGACAGATGGGCAGTGGCTTGTGCCCAGCACCCATGAGCCTGAGACTTCCATGGAGAGCACAGGCCTTGGGGGGGGCGGGGGGAGGGTATGGCTAGGGGAAGTTAGCTTCAGCATGCTATGTCCTGGCCTGATTCTCCCACCATCTGCCGTACAGCCATCTCCTTCCTCTCAGAGATGGATCTCCCTCATCTATAGCAGAAATAATGACCTCTGCTCAGTCCTCCTAGTAGGACTACAGGGAGGATCAGGAAGGGAGGCACTGGTAGTATGTGCAGCTGCGCCCTCACAGCAGCCATAAGCTCCTGAGAGGACTCTGCTTGCACTCAGGTTCAGAGAGCTTCAGGAGCATGCGAAAGGCCCTAAGACTTAAAGTCTCAACTGAGAACCAGGCCCGGCTCTCACTTGCCCCTGTCTGCTCAGGCTCCTCTGCCACTTACAGTCTGGATGGGACTAGTTAGGTGTGGGAAGCTGCATGGGCTGAGAAAGCGCCACCCCGGCCCTGAGGAATGTGCCTTGTCACTGGAGGCCAGGGGAAAGCTGTGACAAGTCACTCAGGCTCAGGAAGACAGGAGTCACTCAGGCAGAGGAGACAGGATGGAACCAGTGGGAGAGATGAATATGAGGGTGTCCTCTCAATTTGCAGAAGTGGCAGAGGACCAGCTGGGAGAGTGCCAGGAAGAAGGCAGATCTTGTTGCTGCCCAGGCACAGTGCTAGATCACAGTGCTCTTGGGCAGAGAGCCTGACCTCTCTGGGACTTGGTTTCCTCAGATACACAATGACAGATGACGTGCACCTTTGAGCCATAAGGCTGATGGGCTCCAGCAGGACTCTTCTGTACTTTCTTCCAACCTCAAATCTGGGCCTAAGAAAACCAGCCCTGATCATTTGGAAGTCTCACACTTTCCTACAGTCTCATGAATGCCTCATGTGCTGTGCTTGAGCATGCTTGGTCCCTTTTCTCCCTGAGGTGAATAAGCAGAATGGAGAAGGGTGGAGACATTCCTGTGAGGCCATCTGCCAGGCATGAGCACGGTGGCGGGAAGGACAGAGTGCAGTCCTGACCCACCTGCCACATCAGTTAGCAGCTGTTTCAGCTGGCAGATTGTCCCCCAGGGGGTAGTCCACAGTTGGCCTTCGCGCAACTGCAGGATGCCCGCTGTGAACAACATCCATGTGGGAGATGGCAGGATTTGCGACAGGAGTGTGCCCTCCCCAGACCTTGGAGTGACGCCATCCCTGGCCTCTGGGCCACTGTGGGAAATACGGCTTTCATTCCTTTAGCGGATACCAAATGCATGTAGCTGTGCCATGCACTCCTCTAGAAGGCGGGCACTGTCATTCCCATTTTGTAGATAAGAAACGGAGGTCTAGATTAATAACTGGCTTAGGGTCCTGCAGCTACAGAACAATAGGGCTAGGAGTGAGCCCTTGCCCTCTCCGTCCCAGGCTAGCTCCCCTCTCTGTGTTCTCGGGTCTCCAGGAACCTGCTAAGGTATTTATAGCATCAGGAGTTAAAGTTATAACAAGATGATTGGGCGACACACAGAGAAGACATAATTGCCTACCAGACAACTTTTCTCCCTAATGGAAGCAGAATATTTTATTTTTAGTAATATAATTTAAGTATTGGTTAATTTTATCATACTGTAGGCTCTGCGCTACTCTCAGGGTAAGAGCTAAGGAAACAGGCCTTCCCCTATAAGAAAGGACTTTTTACCAGTTGGAGGAGGCCAAAGATGAAGAAGCCATAGAGAGCAGATAGCCTAGGTCACTAGCTCCTAAGAGGATGGGTATCTGCCACCCTGAGTCCTGCCCAAGCCTGAGCCTTCAGAGGCTCTGGACTCTATGCTAGAGGAAGGCAATGAAGCATCATGGGACAGAGCTGATGATGGTGACAACAGCAACTCTTGCCCACTGGCCAGATGTGGTAGGTTATTTGCACCCTTTGGCACGTGTAGTCTTCATACCAACCCCATGAGACAAGTTATTATTGTCCCCACTTTGAGGAAAGGAAAAATAAAAATAAAAAAGTCATGCACAGTTGCACATACCCATAGAAGCAGAAGAAGCAGAAGCTCAAGGCCAGAGTTGGCTACACAGTGAATTCAAGGCCTTCTTGAGCTACATGACACTTCATGAGAGCTCACCTCAAAATAAAGGCAAAACATGAGGGCACTGAGTGTACACCTGGCTAGAGGGGTGAGTCTGAGACCTAAGCCTGGGCCCACTGGGCTCCCATTCTCTGCTTCCTTGTGATGCCCATGTGAGCCATGCCAGGAGGAAAACCGGTGCTTTTGTAGAAGATCCATTTATGGCCTATTTCCCAGTGCAAAAATGCCCCACCTTCCTCCCGCATCAAGCACACCCCCTTGCTACCAGCCCTTTAAAAGATGAGGGCTATCTGACAGAAACACATTTACATTGGCGTGGATTTCTGTTTTCTAGATTCTCTGCCTTTACCAATGGCTGTGAAAGTGAAGTTCTTCAGTATGGTGGACAGTGGGAAACAATGGGACTCTAAGCATATGTCTCAGCTGTACCAGATGTGGAGGGCCCATCCCCAACCTCCCTTCGGAGGACAGTTTCTGTGTCAACCAGCTGAACTAGCAGCAGTGAGGCAGATGACAGAACATAGCAGTTGTACTCCAGCATGGAGGCAAAGCCAAACCCCTTGTAGTCACTGAAAGAGAACCTGTTTCTGACTCATCAACCCCGTGCCTTTTTGGTGGGCATGAACAGGGGTCACTCTGGAACTAATGGCTAGGCTAGAAAGACAGCTCTAGTGCTGGAGGGCTGCCCCTTCCAAACCTGATGCTGCCTGGTGGCACAAGATCCCACTCCTCTGTATGACGTGGACATGAAAAGCTCTGAGGATGGGGTGGCACTGAGCACGGGCTTTTGACTGTCCTTCTCCCAGTCGAGTCCCTGGGGCTGGGAGGCAGCCACCTAAGAGAAAGGTAAGGAGGCCCTGTGTGTCACGCTACTGTGTGACACTGCTCACATTTGGCCTCAGGAGCCTGGTGGAGTCAGTTCACACAAGGCCACCACTGATTTTGAAAAGCAAGACAGGCAGGAATGGCATGATTACGCTGTGCCAACACTCGAGGCTAATGTGGACCACAGTTCTTAAAACAACAATTGGTCCATGGGGGCCGCAGATCACACAGGCCTTGAGCTTCTGGGATTTTTACATCGGCTGATGGGAACTGTGCTCAGGGTTCCAGAGTCCAGAACTACCTCCTCAGGTCCAGTCTAGAAACGATTTGTAAGTTCACACCACACTGGATACTTCTGTCCCATTCAGGTGATATGGCTAGACTCTAGACACAGTTACCTTATCTCTCCACTCAAACCCCAGGGCTACTCCCACAGTGATACCTTATCACACCACACAGATGACTAGAAGGCCTAGTGAGCCCATGTAAATTCAGGGCTGGCACCAAGACCCATTCGGGTGGATTATCAGAAACTGGCTGTCAGAAAACCACAGGCTCCTGAAACTGACACTTCATCACCTGACCTCACTTTCTCAAGATGATCAGACACTGCTGAGGAAGAGAAAGAAGCACACTGTTCGGATCCAGGAAGACATCTCACAAGTGGGTTCTGCCACTATAAGACATGAGCCATCAGAGTCCAGGTGACCACTTGCTAGCAGCAGGGGCTAGATCAGGCAGGAGCCTCCTAGTTCTTAAGGGAGTCCAGCTAGCATAAGTGGACAACCAGTTCCTCTTCTCAGCTAGCTACCATGGGGAGCCATGGTAAGCTGCTACCAGCCTCTGGACGTTCCTCATGCCACCCTTAATGGAAAGGCCTTCTGTTTCTATGCCCACCATCTCTATCCTATCACCCATGTTTCTTATCTTCACAACAACACTGACATGATTGCCTTTGTTGTTTATTGTTTATCCATACCAGACGATGCTTGCAGAGAGCAGGGCCCTCAGCTATCCAGCTGTACACCGGATCCAGAATGCCTACATGTTGCATCAGACAGATCTGCCCCGGATGAATCCACTGAGAGGGAAGGATGGGTTATGCTTTCTCATCCCAAAGAAATAGATTAAATGGGTGGCAGAGAACTTAAATAGGTCCCTCCTAAGGACAAAGGAATCCAAGAGTATACCTAGATTCTGCCTGCTGGAGCAGGTTCTAGGACCTAGGGAGAGACATGAAAGGTGAGTATAATGAGGCCAACTCATAAAACACAAGTCCAGCTACAGTGTGGCAGTGTGGAGACATAGCAGGGATTATGGACCTGCAAACCCTGAATGCTTGTGGGCCAATGGTCTCAGGGAGCATTGCAATGGAAAGGACACATACACACCAGCTCTACCTGTTCCAAAGACTGTGTTCCGAGGCAGCATGGTTATAACAGCAGAGCTAGCTCAGAGAAAGTGACTCATTGCAGTCTGTGCAAAGAAACCATGACAACTATAGATACTGTCTAGTTGGCTGTGCAGAGCCCGGGTGTAGAAATGAATGTGGAAAGTACTCTATTTCATGGATGAGCTGCAGACATCTGGTGAAGCCATTCTCAACACAGCAACTGCAGCCCTTCTGAGTGGGTAACAGAGTTGATTAAAGAACACATGACATGTTCTGTTGGAGCTGGAGTTTGGAGTTAAAGAGGAAGGAGAAATGCTGCAAACAAGGGTACAACAACATCAACGAGTTCATAGAGCTTAACCTCAACAGCCTAAAGGGATTCAACTCTTTTTGCACTGGGGCTGGAGAGATGTTAGCTCAGTGGTTACAAACACTTACTGCTTTTGCAGAGGACTTAAGACTGGCTCCCAGCACCCACATCAAGTGGCTCACAACTACCTCAACTCCAGCTTCAGGGTATCTGACAGCCTCTTTGGGCTTCTGTAGGCACCTGGACACATGTGGCACACACTTTCTCTCTCATACATGTATGTATCACTAAGAATTAATAAATCTTTGAAAATATATTTCAAAAAATCAAAAACTCTTTACCTTAATTTTCAGAGTAAAAACTGGGTACTAAGCACTTCGCTTTGTTTATTTGGTTGTTATTTCATTTTCTCCTTTTGAGGAACAACCTTTTATTTCTCATCTTGCTCCATGGCATCTGCAGACAATTTAATCAGTTCTTGAATCTGTGGAGTCAATGGACTCCTGGAGCTGAAGGGGGCATCTAGAGTCTCCATTCAATATTACAGTTATTTAGAAAAAGAATGGCAGGAGTCTACCTTAAGCCCTGAAACAGGGCCATTCTTGTGGCTTTGGAAGAATTTCATATTCTGTGCTTTACACTTCACAATGTCTTTTTAAAACCTTTTGAAATTTAAGCTTCTTGCACGTGTACTTTGTACCTAAGAACAACAATAAATAACAAATCAAGAAATTCCTATTTCAGACAGGGTCTCATTATATTGGCTAGGATTGAACTCTTTAGCTTTATGAGGTTTGGGACTGTATGCATGCATCAGCATATCCACTTGGAAATCACTCAAGCTGATGTACCAGAACGTTAGCATACGCAATGAATGGGCCACTTGTTTTTAACCTATGTTTTACAGCTGAGGCAGCAGAGGCCCAGGGAAATTCAGTGTCTTGTCAAAGCCCCACAGCTACATACACACCAGTTCTACCTGTTCCAACAACGGTGCTCCAAGCCTATTCTCAGCCGCAGGCTCCTTCCAACCTGCCCTTTTCTTCCTTGGCCACCAAAAGCAGCTAGGATGGTATGTAGGTCAGGCTAACCACAAATGCTAAGACTGTAGAACCAAGTGGACACTCTGGCAGAGTCTGGGTCATAACAGGTGATGTTCTTTTCAGTGAAAAACTAGTCTGTGTATAGCCTCACCCAGCAGACAGGCCTGTGCAAGGAGAAGATGGCCAGAAGGACTGGGGTAGGAGTGGAGGTGCGCTTTGCTAGACATCAAGCTGAAGAAAACATTGGCCATTATTCAGGATGCTGTACCGCCAAATGGCTGTGAGTCATCTCTTTAGAGGTCCCAAGTCATGTGCCACTTCCTGCACACTGCCATGTGTCCATCCCTGGCAACACTCTAACTGATGCAGACTGCATTCCTGAGAATGGGCAGATATCACTGGCACCTTGGCACAGTACCTGCCCTTCATCCTAGCAACCTGGACAGGAAGTGCCATGTCTTGACTAAAGGGCTTCGCTCCTCAGTTCCATCCCCACATACTCACTCTGCTACAAGGCCTTCTCCAACCACTGGATCCTCAACCCCTCCAATCCTCAGATGGCTGTACTACCCAGACTCAGCAGAGATTCTCAGACACATGCCCTGAGTTCAAACTCCACACCAGCCAGGACTAACAGCTGGCTTCTAGTAAGCCATTTCATGGAGTCTCTGTACTTTAATCCTTGGCGGTAACCTGCTGTGCCAACAGCCGTATATGCATTAGGGCTAAAGCAGAGCCTAGCAGGCCAGTCTGCACAGGGTACCCAGAACAGTGTTCCTCATGAGTGCTTCTGTAGCATTTGCTACTCCACTGTTACCACCTCACCCTTTCTCAGGGACCCCTAGAAAGTTCTGGGTACCTTAGTTTAGCATGTGCTTCACTCATTTCAGCTAACTGCTTATATACCTCTTTCCCAGGAAGAAACAGAGGTTAAAGCCCGCACCAGTCCCAGTGTCTGCTACACAATGGGAACCTAAAGGATGGAACATTCTAGCCTTGGAAACTAACTCCCTTTGGAAAACGGCAATCCCTGTCACTCTCATCTTCAAAGTCTGAGTAGATTGCCACCCCTTTCCCCTGCACAGCTGCTCTAAGGGGCCAGGGAGGAGACTGGGGGCATGGGAGGGGAAGGGGTGCCACTCAAGACTAGTTTTGCACTGTTGTTCCACATGTCCTCATCATTCACCAGCTCAAAGCAAGCCTGAGCCAACATCCATAATGTCTACGCTCAGAACTTTCCAACTTCATTCCTGGGTCCCTGGCGATGCTCCGGACCCTGAACTGCACTCCTGGCTCTGGGCTGGCTGCTGCATTTTCAACCGGGGATGGGCCTCTATTCACTGAGCTTGAGGTGGGGCACAGGATAAAACCGCAGCCACATGAGGCTTTTAAATGTTGGAGCCAACCATCCCCGCCCTTATTTTTACAAAGCAGCTACGAAACCACCTTTCAGGGCCAAGTTATTTTTCCCACAAATTAATGTCCTCTAGCAACTTCCGAGCTGGTTGTCCACCTTAGTCAAAGAATACATCAGGCTGGCAGGGAAACTCCTAGGTCCCCAGCCCAGGAGCATTTTCCAGAGCTTTGTCTGAATGATGAGAATCCCAGCGCTAACCTGGCCATCTGGGTTTTGTTCCACCATATTGAGTGGCACAGTCCCACCAAAATTCTTCGAGGGACAGGAGGAAGGGAGTGAAAGCAGAGGAAGTGAACACTCCCTGCTCTGGCCCACACTTTCTCAAGCATGGCAAAGATTCAAGGGCAGCCTGGAAAACACACTGCAGGACTGGACAAGCAGCCCAGCTAATACTTCAAGCCAGTGTGGAAACATGGGGCTTTTGTACACCAAGAGGCAGTATAGGCAGTTCATCCTAAGGCAGGGTGCCTAGGTGCCCCTTTATCCGCAGCTCCTGACCCAGCAGCATTCTTATTTGCCACTCCAAGAGCACAGGAATGGCCTCATGGGAGCCAGCTTAGAGCAAGACCGAGCTGAAGGCAACCGTGCGGTGGGTCACCTGATATACATCACTGCCACATTTCTGACCACCAAGATAATTGTCCTGAGTCCTTTCAAAGACCAGCTTTGGGGGAGAGGTTGCCGCATAATCCAATTTCTTTCTGAACAGGGAAACTGAGGTGCTGGGCTCAGGAACCAGACAGTAGATACTAAAGCTCTGCAGGCTGTGGGGCTCCTGTTGGAATGTCCCAATCTCATCAGGACTCAGTCCTGCTGTTGCAACAGGAAAGGAAAGCTGCAGGTGGTAAATGCATTAGAGGTACTGTTGTGTATAAATAAAAATTCATTCCATGATCAGACTCTTCATCTGGAAAGTCTGGGGTGAGAGCTGTCACTGTCCCTGGAAGTTATGTTTTCAAAGTCCCACAAAATGCCCCTGTTTCTCAAAGCATCGAAAGGAGGTGTGCTGGGCCCCCGAACAGAGCCAGAGGCACTGGGCCTCATGCCCTGTGAGTGCTCCTGGGGGCCTGCTCCATGGTGAGGCGGTCCTCATGTCCCTCCTGTGCCATTGGGTCTCTCTACGCTTCCAGAATGGGACAATTAGTAAGGTGCAGGTGAGACAGATGGAGCCCTTCGTTTCTTCTACCCTACCCTCTTAAGTGTCTGCTCCTTCTGGGGGCAGCTAGGCTTTATCAAGACTACCTCCAGTGTCCCACTCTGTCACCGACTGAAACTTAAGTCTCAAATTTCAGTAATAATCCAATTTTAGACCTACTTCATCCTGCATGATGACAACTGTCACCTCAGAATGTCTAGACAGCTCTAACGTTGGTGCAGTAGAGCCTAGAATGTGAGCCCCCAGCTGCCATCCCAGGACTGCGGACCTAGCCCTCAGCCTGACCACTTGGAGGTCTTCACCCCGGGAGTCCTCTGTGTCCCCCAGAGAAGCTCTGGCACCCTGAACCCTGCCTAGGCCATGTGATTGGGAGTGCAATCAGCACACCCTTGGGAGTTCCACAGTGTTGGAGAAACTCCTGGCCTCATGACTGGGGCCATGATTCTAAACTCTAGTCTCTTGTGTAAAACAGCAAGGAGCTGTTTTAGGGACAATACCATGCAACTACCTATGTTGCCTATGCCCAGGAGTGGTAAGTGCCACCCTTGTCATTGAGTATCACTGACGCAGCAGCTCACTTGTCCATCAAGAGACCAGGCCTTTGCCTCACTTCATTAGTTCGTTCGTTCGTTCGTTCATTCATTCATTCATTCATTCATCTCAAATAAGTAACCAATAAACCACTAGCACTTCTCTGTTATAGACACGGGCCCTCAAGAGTTCAGGGAGCAGAGAAACAGTCACATCTATCACACAGCTGAGGAGCGTCTCCTGACATGTCTCATGACACCATCACCACTGATCACACTAACAAGCAAAGACCAAGTAAAAAACTGTCAAAGAAATTGGAAGGGATCACCCGGTGTCTGGACCTGTTCCCTAGCCCTGTCCCTGAGTGTCCTATGAGTAGGGTCCCCCAAAGGCTACAAGTCACCCACAAGCCTCCACCTGTCTTCTCCCCTGCAGCTGACCTGGACTAGCCTGGCATTCATGCTGTGGGTGTCAAAGCTTCTTTCTTCCTGAAGCAGTGTCAGGAAGAAGGGGTTTGGTGAGCTAACCCGTTCTGCAGCCTCATCCCTGTCCCACAGGGCATTGTTGGGTATAGGACACATATGTAAAGTCCCTGCTCAAGGTCTGAGGGGAAGAGAAGCTGTCGTCACTCTGCTACATATGTTGATCAGAGTTTCAGTGGGTAGGACCTAGGACTCCATCAAAAGGTTCCCAACATGAACCATGTCCTCCTCATTCCTGGGAAGAAAGGACAGTGGCAGAGGGATGACAGGTAGGCAACCCAAGTCAAAGAAAGGACAGAGATGGCACTGTAGTAAGGTTGGCCAGGTAAGGCACTAACTCAGAGACCACCCCCACCAGGCCCAGGTACAAGAAGAACCCATAGATGAGCTGCGTGTGGCCAAAAATAAACCAGAGTGACTTCCCATAGAGGAGACTGTCTACATCCCAAGTCCCTTCAAAAGCTAGAGTGATTGAGTTCAAATACAGATTCTGATATGGCAGGCCTGGGGTCCAGGCCAAATTCCAAATTTCTATCAAATGACTGAGCAATGCTAAGTGCTGGTGGGAGAACTGGCAGCCTACGGTGAGCAGAAGCTTTCTGTGGCCACTTCAGGTATTTGACAAAGGTTTGCTAAGATCTTAATCTAGTCTAAGTTTCATACTCTTCCAGAGGGCCTGGTAGCAGCCCCCCACCCCCATTCCCCACATCTCCCTCCGCTCCCACCCAGGGACTTTGTAGAAACCAGAGTTATCTGCCTCAAGCCTGCTGGGTGTATGAAGATCTTGAACTCACCTCCTCCTACCAATCTGGGAGGCTCTGGGCCAAGTTTCCAAGGTCTCTTGAGCAAGGTATATAGAACACCTCTGGGCCCCAGCACATCTACCACTAGACAGCTCACAGGAACACTATGAAGCTAAAGTGAGCTGACAGAGGGGTCAAATCCAAAAAGAGGCTATGATGGTCTCCAGCTGCAGTCCTAGTTCCAGGTTCCCACAGATGTGGGCACCAAGAATCTCACAAGAATTGCATCTTACTTGCCCAAGAAACCACCTCTTCACTTCAGAAAGGGAACAACTTGATTACATGGAACACGCCCCTCCCCCTTCTGAATGGACTCCTAGAGCTGCCCACCAGCAGCCAATCAAACACAGGCTTGTCCCGAACCTTAGTGCCCTTCCTGGAATCCTGGAACATGGCTTGGGGCTCTACCTGCTCTGTGGGGCCATTACCCATTCTTTCAACATTCACATTTCTCAGGGCTCAAAAAATGACCCCATCAAGTTCAAGAATATTTGTCTGGTCTTGCCAGGTTCCTCTCATGTGCTGGTGCCCAACATCCCTAGAGGGCAGACCTAACACTGCCAAAAAAAAAAAAAAAAAGGCTGAGGGATAGTGAGATGGCTCAGTGTTGGGAAAGGCATCTAGTGCCAAACCTGATGATCTGAGCTTGATCCTGGGCACCCTACGGTGAGAGGAAAGAACTGACACCTACGGCATCCAGTTTCAGCTAAAGAGAGGCAGGCAAACGGCGGCTGCAGGAAGAGAGCTGCCTCTCCTGACCATTTCCTGTGCTGGTACAGTCACCCAAACATATGTGACCCCGCCAGAGCAGTCTGCTCCATTCTCAGCAGCTGCTTCGGCATGCTGTTCTTCTAGAACACTCATCCCCCTCCCCTTGCTTCAGGCCTGGCCAGCTGTGGAGCCTTCAGACTGTAGGCTGCCAAGCCTCCGGAAGGGCTGTAGGGAGCAGCTTCCTGCAGTTGCTTCTCTGAGATGTTGGTTCTTCCAAAATCTAGTTACACATACTTTCACTGACTTCCTTGAACCCAGTAGATGGTTTGTCCTGGCCAGGCTCTGGCTGATCCAAGAGGCGCGCCACACTCCCCTACACACTCTGGCAAGGGACAGCTGTCTCCGCACCTGCTCCTCGGATGGCAGATGCGTGATATGGCTTTGCACAGTATCAGGGCAGAACCGGGGCCTGATGACCTTTAGAGATAGGCACGGACGTGACATCATTGCTTACAAAGGAAGCCTCTGGGAGTTGTATTATATTGTAGGACTGAACATTCCTTTTGTTTTCTAAAAAGATTTTTCTTTTAAAGCCACCCTTCTCCATTCCCAAAAGGACTACCCAAGAGTTCTAGTCTAACTTTCAAAGGGCACAAGTTGTCGATAGTGTGACCATAAAGAGCAATTAGCCCATACTTAACTGAGTCAGATCAAACCCTGTGGTGAGGGAACTGCAGCAGAGAACTAGATCTTCTATGTGGTGGTGGTTTTCCTTAGTTCTCCACAGAGGCCGGAAGCTGCACAAGATCAAGGCTGATGGCTGAAGCTACAGAATGTTCTGGATGATTTGCCCCCTGTCAACAGGGAGAGGCTGCCCATGCAGTGCTTGGGGTGGCAGAGGACCACATCCCAAAACACCTGAGCAGCAGCCACACGGAACAGCAGCTTGCAGGACTAGTCATGCTCAGCTCTGGGCCATCCATCTTATGTCATCTCAAGGACATCTCTGTGCTTCCTTCTCTGGTTCTGGCTGAGGCTTTCCCAGACCTGTTGGCACCATGCTGCTAAGGGCCTGGTTATTCTTTAGGGAAGGCATTATTCTGATGTCCTTAGAGGGATTTGGAGCTGGATGAAAAAGGCCAGACACCTTTCTGCATGTCCAGTGCCTTCCTCCCTGCATTCCTAAGTCCACTGAGGTTTACTCAGAATTATGTGGAGACCCAAATGGGCCACCATGGACACCCCCTCCCTCCTTTTCTCAGGAGATGCTGCCCCAGCTGTTGTTAAGTGGACCAGATACGGCACAGCTGAAAGGAGATCCAGCATGACAAGCATTCAAAACCATGAAAGAATCCTCCTGTGGCCTGAGGCCAGCCCAGGCCTCCTCCAGCTCTGAGCCTGGAGACTGGGATAGGGAACCTAGCCTCTAATGGACAAGGGTAGGATGAGGTGGCTCTACGGACATTTGATGAACCACCAGTCTTCATTTTTGCTAAGAAATGTGCAAGAAGAAACACGTGGGCTGGGGAGATAGTCCAGAGGGTAGAAACACTTGCTGTGCAAGCCTGAGGACCTAGAACAATCCATGTCATAGATAAACACGGAGTGTGAGTTTCTGCACTTTGCAGTGCTCATGCAAGAAGAAGGGAGGGGAGGACAGAAGACTCTCTAAGAGCTCACCGGCCAGACAGTCTGGCATACACACTGGAAAAGCAACAGAGGCCTGGTTTCAAACAAGGTGGAGGTTGTCTTCTGACCTCGTGACCTTCTGGCTTGCATGTGCCTGCATTCATACACATGGTCCATACATTAAAAAAGAAGAGACAAAGTAAGCATGCAAATTCAATCAGAGGGACTTATAATCAGGAAACTTTAAACAATATTCTAACAGAAGTGGTGATGGTGGGAAAGTTAGGGTGACTGATTCTGCCCGGTGAGGTCTACATTGAGAAGCTGGAGGCCAAGAGCAACACACTCTCACTTGGGTGGGTCCTGCTGTCCCGCCGTTGGCATGCTTCTGAAGCCTGAATACAAATCAGCATGTCCACTGCCCACCCTGACTTCCCTAGGTCCCTTTGGCCATACTGTTCATCACAGTCCAGAGACATTTTCAGGGCTTCTGTTGCTTCTGGGTTTCAAACCCTTGTATCCTTCCACCCTGTGTGAAGACTAAAAGCCAAATGCATATATGCAGGTGTGCAAACACATGTACACATGTGTGGAGGCCAGAGGTCAATCTTGGACGTCATTTCTCAAGAGCCATCTCAGCACTCCCCAGGGCAATACTCTCTTGGTGGTTGGGAGAGTAGGATGAGTCAGGGTCTCTCTCTACATAGCCTTGGCTGTCCTAGTACTCACTAAGGAGATCAGGCTGGTCTTGAACACAGAGGTCTGCTTGCCTCTGGAGCACTGGGATTAAAAGCATGCACCACCATGCCCAGCTTATCTACTCTACTTTTCTTTTTGAGACTGGTTCTCTCACTGGGACTTGAGGCCCACTGATGACTACCTAGTGGGACCCAGTCATCGCCTGGGATGACTGGTCAGTGGGACCAAGGATCTGCCTCTCCATACCTCCCTAGTACTACCCTGCCTCCTAGACAGGGATACTAAGGTATGGAAAGGACCCATAAATCACCCAGGATCCAGACCTAGGCTGTCCCAGATCAAAGGCTCCAGAAGGAAGCAGGTCCTGTCTCCCTACAGCCTCTGTTGCCTCACTCCTTCAGTTCATACAATCTCTTACTTCATCAGCAACCTAGGAATAACATGTGGATTTCTCCAGGACAGTGGTTCTCAACTGTCCTAATGCTGCAACCTTTTAATACCTTTTAATTTCTTATGTTGTGGTGACCTCAACCATAAAATTACTTTTGTTGCTACTTCATAACTGTAATTTTGCTATTATTAGGAATCGTACTGTAAATATCTGATAGGCAGGATATCTGCTATGAGACCCCATGTGGAAGGGTCATCTAACCCCCAAGGGTCACAACCCACAGGTTGGGAACCACTGCTCTAGCAACTCCTCTCAGGGCTCTGGGTGGTGAACTAGTCATGCACTAGTAACAATGGCCCACAGGCCTTTACTACAGTGGCCTCCTCTGGCTGGTCTGGAGCTGCCCTGGGGAATGCTGAGATCTTAACTGGAAAGGCTGTTTTCCTTCTGCCCAAATGCTGTGGCCCCTGGAAGACAGAGATCCCATGGCTCTATGACAGCACCATGCAGGTCTGGTAAGCCAAAGGTGCTCCAAGTCTGGTCAGGAAGCCCCAGGGGCTCTCATCTGGGAACTGCCCTAGGGAAGAAGAGGCACTCACTCCCGGGAGTCCCAGAGCCCCAGAGAGCCACTGCCTCTCAAGTGAGGCATGGAAAATCACCAAATGGCATGTGAAGCTGCCTCGCTGGCATATTCCCAGGGGAACTCCTATTTTCTCTCTTCCCCAGGAGATCAAAGCTGTTATGTCAACATTGGGCCCTGGTCTGGGTGACCTTCAGTAGACTGCTTATATAACCCGAGGATGGAGACTCGGGACAAGAAAGGATACAGGTGTCTGAGGAGGGTTTTCCTGAGGCACAGATTCCCCCATCAAGGTTCAGTGGTACCATGGACACACCTGCCTCTGAGAGAGAAGCCAACACAGCCCAGTGATCTCCCAGTCTCTGCTTCCTCCCCCACCCAACTGAAGTGACAGGTGCACAAGACCACACTCGGCTCTCTACACGGGCACTGGGCTCTGCACGGCGTGCACTCTTAACCACTGTGCCATTTCTACAGACCCTCACCTTTCTTTTCTGTGAGGCTGTGTTCATTTCAAAGCTACATGCTAGATCCACAGGACATGACTTCTCTTTATTCTCTAGAGAAAAGCAACAGTAGTTCCATTTTACAGACACAGAGGAGCCAAGCAAGTGCCCAATTCAGATAAGAAATGGCAGGATTGGGGTAGATGGCCTTCCTTCTCTCTCAGAGGCAGGTGTGTCCTATCTTGCCTGACTTCAAAGTTTGCATTTATACCCAACAAGGGTCAGTCACTGGCAAAGGCCAGGAGGAGGGAGAAGGGGGCTCATTGGAGCCCAAGCATGACAGGTTCCAGCCTTCCCAACTCACTCTATGGCTCTGGACAAGTATCTGACTCAACCCCATGCTAACAGCCATATCCACCAGTGAGGGGCTAAACCAGCACAGGAGAAGCAGACAATGCTCAACCACTGAATGGGCAGCAGTGGCTGCTAAGGTGGCCTCTTCTGAGCTCTCCTGAACAGATTGTGGTTTGTTAGCAATGGCTGTCAAGGGCAGGGTAGAAGGCATGTTAGCTTTCTGTGCCCAGAGCAGCCACTGCTCAGCATCCACAAACCCCAAGAACCCAGGCTCTCTGTTGGCGTCCAGCCCTCCTGAAGCACCATTCCATGTCTGATGGGTTTTGTCTTCCTCCAGCACTTCTTTCATTCCAACACAATTTGCGTTCCATGCTGTATATGTTCTATCTCTAAATTCCTTTCCCTACCATCTGTATAGCTTCCCACCTCAGCAGCAAGGCTGACGAGGGGCCAAGGCAATAGGTAAAGCGATGGGTGAGGCACTGGACACTGACAGAGGAGATGAGAGAAAGCTGCAATGGCTTAGGCCAGCCAGGCCTGCAGCCAAGGATCTGGCCAAGAAAATGGAAGGCTGACCCACAACTGCCAAGTCCAGCAGCATGAAGAGCCACTCCACATGCCAACTAGAAGGGCCACTGTCCCCTGTTACAGGCAGCTCCACTGGTACACAGAGTAAAGAGAAGGCTGGCTGGAAGGAGCTTCATCCAAGGGAGACTCTCTGCCCAGCAAAGAGCCAGGAGTTATCACTGAGCATCTGCTATGACCCCTGCTGACTGCAAAAGCAGCCCGTCAGCCAGCCCTGTGGCCCTGCTCCGCCAGGATCTCTGAGCTCATAGGCAGGACCCAAGCTCTCAGTGGCTCCCCTACCATATGCCAGCATGCTGATTTCTACCTCGTGCTCCTTCCTGCCCTACAGCACCCCAGCCAGCTTTCATGAGTTTCTCAAACATCTGCTAACACAACAGTTGCTGCCTGTTCTGGGGCCTCCTCGGGGAGCTTGAGGGTGCAGTGTGTGGGCAGCTGCAATCAATCAAACCTCTGTTTCGGCGTCCTGAGCCCTCCCCATGAATGTCTTGCCTCTGTTTGAAGCTCTGTTGAAAAATACAATTTGTTTTCTCTTTCAAACTGACCGTCCTGGAGTTAAAAACACAGCACCCAGGGGCATGGCATTCATGAGTAATCTTATTAATTGTTGCTTTTCTGAAGCCTTTGCTCACACGCATGATCCGTGTCTAAATGGTACTGCACAACATGGGACCTGCTGAGAGAGAAGCAATGTTTGGTGGTCAGGCCAGGTCTCAATGAAGCAGTTACTATCCATGCCAGGCAAAGTCCTGCCGCTAGGCAGCTCTCATGCTCAGACCAGCTCTGTTCTCACTGCTGTGCACTGGCATCATACAAACAGGAGGCTGTGGCTTCACAGAACACCACAGGCAACTAGGACCTCAGAAGACCACTTGAGGAGGAAAGTATGGGAGGAGATCCACAAGACCAGACTCAGGCAGGCCTGGATCATACGGGCTCTCATGCTGCCTTAGAACAGCTCACATCACAGAGCAGAGGCCACAACTAAAAATACAGGAAGGATAGAGTCTCCCTTCTGGGGCTCTCCTTACTACATTCAACCTTCTTCACTCAGGATCCAGACAGCCGTGTTGCCTGTAGCCTCATCTGGCATCCCTGGCCACAATCTTAACATCAGGATTTTAAGACAACATAAGTGAAGACAATCAGGAAGCAATTTTTTACTGCAATTTCATCTTCATTGCTGAAAGGGATAAGGGCCACCAGTGCTGGCTAAGACAGCTGTGCCCCAGAGATATGGCAGGAAAGGGGGTGGCTGTAGGCTCCAGGGATATTTCAGCCCTTGTTGCAAGAGTGCTTGCTGGGCATGGGAAGAGAAAGCTTACATATGGCCAACTTCCTGTGGAGGGAGGTAAATCCTATTCTGTCACCATTTCATCACCCTTGGCTCTCAACATGAAGTTAAGCAGGCATGCTGACGGCCAGCAGACTACCTCCTTACCGTGTAAAGGGAAAGGAGTGAGGTAAGAGGATGAGCAAACAAGGAGTGGTAAGCGGCTAGGACGGAAAGTGCACTAGGACTGGACAAAGCAAAATAAGCAGTTTCTATACTAGAAGATGGACTGCACCTCTGGAACACTCAGCTCATGTACCTCAGACCTGCCTCTGCAATTGCTCACACCGTCTCTCGCTCTAGCAAGCACAATGGTGAACTGTGCTTGTCAGCACTCACCATGCACGAGACAGTATACTGGGTAATATGGGTGTTGTGTGCATGCTTGTACAGAGAGATACACAAGTGTTCATACAAAAACCACAGTTAGATACATACACAGAAAGATATGCGCACCGGAATGTACATTATATTAAAAAACTGTAATGTGCTGTTTGAGCTCGCTGAAAAGCTGCCTGGGAAGTAGGGCTACTCCCCCACTTTCAGACCTTAGAAAGTGTGTTTCAAGCTGTGTTCTCCAAGATGGCTTGTCTGTGGATGGTCTCCCTGGGCCCCAGCTCAGTGACCAAAAAAAACAAAACAAACAAACAGAAAAATAACACAAGAGTAAAAACAGTATGTCCTTCAGAACAACTGGAAGGTGAACCATTTCCAACAGGGTTACCATCCCTTATCCCACGACATAAAGGTGCCTGCGGTGGGAATGGGAAGTCAGGTGCTTATCAAGAGAGATGAGCAGAAACTCCTGCTAGCTGCCTCCCTGACTGGGTGTTTTCTGTCTATCTGTTGCTCTGTCTATCTGTCTGCTACTGGCTATTTATGCTTTTATCTTGCTTTGCTATATACTAATAAACTCACTCATTTAAAAAAAAAAACCCACAGCTATCAAAAGCATCCTCCAGATTATAGAGAACACACACACACGCACTTGAACATTCAAACGTTAGCACAAATTAAATAACTGGTTGTCTCCCCAATTCCCCCCACAGTCCTATGTTGGTTGTGGACTTGCTACATAACAATGTTAAGGAAACTGCGTAAGGATCCAGCATCATAAACGCTTTTCTCTAGGACTTCTGGTTTTTTAGCGCCTCTAGATAAAGGCGCAGGAGCGACTAGTCCATCCAGAAAGGTCTGGCAGGCCTGGGAACCAGCAGAGCCTCTTTACCCTCGTGAGGTTGTAACAGATGAGCCTTGACATAACATGGACTATTACAAGAGACCTTGTGCCCATGGCATGTGCTCCTGCTAAACCCAGGGGCAACGAGGACTGGGGCTACAGAGTTGGGATCTCAGAGCTCTTTGCACTCTCCTGCTGTCTAGCTCCTGATGGGCCTGCTTTTCTATTGCAAGTTAGACAGTTCTGGCTCCCACCAGCTGCGTAAAAGCCAAAGGGAAGCCCAAAGAGTTCACACACCCTCAGGGTCTGCCCTGGGCCCCAGTTGGCCCCTCGAGGGAATTGGTTTATTAGAACACCCAGCTGCCCCAAAGGTCTAACCAAAAAGGCACTTTGTGCCTTTATCTAAAGTGTTCATACACCTGGTCTTAGAAAGCCGCGTGCAAAGAGGTTCCTCCACAGGAACACGTTAGAGCGAACATATGAACCAAGACCAAAGACCTATGAAACAGTTTGGGAGGCAGCTCAAGGAAGAAAAGGCTGCACCAACCCTGGGGCCAAGCCTATCCCGGAGGTTTGGAAACCCACCTACGGGGTCTCCCTCACAGACAGGCAGACCTTGCACTCCTCTCAGCAGCTGCAAACCTCCAGTGAAGTCGCAGCACCCAGAGGGCACTAGCCACAACCATCCTCTGGCACTGTGTGGGACACCAGTGACATGCCTACCTGATGGGAACCCGGCCCAGGGCCCAACAATGTCCTGGCTGAGTCCAGGACTTTTAGAAAATGCATCTGCGTGTTTTGCCTGGATGTATATATGTGCATTACAAGCATGCCTGGGGGCCCTCGAGGCCAGAAGATGATATCAGATCTCTCAGAACTAGTTATGGCAGTACTGAGCCACCATGTGGGTGCTGGAAGCCAACCCATGTCCTCTGCAAGAACAGCAAATGCACTTAATCACTGAGCCATCTTTCCAGGTCCCTAAACCAGAACTCTACAATCACATAAGGATTGTCTCAGACCTGGTTATCAGGACTGGATAAGTAAGGCCCACCCACCTCCTGAGACCATAAATTACCACATGGGAAGCCAAAGCAGGCAGAACCACACAGCCCTATGGAGAGAGGGATGGCCTGAGGTAGGGACATGGACCAGGATTCACAAACTCCATCCCCAGAACCTGACTTCTGACGATACGGTACACGTTCCCAGGGTACCCTCTCCTTTCCCTGTGCCTTGTCCCACCTACTACTCACAGCCAAGCAGCCAGCCACAGCAGACAGGCTGAACCAGGGTGGCCTTCTCAGACTTCAGTGCACCTTTCTGGATCTTGGAGGCCTGCCTGGAACTAATGAGGCAATCTATACATTTAGGCACAACCCCACTGAGCAATATATTTTTAAATAGTTCTACGCCTGTGAGGCCAGAAAATGTCTTCAGTGATGCAGCGGTGTTATTCCAGCTTGTGGCTAGTGAAATCTAATAACACATGTAAGCTGGTTTTATTACCTTTCCAGCTTACTCACTAAGAAAACATGCTCGACATTAAAAAGGCAACTGAGGCTGCGCATTGTACCCAGAACTCGGGGCTCAGTGTCTCCTTCAGGGGTCACCCAATGCTATCCCCCTTCAACCTGTTTCAGTCTATCTGAAGATGGAAAATTCCTCTTGGTAGCCAACACATGTTCAGTTACTATCCAGTGAGCAAGTCAGAAAGGTCTACCACACAGAAAGGAGGAAAGGCCTCTCTTGGAGCCAAGACAGAAGTCATGAAAGCCGGACATGGAAGGAGGCAGGAGCTCTTCCCATGTTGACCAATGAGCACAGGGGTGGCACAAGCACATCACCAACTTGTCCCCAGTTGTTTTGGATATACGGTGGGCTCATATGTAAAGGTGGCTCAAAATTATGGACTCTGTGGCCACCTCAGATACAGGCACCTGCACCTTGTCTTCAGTGGGCCTGATAGGCTTGGAGAATTAAAGAAACAGAAGGCAGGTCCATGGAAAGTCTGCTGTAGGATGAAGGCTCCCCTGGGGAAGGGGAGGGCGGAGCACGACAGTATGGGGAACCAAAGATTGCTTGTTGGTTACACCTGCCTGATGCAGAACAGACACCATGAGCCTGCCTGCCCTGGCTCTGCCCATATCTGAAGAGCTTGGCCAAGTCTGCTGAGACACTCTCTTACTAGCAAGCAGATCTTCATTTCCTCAAACCAAATAATTGTATATATATTTGGTTTTGGTTTTTCAAGACAAGGTTTCTTTGTGCATCCCTGGATGTACTAGAACTAGCTCTTGTAGATCAGACTGGCCTCAAACTCACAGAGATCCACCTGCCTCTGCCTCCCTAGGGTTGGGATGAAAGATGTGAGCCACCATGCCCAGCTAATAATCAATATTTTTATACAGAACACCAAAAACTGATACATCAGAGCACTGAGTAAGAGGCTCTCCCAGATGGTCATGGAGCCAGTAGTGCCATGTTTTACCCAGCACAACCACCCATCCTAGAGTTTAATAATCACAAGGGCCATCCTATGACTTCCATAGCAAGAACCAAATACAGCCAGCCCTCAGGCTCTAACACTATCCTGATGATGGTGTCTGACTCCAAACTCATCTTATTCAGACCAATACCCAAGGCAAGTGTTAGCACGAGGCTGGCCTCCAAGAGGGACAAAGGCAGAGGAACAGGAACACATGGGAATGGCCCCTCCTACAACCAGTGCTAATGACAGTTGCGGACTACCGATTTCTTGGTAGTCTCAATGTTTGACAGTTTAATCAAAGAGAATAATCACTTCCCACCTTCTCTAAAGTCATTACTCATGGCCCTGATCTAGGGATCAGCATAATCCAAGTGATACTGAACACTGGTGTGTGGGTTCCAGAAGAGGAGGTACCAGCAAAGGGCTAGAAGAAGATTAATTAGTGTTTGGTCACACTGGACTCCTAGCCAATGCCTGCCTCTCACCATCTGTCTGCTCCTGTTCCACTAGCAATGAGCTTAACAGGGAAAGAGCACACCTCAATTTAAATGGAGAGAACCAAGTACTTAAAACCTACAAAAAAACAAACACCTTGAAGTCATTTTTTTGGAGAGTATGTTTAAGGAAACTGACCTTTGAACATTTCTGAAAGTGTCACTGTGTACTTAACTGACTGGACCAGGACCAGAATCCCAGAGAACAGTGAGGTGCTCCTGAAAGCCTCTTCTAGGACACTGAGGCACTTACCTGTGCCATCTTGGCAAGGTCTAGAGAAGGTCTTTGCTCCTGCACTTCGTCCGGACGCCGCCGTTTCACACCGATCTTCTTGTCATTAAGGACACACGGCTGGGAGCGGCTGCGAGCAAGCCCACTGGAGCGTCTTGCCAGCTCTGGCGTTGAGGCAGGTGTGCTGTTGGCTGAGGGGGGACAGTATTCTGGGAAGGAAAACTGCTCGTGTGAGCAAGAGAGGGACCGCTGCAGGTCTAGTCGGCCCCCTCCCACAGGGTGTGGGTCTGGGCTCCAGGCATCTCCCGCCTGTCCACAGGGGGCTGAGCCTGGTGCTCCTTGGCAGGGCTGTCCCCCAAATTGGTGGTGCAGGCTTGACTGGTGGCAAGGTGAGGAGAGCCCATTGGCCCGGGCAGGGAGGCTGAAGCTAGAGCTCCGCTGCATGGGGCTGACACCATTGGAGTAGCGCTGGACGCTGCCCCCGCTGTAGCATCTTCTCTTCTCCACAGGAGTCCAGACTTTGGACCCCAAGGGCCGCCATGACGTCCGGCAACTGGACATCTCATCAGAGAAGGATAGTGACCGGCATTGGCGCTTGCTGGGAGGAGCTGAGGGGTTCCCGTTCTGGTCGCTTATGCTGAGGTCTTTGATTAGGCTGGTCACTGCACAGGCAGTCACCGTCTCCTGGTGCCACAGGGAGCCATCCTGACACTTTTCAGGCAGACATTCCCAGATGCTGGCGCTCGGCTGGTCAATCTGAAGAGGGCATTTTCTATCCAGGTCTCGCCATCTGTCATTTTCTGGTGCATAAATACAAAGAGAAAATAGGATCTGAGAGGCCTTCAGAACAGTGATCTGTTCCTTTGCGAACAGCCTGGATGCTATATAGAACTTTGGCACCAGAAAGGTCCTCATAAATGAGCCAGTTCAACCTTACTTTATGGATGAAAAGTGAAGCCTGGAGACGGGTGAGGCCCAACATGCTGAGTGGGAAGCAGAACAAGGCATGGGATCCGGACCCATGCCTGACATTCCTGACCCAGCTTTCTTCCCAGCATCCCAAACCCAGACCTGGTCCTGTTCTTGATCCAGCTTTCCTCCCGACATCCCATGCTGCCTCCCACGATGGCGGCTTGTCCTGAGTTCTGCCTTGGCTGGTGGCAGTCAAGGGAGCAGTGTTAGTTAGCATATGGCAGAAGTGCATGATCAATACTGAGTCTTAGCTACCTCAGACGGTCAAGGTCAAAATGGGGCTGGGATACTGCTAGGTTAGCTTGTCTCAATTTCAGCACCAAAACATTTGCTTATACATTTTTATTGACTTATTTGCCTTCTGCCAAAATGTTCTACAATATCAGCATCTACAACAACTGCCAATCACAGCACTTTAATCATATTCATTTGATTTTTTTGCTGAAACTAAGGACATTTAAAGCAGCTGCAATGGGTAAGCACAGCACTTAGATTGCAGGGTGTGACTTAAGCTCACTCAACTGTTTGAACGCATGAATCCGTGGGCTAGCCCAACTGTGGAATGCAGGAGCTGAACTTAAACTTTTATTTCAGTAAAAACTTAAGAACAAATTATTGTTTTTCCACTATAGAATCAGACACCATGCTGGGAATGTCAGGAGATGAAAGCTGTTGTTCAAGTTCTCAGATTTACAATACAAAAGCAAAGTTCAGAAGTGTGCTGTTGAGTTAGCCCTGTCTCTGCCAATCTGGATGAATGTTAAGTTGGGAAGTGTGACAGCTTGAGCCAGGCAGTCAGTGGACCTAAAATAAAGCTGGAAATGGCTCACAGTAGGTTATTTAAGTGCCCCCAGTGACATCTACAGCAACTCAGAACACTCACTGAGCATCCTTCTTAGACTTTAACATCCATACAGCACCCTGCCCAGGGCAAAACAGCCATAGACACAGTGAAAACCCAGGCCAGCATGACACTGGCCCTGCTTCAACACGTTTATGGTACAGGGAAGATGTACAATGGTTCAAAAGACGATCTCTAGGCGACGTACTCTCCCTAGGGGATAACACACTCTGGGTAGCAAGACCTGTGAACCCAGCTCTACAGCGCCACTCTGTTGTTTCTTCCAGACAGGGTGTTACTCCATAGCCCAGGAGCCTTGAGTCTGTGGCAAAACTCCTGCCTCACTTTCTCAAGTGACGGAATTAAATATGAACCACCTCGACCACACCTAGCTTACAACGGTCACTTCTCAAAGGCCACTGAGATACCACCCTGGACTGAATGTCACCCAAACAGGACCTAGTCCACCAGGATGGTTCCCAGGAACCAAAGGAAGCCAAACCAAGGCTGGATATAAAGTTTCTTCCAGACACTCTGCTGAGTCATGAGACGGATGACCTGAGGGGCTGCAAATCTAGGCAGAGGACATAGGGAGAAACTACCCGAGGGTCTAAACCTTGAGAGCCTCAGGAGCTGGAGAGGCAGGAAAGAGATTTCCTGGAGTTTACCAAGCAGCTGGAAACAAAGCAGGACTCTGGGTGAAACTCAACTCAGAATCTTCCTGACAGAGGAAGCTCTGATGCCTATTCCTCTGTGAACTTCATAAATTATTTCCAAATATAAAATTTACCCTTCCCCACAAAAATAGCTCTTTGCAAGCTGCTTACATTGTTCAAGCATGTCTTCAGTACTTGTGGAAAACATTTCCTTCCAGTAGTCTATTCTTTTTGAATGTTTTCCCCTCCCACAAGTGTGTGTGTGCGTGTGTGCGTGCGTGCGTGCGTGCGTGTATGCATGTGTCTGTGGTGTGTGTGTGTGTGTGTAGGGAGGAGAACAGTATCTGTGGTGAGTGGGGGTGGGTGTTCATGTATGTGTATGTGTAAACTAGAGGAGGACAACCTCAGATATTAGTCTTCCCATCTTGTTTGAGATAGCATCTCTCTTGTTCACTAATGAGCATGTTAGGCTAGCTGGTCAATGAATCTTCCAGAGATTCTCCTGTCATTGTCACTGTCTCCAATCCCTTGCTAGGGACCACTAGGATTACAGTGTCTGGCTTTTCTTTCTTTCTTTCTTTCTTTTTTTTTTTTTTTTTTGAAACAGGGTTTCTCCATGTAGCCCTTGCTCCCTTGCTGTCCTGGAATCTGCTCTGTAGACCAGGCTGGCCTCAAACTCAGAAGTCCACTTGCCTCTGCCTTCCTTGGGATTCAAGGCGTGTGCCACAGCACCCAGCTCCAAAAAAAAAAAAAAAAAGTTTCAACTTGATATTAGTTTAGTGAACCAAAATAATAAATTCAAAATAAAAGAAATATAAACTAAACTGGGCATGGTGGTATAAGTCCAGCTTAATCTCAAGAAGTTGAAACAGGAGGACCAAGGTCAACCTGGATTGTAGAATGAGGAGAAATACAAATTAACACAGACTGAGTCATGACTATCTTCTATGGAAGGAGAAAGTGATCCTAAGAAAAAAGTGATCCTAAAAAAAAAAAATCAAATCAAAATGATACGAATGACAGCAAATTGGTAAGTATAATTAAAATGTCCTACAGCAGGTGGCTGGTTAAACAGATTAGAGGGGAACAACACACAGCATGCAACAGTGTAGCTTCAAGGACTAGTTAATGGCGTGGGAAACTGCCAGTGATACAGTGATAAAGAAGCAGTGTACAAAGCCTAGGATTCCTATTTAGTAAAATACATGGTGTGCTATACATGTAATAAAAAGAAATAAACCAAAATGCTAATGACTGACTGTCAGGTGGCTGGTTAATTTGTGCTTGCTTAGTTTGTTTTCCTTGTCTATACATTTCTTGGGAGGAAACTGGATTAATGAGCATGTGAGAGCGGTGGCTGCTGGAGCCTATGGTGCTGTGTTCTGCCTTAGTTCTGGGAAGGAGCCACTCTAGGACCAATGCCCAAACCTCATCTTCCTCTGGGTTCTCTCCTGTGGATTTTCAGGAAGTTGCTAGAACCAACTTCCATTTGAGGCCAAGACACTGAAAACGCCACAGGACTTAGGGGTGTGGCAGGCTGAGGAAGGAACCAGCAGGCCTATCCACAGAACAGTGAGGGAGGGACCAAGACGGTACCACAGCTGGTGCTCGGAAGCCTGAGACACAGGACAGAATGTGCCCTGGTCAAACTGGGGAAAAGGCATCAGTTTAGAAGGGGTTGATCCTATCTACAGAGATATTTTACTTGCTCTTCATTCTTTCTGACTACCAGCTCTGAAGTACAACCCAGGATGGCTCTCCAGGGTCCTTCCCAGGGTTTGGTACATAGCAGATCTGGCAGGGGGTAAGAGGATGTGAAGGAGAAGCAGGTGACAAAATGAGGACAAAAACTATGGAAGAGACTGTGTGTGTTCACTTCTTACTCCCTGTCACGATCTTCAACACAAGCAGACTCAATCTGGGCTATGTCACGAACCTCCACTCTACTCTAGGCCTTGGATTGGCTATATATGAAACAGATAGGCAACTAGTTAGAGGTAAATGAAAGCTACTTGGAGAAAAGGCACTGCTAGTGTATCAATAGCATCCATGTGGCCACTTGTCTGCAGCACAGACTCTAATGGTTTCTAGCTTTATCTCTTTGAAAAGTATAATACGAAAAACTAAAAACAATCAATGCTATGTTTAGCTCTTGAGTTTCCACCCTTCACTGAGGGTCCAGAAGGCGATTTGTTGGGTCAGGCCACCAGACAAAAGAACAGGAATAGAAGCTAATTTTTAATGGCAAACTGCCCTATGTGTGAAGCCCCAATTTAACAGAGCACAAAGGGCTCTGAGAAGAAGCTAGAGCGTGCCCCCACCCTGCCATTCAATATCACTTCTGCATAAACAACTGGAACTCTTTCCAAAGTGACAAAGGCCATGGATGTGGAGGGGCCAATGAGCAATGGTCACTTGATATGGTTAGAAAGGACATGACCCTTGAATCTCAGTTCTGCGCATTTCTTAATCTATGTCAGCTGCTGAGAGAAGGTGCAGGCCCAGCAAAGTGCACAGAGCAGTCTCTCAGACGTAGTAGCCACAGTGTAATTCTGAAAGGACAGCACCGAAAACATGTTTGTGTTTAAGATCTGTTCTTCTGTACCTGGGTGCCAACGTCTGTGGGTAGACTCAGGCTGAAAAGGGAATTGGTATTTTCTGGACTAGGGATTTTCCAAGGTATGGCTCTAGGATTGCCTGCTGGATCTTAAAGGGAAAAGGGGAGTAGAATTTTGGTAGAATTTTGGTTGCCACAAATTTGATTCATAAGATTGAAGCTTTGGGTAATTAGAGGATGGCAAGCTTACAGAAAAGAATCTCTTTGTTTTTTTAAGTCCTTAGAAATCCACATTTCACAGGCCAGGTGGCAACTCCCAGGGCTTCCATCCCAAATGGCACACAGCCTGCATTATGGCATCCCTATTGTATCAACTTTCAGAAGGATCTTAAAAAGCTCCTTAATGTTCCCAGGGCACCCATGTTCACAAGTGTGAAATTCACACAGCGGTTGGACTGTGTGTGACTGCACGCATGTGTGTGGGTGCACATGAGTGTGTGTGGAGGCACAGCTATCACTTTGCCTATGGATGAGAGGATGAACCACACAGATATAAATGCCCAGCTCTCCCACAGGTGAACCACATGACTAAAATCCTTGCCAAAGCTGAGGCTCAGGGACTGAGTCTGAAGTTTGAGAGACAAAGACACAAACCCCAAAGTCACACTTACAGGACCCCATCCTGCTGCCCTGCCCACAGAGAGCAGAGGCTGGTAGGTACACAGATCTTGAGCTTTAAGAAAGAAAAGCACTTGAAGGAACACAAATAGCATTTGACCTCAAATGTTCTTGTTTCCATTTCTGCACTTAAACTGGGAAATTCCCCAGGGCCCAGATTCTTGGGGGACTATAAGACTTCCTATGTTCAAAAGATAGAGGAGTTTTACAGCCCTGGAAACCTCAGTGCTGTGTTTTTGATACTCTCTTAAAGTGACACAGCCATAACACAGTGCGATCTCTAGAAAAGCATAAGTTACATACAGACCCAGGAGACCAATTTTTGCAGCCTTCAAAAGCTCAGGGCGCAAGCCTCCAGCCAGACCTGTGCCTGACTCATTCCTGGATTTCATGCCTGTCTACTTGTGCTGACAGTGAGGAGTGGTCACATTTCCCTGCCTCTCCCCTAGGTTGTGCTGTGCTAACTTGGCCTCAGGGCTGCAAGGACTGTCTGTCTGTCTGAGTGAGGCGGACGCTCACCAGCCCTTTGAATGTGAAACTCCAGAGAACTGGGTGACTTTCTGAAGGCAGCTTTGCTGAACTAATCTGTTGACAGGAACATCGAAGGACAAGCAAAGCCATAACCTGAGCTTTCGCCCAAGGTTTTATCTGGTTAGTTGGTTTAGTTTAGTTTTTATTTTTGTTTTTTAAGACAGAGTTTCACTCTGCATACCTCAAGCTGACTTGAAACTTAACCCTGTCTGGATTTGAACTTGCTGAAGTTCAAACTCAGCCTCTCAGATGATGGGATGACAGTCTGGCTCTCTCATCTGCTTTTAATGAAGTTTAGAGCCTGTCACCAGAATGGAAACTTCCTAGCAGCTGAGTCAAGAAGACAGGCTCTTGGGCTTCTCTGCGTTAGCTTCTGGCCCTGCCATGCCTTAGGGACAATGACACAAGATACCAAGTTCATTTCACAAGGGCCTCACACAGACAAAAGGTTAGGATGCTTGAGGGTCCCACTAGGTCTCATCTGGGGACACAGGAAGGCTGATCTGTGGGGCTCCGAAAGAAAGGACAAAGATCAGAGTCCAAAAAGGCTACCAGGGCAGGGACTAAAATGGTAGTTGTCACTGTTTTTGCACGCCTATAGTCTTGAGAAAAAGAAAAAAAAAGAGGGGGTCCAGGTGGGACCGCTAAGATATAAAAACTGCAGAGGCACAAGCCTCACAGGCATCTGTTTCTTTACCTGAACAAGGTGGTCTGGGGTCCTGACAACCCTTTCAGCTCTGACAGGAGCCTCCAACTCCACCCCCAAGCTCCCAGGAGCACTTAGAAATGTGGGGGAAACAAGGATTCTTCATAACAGTAAAATTCTAAAGGGATAAAAAGGCCAGTTTGATTCCCCCCTCTCCCCCCCCCGTTTGGAGTATATACAGAGCATGTGAGATGGCCAGTTCTCTAAACCATGCACACAACAAGGCTAGGTGCCTTTGTATTAGCTGAGGGACTGGCAGCGCGGACAGCTCTAGAGGAAACTGTCAATGGATGCATTACCTACACAAAGGGGTCCTTGTTGAGGCTGACAAGGAACATGAGCATGTACCCTAACTGTTTATCTCCTGGGCCATCACAATGATCCCTACCCACTGGTGCAATTGGGCTTCAGAAGACCGCCATGTGTCTTCGAGACACGCCCAGTTGGCAAACAGCAGAGCCCAGGCCTAAGCATGCTCTGCAGTTCCACAGCCATACTCTTTCGACTGGGAAAGGCTGTTCCTGCCTTGCCCACTACCCATCCTTCTCCACTGAGAGGCCAGCACTCACAGATAGTGCAGTAGCCATTCCCTGGCCTATGGCACCACTGTGACCCCCTCCCTCACCTTTGTTAGAAGGCAGCCCCAGGAGGTTCACTCAGCACTACAAACAGCTCTCACGAGCCAACTCCATCCTGTCTACTTCCATTCTGCACTTTATTCCCCACACACTATCTGGAACCAATAAAAGGTACATGGGAGAACTGAAAGCATTTTGTATGGATTTAAAAATCACATACATATGTAACCACAACAAAGATAAATTTAAAATGTAAAGAGTTATTTTTTTTTTAAGCAGACACACATACTTGTATGCGGATGTACTTTCTTCACTGGAAACAAATCATATGCTAGCCCATATTAGTCCGTAAGCAATTTCTTCTAGGAGGCCCTGGCTCAAGGACCACAATGAAAACGGTACAAAAACCTGGACTGAGGAGTTTGGGTATTGCTTTTGGCGTTTTTTGTTTTGTTTTGTTTTGTTTTGGACATTTGACTGCAATGGAAACTGTTCAGCCTCAAATGCCAGCTTCCCCACACTGGTATAATCATGGGCCACGTTCAGTGATCAACTGAGGCTGAGAGACCAAAGCCTGCTGAATCTCAACATGAAATCTCTTAGCCCTATGCAGCTCAACACAACCAACTAGTTTCCCGAGGAACTCCATTCAGAGAGTGCCCCCGGGAACAACGCTTTTATGTACAGAGTAGACGTTAACAGCCGAGTAATTAAACACTGAAAGTGAGGGCTTATAATTAAAATGCTGACAAACCTGAACCAGAGCTGCACAAGTCAGGCCGCTATAATGTTTTTACAATTCCTTTTTATACATAATGTATGATCCTTCTGCTCAAGTTTCCTCTATGTTCCTTGCCTGTGAAATAATTTACATTAATAAATAATTTATTACCATAACTCCTGAAGTAATTATGGGTTTTCATCCTTTTTTGTGTGTGTGTTTTGTTTTTAAAGCATATGAATTGTTTTGTTCTCTATCCACTGACTTGTATTTACAAGATTTTTTTTCCTAGTGGCCTTTTGGGAATAACTAGTGCTGCCTTCACTTTCTCACATTTTATGTGATTTCTAGTCTCCTGGCCTGCGTGGTGAGAAAGATGTGTGTTGTCTACCGTCATGATGAAATAGGCTCATTGAATGGCTGTAATTAGCCAAAGGTAATGAATGGGGCTGTGCTTACCCCACTTGCCCCGTTTTATCAAAAAGAAAAAGAAAGAAAAGAAGCTGGCACACGTGACCCCAAGCAAGCGGGAAGAAGCATCTCGGAGAGGGTCCCAGGCTCAGGCTGAATTTCACCTGCAGCCCCGGATTCACTGAACCCAGGAGGACACCCCTCCCACACTTCCTGAACACACCAAAAATAGGTGTAAGGAACGGCACTACTCCCAGCCCAGATGGCAGGCTGGGAGCTGCCACTCAACTCATGTCATGAGTAAACGCCTCTGCCTGAGAGAGCCGCCTGCACGGGAAATTCGGCCTCAGCACAGAGGTGGGCGGGAAAGATCTGGAGGTGCGAAAAGAACCCAGCTGACTGCTACAAGGAGCTGGCCTGGCACCCTAAGAAGGAATGGGATACAAAGCCAGGTAGACAGGATGGGACTCTTATTTTGTCCTGTGTCTCCATCCACACCAAACCCAGATTTGTTCTCTCCCCCACTTTAGAAAAGTATAAAAATTCTTTGCATCATATTCTCAAACCAGGGTGGGGCCCAAATGTAAAGTGGTCTGGTATCCAGTCCACAATCACAAGAATGAGGCACTTTAAGAAGTGAAACAACCATACATTGTTCAGGGCGCTTGATTCTCCTCTGCTGCACTGTAAGTGGGCCCCCACGTAACTCAGCCACCTGGAAGGACGGCATTCTGTGAAGAAGCAGCAACTCAGTGCTGCTCTCTGAGCGCTGGTGCGCTTGCCAGGCCTTTCTTCAGAGCACCTAGGAAACCCCTAACACGGGCTGCCAGCTAGGACCCTGAGCATGGAGTTGGCAGGGAGGACCCTGAGTCACAGCCTTTGTCTTCAGGAGCCAGGGCTGGGGTGGTGATTACGATCATTGACATTTTATCTTTGCTCAGCATTGTCCAGCCCTGCAAGGGCCAAAAACCCTCTTGAAAAGTCTGGCTAGCCCCTCGGGGTGTTTTCTTCCCTGCTACTGAAAAGTCGGCACACCCAAGATGAAATCTCTCTGCCTAGGGTGCAACTCCCAGTGGGTTGTAGTGACCGCACAAGACGACACCACAAACTTCTCCATGTATGGAGTCACTGGGCTGGAGGGCCAATGGGAGCTCCCTGCTCCAACAGGCAAGGAGGGAGGCCTCTGACTGCTGAGACCCCTGGGGCAGCAGCTGTTAGAATGGGACAGAGGGTGGGAGCCTCTCCCACCCACAGCAGCTATACTTTGCCAGAGGAAGACATCAGGGAATGGGAAAACGGAGTCTACTGCTCGGTGGCTCTTCTGGCCCACCCCAGCCTTGGCACATGGAATTTGCTGTCTATGGCTCTTCCTCCTCCACTGGACATAATGTACTGTGCGGGTAAAACAGGGTCCCTTTCATTCCGCCCTACACTAAGTGCCTACTACATGCTAAATGCTCGATGAAAATCTCTGAGAACAAATCCCTGAAACTCTGTGTGGTGAATGAAAGCCCTGGTAAGACATCCTGTCACTTGGGACATGGTTCTCCTGAATCAAGGAAAGCTGAGCAGCGGGCAGATAGGGGCATGGAGCTGGAGTGTGCAGGCATGCTGCCATTACAGCCCCTAAGCAGCTACCCCTGCCTCTCCTATAGTTCAGTGGCAGGGCTTTAGCACTGTCCTGCAGAAGCCAGAGCCAGTGGGACAGGGTGCCCTGAAGAGTCAACCTGGAAACACAGTTTGGCACTTCCTCCAAGCCCTGTGCCACCTTGGATAGAAAGCAGGCTGCTGAGCCCCAGAAGTTCAGGCAGCCAGATGGCCCTGGATAACCTGAGCTGCTCTTCACTTGCCTTCTTCCTCAGGCCTCTACTCTGGCCCCATGGACAGCTCTGTCACTTATACCCACCCCCAAAGGAAACTGATGTGGTCCCTCCTTTGAGACACAAGGCCTCTTTAGAGGAACAATTATCTTTGACTAAGGTCTCAGTCCTCTTTGCAACTATTTCTGTGGTGTGCTCTCCTGTGACAATCTTGTCACAACATTATATTACAGTCCTTACAAGCCCACAACTACTTTGCTGCATATGAGGAAACTGAGGCTCAAAAAAGTTAAAAGTTTCAGCTCTCACAAGGCTTGTCACACACCAGACCCATTAGAGTTAGCTTTATTATACAGATTCACAGAGGAACGTCAGGGAAGCCTAACACAAGAGTCTTAAAATGGAGGCCTACCATCCCCATGCCACAGGTTTCTGGTCTGGCTCTGTTGGAGCTATGTTCGGGGGTGAAGGATGGACATTCATGACACCCACCCCCTATGACAAAGCATAGCAGCTAAATTGTGAACCTGTTCCAGGGTGCAAAAGCACAGCAGGCTTCTAACCGTGGGACAATGCTGGTGGTAATGGTGGAGGAGAAAAGCCATTAACCACCAAAGAAATATAAGGTCATAAGAGGACAGGCCATAGAAATGTGTCAGCCAGGTGACTCCTCTGTTTTCATGTCCTGTGGGTAGCAGCATCAAAAAATACTTTTAGCTTTCCCTGTACTATAGCATGTACCAAAAAGGAAGGAAGGAAGGAAGGAAGGAAGGAAGGAAGGAAGGAAGGAAGGAAGGAAGGAAGGAAAAACTGTCCTTCTCTGCCACCTGTTATAATTCTATTTCCTAAAAGATGTTTCAGAGAGTCACTGGGCCTCAGTTTCCCCAAGTGTGGACAAGCACCTGCCTGGCTCTGAAGCTGTAAACAATGTTTGTGGCAGTGCTCACCATGACGGACCCAGGCCCTTGTGCACTCACCGTCTCATCTATGGAAAGGGCTGAAATTAGAAACCGAAACCACTGGACACAGAGAAAGGAGGGCAAGGACAACCTCATATGGCCCTGTAGGGCACTGAGTCTGTGACCTACTATCACTGAGGTCTGGTTTCTGAGTCAACCTAGACTCCATAGCATCCATCTACAGAGCATCAAAAGAATGCCTGTAACCAATGCAACCATTCTTTCTTCCCATTACAGGAAACAGCATCACGTGTGCACAGAAAAAAACCAGACCAAGCACCTACTGGACGGGATATTTGCCATATAAACCAACAGCTTTAAAAGGTCCCCAAACTAAGATCTCTTCAGTTCCTTTCTGGGACTACCCTAAGAAATAACACAGAAGACAAAAACTCAGAAAACCCCTGTGCATTGCAGCTGGAAATTCAGTAGCCCCTTTACCCCATGACTGTAAGAATCACATTTTAATTCATCCACCCAGTGCAGTACTATACAGCATTAAGATGCAAAACTTGAGTTGTTTGCGTACTATACCGATTACTGAGTGTAAAAACAGACAAGGTTTATATAATAATATGTTCTTGATGGACTTGGTTATGTGAAAAATGCAACACACACACACACAAATATCAACAAAAGCTACCACTGAAAACCACAATTTAAGGGATTTTTACTTCTATGATATATTCTCTGAATGAAAACAAGTCACCATGAATTACTTAATAATCAGCTAGAACTCAATGCTGGAGTTGGAAATGACCATAAACCACACACCAGTGCCCCTCCCTTTCACACCCAGCAAACTGTTGGTCTACTCCAGTCCTGCTGGGAACTGAAATAGTTAAAACACAGAAGAGAGTCTCTCCATCACTCCACTGGAGTCTCACCTGGCTGGAAGGACTAGAAGAAGATGCCCATAATGTGTAGCTACTCACCCATAATTCCACAGGAGAGGAGGGTAGGTCCTTGACTCATCTTCTTTGGCGTGTGCTGAAAACAACCAGAAAAGCTATTCACTCTTCACGTCAACAGGAGCACGTTCGAGCACGACTTTGCACTGAGACCTTTCTAAAGTCACAATTAACAGGTGGGATCTGCCCTGAAGGCGACATTAGGTTGAGGAAAGAGTTAGTAGTCCAAGAGTCAACATCTGCAAAAGACTGAGCCTGGACTTTGCCCCAAGGCTCTGGAGTTACAGACCAAGCTGGCTAATGGGCTTTTAAGCCATATAAAATGCCTGAGGCTGACTCCTGACCAGAAAAAATCTCTCCACACAGGGATATGGGAGAGGTTTGATGAACCAAACTTTCCTAGGGGCTAGAAATAAACCTGGAGGGGTGGGCCTCCTAGGAGTGAGGAGCAATGGGCACTCTCGCCCTCCCTGATGGTTCCCCATGGGATACTGAGACAGCATCTCCTCTACTACCAAGGAGGGAATGCCAGCTGATGCGTCACAGCCGCTTATTGTCATAGTGGAGCGGCCAGTTATTCTCCCTGAAGCACAAGACACTCCCTGGTTCCGTCGGGTCTCAGCCCAAGAGCTATAGCTTTCATTTCCTGGGCACTGTACATCCACTGGGCTTCCTACTCCACTGTGAACACTTTCCGTCTTCTCTCACAATCCATACCCGCCTCGGCTGAACACAGATGAAAAAGAAGGAAGGATGCACAGCAAGTTGAGCACAGAATATTCTGGGGGCTCTTGTGCTACCTGGCATCCAAGCCAAGTGGCTTACTCAGAAGCGAGTAAGGAGCAGACATCCCAGTGAGGACCCTGAGAAGACAGTCTGCCTCAAGCAATCCAGAGACTGGCTACCTCACTCGCTCACATTCAGTTACAGTACACTCAGTGCACAGGAACTGACAGTTCTCTGTATTCAGGCTGTGCTCAGGGTTGATCATGCAATGGGAAATGGAGTGCTCAGCCTGTTACGCAGGGTTCCAGCTTCTGAGAGGAGCTCCAGGGCCCTACCACATGACAAAAGAGGCAGGGCTTCTAGGGTGAGAAGTGGGTGGGAGCCTGGGTTCTGGCTCATAAAGTCCCAGGAGAAGGGTGGGGCCAGCTAGCAACACCTGGCCCACCCAGATAAGGTAGCAGGCGCCTGGCACCAGCTTCCTCACCCTATCCCAGTGCCCAATTTGGGGACCTTTGCTCTTGGTCAGCAATGTATTTATCCCATGAGGGTTTAAAGGGCAGGACTGTCCTTCCCAGACTGAGGACAAAGAAGGGCTCAAACCTCCAACAGGACAGTCACACAGACAACTCATTACATTACAGAGATGGGACTTGGGGGTGGGGGTGCAGACTGTGTGTGCCATGGTGGGTAGAGGTCAGAGCCAGTTTCCAGAGGAACACCTGGGCTAGCGTTGATAGACAAGAAGGTTACTGATGATAGCCCTTTTCCAGGCCCCTTTGTGGCTTAACATTAACCAGCCAGGAGCCCCTCTGGTATACAACTGTCTGTAGCCACCCACTGAAGTATCTAGAAGGATACTGAAAAAGAGCTGTACCTGCCTCCACCTCAGCTAACATGGCTAGTACTGCAGGATATGGAGCTGAAAGCCACACCGAAGTCACCCAATAGAGAACGGGTGACAAACATAGGACAGCCTGCCATCAGGGCTGCTCAACCCACACAACCAAGTGCAGAAGCCTATGGAACCCAGGCAGGCCCCTTATGCTCCCGGAAAAGTGTTCTGAGAAGGAACGGGGATTGGGTGCTTCACCTGCTGAGGAAAACAAGGTCTCGGTGCTGAGGGGGCGGCCAGGCTCAAGGACAACATCCACTAGGGTGGGTTCCTTGTCAGCTCTACCCAGGCCACCCACGCCCAGTGTCAAACAGATGGGTTAGGAGCCCAACGAAGCTGCACCAAGACAGGGACCACAGAAAGCTGAGAGAACAGGAAGGCTGCCATGTGAATGTGCACTACTGGCACAAAAGTGTCACAAAGGAGGGCTTGGGGTTTCAAATGCAGAAGCAGGAAGCAGAGTGCAGCCACCTGTGCCTTGTCAGTAGGGGAGAGCTCAAGGTCTCTTCATTCCACTGAGCTGTGAGTGCAGGGCCAAGGAAGGCCTGAGTCGGCCCCAAGCGCCTGTTTGTAAACTCCTGTGTCTCACCCTGGGCCTGCCCTTCTGGGTCTGATCCACATAGTCTTCTACAGCCTGTGAGTTTTCTACCTTTATTACAGAAGTATTCATTTTGTTTGAGTTGACTGGAGCTGCCTCTATCAAACAAAGAGCCCTGCAGCTAGAGACAGCTCAGCAGTTGAGAGCACTGGCTACTCTTCCACAGGACTAGGGTTCAATGCCAGCATCTAATTGGCTTACAACCATCTGTAACTCTAGTCCCAAGGCATCTAACACTATCTTTGGGACCCAATGGACACCAGGTATATACATGGTGCACATGCAGACACGCTGGCAAAATATAAATTTAACATAAATATAAATACTCATAAATTAAAAAAAAAAAAAAAAAGAGGAACTTTGACTGTCTTTATGTTGGATCCTGAGCTAGGACCAGGGCTCTGCCTTGCTTTCTGAGCCCTGCTTATGAACTGAAACAGTACTGAACATCCCATTCTCAACAACTCCCAGGTTAAGGAGCCAGCACACCCGAACCTTGGCAGGTTTGCCTGGGGATTTCACGTGGGCAAAACAGCATCCAGGAATTACTGGCTCCAAGCTGACACAAGCCTTCCTGTTCCCAGTCTACCAAGAGTACAATAAAATTCCCATTGGCACATGCCATTCCTGTAGCCAGGCCTCTAACTCTTCAAACCCTCTATTCCCAGGGTGGGAAAAAGGGATAAGCAAATCAGTGTGCCAAGCCACGGTCCAGCAGCCCCAAAGGGACTCTGGCTGTGAGGCCTCCCAAGACTTCCGGAATCTGCAAGAGTGAGCTCAGCTGCAGGCTGAGATCTGCAGGGAAGGAAGCAAGAGCATGTTTCCTCCTTGCACGCCTCCCTCTTTGTGTCTGAACTCACCAGGGCTCCGTCTCAGTGAGACGATTCACGTCATGAGAGGAGTCTTTGGAATCAGGTCCTGGTAGGAAAGACAAAAGCTGGAAATCAAATTGAGGCTTCAGGGACATCTGTCTAACTAAAGAAAAGGCCCCAACTTCAATAAAGACCCAATTAAGGCTCCGAAGGCAAAGCTAAGAAACACGGAAAAACGGCAGACCTTACCCATGCCTTTCACAACTTTCTTCAAAGGTTGCTGCCTAAAACAGAGCCACTTTTTGCTTTTGCTGACAGTGCAGAGGGAGCCACAGTGGGAAGGGGAGATGCTCATACCACAAACAGAGAATAAGCATTGCATTATGCCTGCCTCTCAAACAGAGCTCAGTAAGACCCAGATAGCAGGAAGCAGAGAGGAGAAGATGAACCTGAGAAGATGAAGAGAAGCTGAGAAGGGAACAGTGCAATGGGGAGGGGGGAGGAAGGTGCTCAAAGATGCCAAGGTAGCCCTAACTTCAAAGCTTGAGAGGGTCCCCAGGCACAGGAGTCCCTGGGGCATCTATGTGAAAGACACCAGACTTCAAGTAGAGAACCTGGTTGGAGCTGTTGAGGCCAAAGAGCCAGCTGGCCTAACAAGGAATATGAGAATCCCCTGTACCTACATAGCTGGACACAATGCCTAATATGGCCACCAACTTCAGACTAGGCAAATGCCTAGTGCCACTCTGATTCTGGCAGTGCCTCTTCTACTACTGACTGTGCATGGTTTGGGGACAAGCAAGCAGTCTATAGCTTCTTCTGTCCAGAGAAGCCACTTGCCTGATTCCTCTGGTCTCCAGGATTTAGAGTAGGCTGGGAGAGAAAGTTGGCCTGGCCAAAGGAGGTGGTTACTCTGGAAACAAGAACAGGCTCTTGGCCTGCATGTAGGCAAATGGGCAGGATCTGGGGGAGTTCAGTGCTCCAGGGTCAAACATCTGGGCTGCGTTCCAGTGACGGTGGCTAATGTTAGAACATGAGAAGGAAAAGCCCTCTGGGCAGAGGAAAGTAACCAGTCGGACAAGGGAAAGAGGGGCAGACATGGTCATGGCTACCTAGTATGCAAGTCAAGCCAGGCTTGTGAACATTACCTACGCCTGTACCCATCATTCCCAGAGAAGTGGGCTCAGAGAAGTGAGAACAGGCTAAGCACTTGCCAGTTTTTATTCTTTTTCCTGAAGTTTTTTTGGGAGTAGGGACGGTCACCTTTGTCACCAGAACTAGGGTTTTGCTGTTTTGTTTTGAGACAGGGTCTCATGTTAACCAGGATGACTTCTAACTAGCTATGTAGCCAAAGCTAGCTTTGAACTTCTGATCCTCCTGCCTCCGCCTTCCAGGTACGGAAATCACAGGTGTACAGCACCAGTCCTTACAAAAAGGAGAATGAAACAGTGATGACTGTGGAAGGGCAGAGACCACCACAGGTTTTCTTGTTCCTCACCAAGACTCAGAACAGTGGCTAGGGGTGCTCCAAGATCCCAGGGTCTAGGGAACCTTCCACCTAGGGTGTCTTAGACCTTCCCTATTGTGACTAAGAAGAGCTCAGGACCATCAACCACACCCCCCAAAGCCTGCTCCTACCACACCCCCAAAAGCTGCTCCTGCCATCCCAAAGGTTTCCAGCAAACCTAGAACACTGTTTACTTTTGAAATCTTATCTCCACTTCTATTATCTTTTTTAGTCTAATTAGAAAACAAAAGAGAAACTGTTTCCCACCTTTTCTGAGTTAACTGGTGGCAGTTGCGTGCTGAATGTGAACCAGGACCCCAGCAACCTCCTCTGCTGCTCACAGTGAGGACCGGTTGACCTGTCTCAGGGGGATCATATCACTAGACTGACATTATATGGCTCTTTCTTCAGGCACCTACCGAACTCTCCCTGAGTTAGCCACAGGTGGCCTTTGGAGGCTCAGCCACTGTGGAAAGGTACTGGCCAGACCATGCACATCCATACTGGGTTCTCTGACCCACATTGCCTGTCTATCTAAGGGACAGAGATGGATACACCCTTGCCCTTGCCTGAGCACCTTCCATGGTACTCTCCGTACCTTCTGTAGCCACACTGTACTTCCTCTTATGTTTAACCAGGCCCAGAATATAGCCAACAGTCAGTATGTAAGATGTCAACAAACTCACAGACAAGAAGAGCTCTCTCTGAAGAGGACGCCCATCACTGACCTGCCATCTGGAGCAGAGGGAGAAGGAGACAGATGGTTCTGGGCCTAGATGGGCCAACAGCAAAGAGCAGAGGCAAGAAGGCTCCTGCTCCCTGGGGGAGGAACAGAGGTTGGAAGGTGTAGCCTGGGCCTCAGAGCCAGAGTGCAGGCAGTGAGCCCTGAGGGAGGGATGAGTATGCCCCGCCTTCTGTTCTAGGAAGACAAGGCTCCTCCCCTACCGAAGGCACAAGGCCGCGATCCTCATGCTAGGGCTCAGGAAGGGCCACTGCCATGACCTTGGGCCCTGGTACTGGGAACCAGCTCTGTGGCCAGCCCCAACCCAGTGCTACCTTGACACTAGACAAGCACAGAGGCAGCTGTGGAGGCCAGCAATACAGCCGAACGCTGGGGAGCACAACCCTCAGGACCTCTGGGCAGCCCCTCAGCCCAAGGCCACTCTAAGCACAGTCTACAGATCCTTCCCCAAAAGACAGTTCATACAAGACAAGTATGACGTATATGCATGATCCCTCAGCTACAGATTAAACAGAGGGGCCAAAACAACAAGGTCAGAAGCCATGGCAATGGCGACCTGTGCACTCACTCACTCTAACTGAATAGCTATTATGCAATAGGCCATGGTTCCAGGAGAGAAAGGCAAATGCCTGGCTTTCACTAAGTGTCCACCCTAGCAAAAGCAATCACTCAATGCACAAGACCCTCAGATAACCCATTTGAGAGGGAAACCATGGGTGGAAAAAGGACAGAAAGTAAGTGTGGGGGCAGGCAGGACTGAATTTTGGGCTGAGTGGCCACAGAAGGAAAGAGGAAAGGGTTGTGTTAAGGGAAGAGTTCTAGACTATGGAGGAAATCCAAAGGTCCTGAGATTGGCGTCTCTGTGCCAGGAGCCAGTATTAGCTGAGTGGAGTAAGCAGAAAGTTACAGAACTCATAAGGCAGGCAGCCAGTGGAAGGGTCTGAGCAGATGGACTTGAGTGGTACTCTGAAGGCTGCTGAGGGGAGAACAGGTTTTTAAGAGCCAGAAGCAGAGGCCCAATTACCACAAGAATCTATCTGAGAGGCCAGCGGAAGGATGAGGGTAGCTGATGGGTGAGGGTGGGGGTAATGGTGAGAAGGATCAAGCTGCAGGTACCCATTACATGCAAGCTGGAAGAGGGGGGCAATGGCTAAAGTTGCTCCACCTCTACTATAATGACTGACCCAGGTGTCCATGAACCAGATGAACCTAAGTTACTCATCTCTGCCCTGTGTTGGGGCACAGAGAACAGCCTCAGAGACAGATGCTCCAATACCAGCCTAAGAAAGGAGGCCTAAACACAGGCCAAGAAGAAGGCTGCCAGATGGAAATGAGGTGAAGAAGTGGGCAAGCCGCCGAGGCAGTTTGGCCTGCTGCAGGTCTCAGTTCTCAACTACACGTTTGGAAAATAAGGCTGGGCCCAGTGGTTCCTAACCCACTTCTGTTCGGCCTTCAAAGCCACACCCAGCACCTCAGTTCTGCGAGGCTCTGATATGCCTACAGACCAGCCAGCCTTCTCAGCACACCTGGACCTCAACAGGGCACCAGCTATCAGTTGGCATAAATGGCTCTTTTTTTTTTTTTTTTTTTTAAGATTCATTAATTTATTTTGTATACAGTGTTCTGCCCACATGTACACCTGCATGCCAGAAGAGGGTACTAGATCTTCTTATAGATGGATGATTATGAGCTACCATATGGTTGCTGGAATTAAACTCAGGAAGAACTTTGGAAGAAAAGTCAGTGCTCTTAACCGCTGGGCTACCTCAAATTCTAGTGGATCTAACTCCCTCACACAAACATCAAACATACATAAAAATAAATGAATGAATGAATGATAAATATATAAATAAATAAGAGAAACTAGTGTTTAAAAAAAATTGCATTCCCAGCTCTTAAAGGGTCATTCTATACATAGGCTTTGAAGAACCTCCCTCTAGACTGAAAACTTCTCTAGAAAAAAAAAAGGGCAAGGCTCAGCTAGATCCAAGTTGTGCTGGTTCTTTAACTCTGTTGCCTATAGCAGTCTACGGGACAGGCACTTGTGGGGGCTTACAGAACATATGGAATACAGGGAGGTATGTCCCCACACTCCCTGGGGGGAGGGGCTTCCTCTGTCACAATGTGGTATTTGCCAGCATGAGACAAAGGAAAGGAAGGCCACCAAAGGGTTGAGTGTGAAGCCCTGTCTGGTCAGAGGGCAAAGAATTGGCTACTCCAGAAGAATGGGCGGCAAGACAGAAGCCTACCACCCACTGAGTCAGAGGGCAGCCACAGTGGCTAACACCACAGCCTGCCACCTTACTGTCAGACTGTACTTTCTTTCTCCCTCACCTACCACTCTGACCCTCAGGTGGTGGCTCTCATCCTGCACTGCCCTTTGAGGGACAGCCGCATCTTAGCCCCCGCGCTGGCATCTCATCCTGGAAGCCACCTCCCTCTTCAGGTGGGGATGGAAGGAATGCTGGGCTCAGCTGAACCTCTCCTGGCATGATCTGCCTCCTTCATCACAGAAGCTCTAACCTGGGCCCTGGTGCTTCCTCCCCGAGTATACTCTGCTCTGCCACACGGCCCCAGCCCAGAACATCTCACAGAGCTCTGCTTACTTCCACGTTGTTAAGTCTTGATGCCCATCTGCAGCCACAATACAACCCTCCCTGCCCACCAGGTCACAAAGAAGGAGAAAGAAGTGCAGCCCTTGACGTCCTCACCGGTTGAGGGATGAAGGTCCTGCGTGCTATGGAGTCGGCTCCCTGGCTGATGAGGCTTCTCCTTAGGATCATCACCATGGTAAGGACCTCAGGCACTGGGCCGAATCCCAGGGTGGGCACAGGCCATCTTCAGGTGGGCAGATTTGATTAATAGTGATACCTGGGCGTCCCAAGAAGTGATGTCATCAGAAACAGCTCCCCATCAGTTGCTTAGTCTGAGGACAAGGCCCTCTGGGAACGGCCAAAAGGAGACAACAACCTGGAAAGACAGAAGACCAGCAAAGGTTGAGGACTAGGAAAGCCTGGGATGCAAACAGTGTAGCTCAGCCCCAGTAATGCAGAGGACCCAGTGGGAACGAAACCATATCCTTACTAGAGAAATACACTCTGGGAGGTTAGCAAGGCCCAGAATCACTTATCACTTTCTTGGATCACCCACACAAATATATAAACACACACACACACAGATCATACAGGTGTGCGCACACACATACACACAAACCAGCTAGCCTTAGGACGTCCAAAAGCCAATGCTCTGCTAGACAGAGGAACAGATTTGGATAGAGCCACAAGGCATCTTCAAGACCACAGGTTCTAAGGTGCTAGCAATATGTGGTTCCCAGTAATGCAGCAACTTATCACTGACTGGGCTGGCTTTGCAGGCACCATGAGCTCACATTAGGACATGTTTAGACCAGCTAAGGATCAATACTCCTCATCCCCACATCCAATATCAAAGGAGGCAGGGGATCCAGAGCCGCGCACCGGCTTACCTTACCTGTCTAGTTACAAACAAATGCTACTGACCAATCAGGAAGCTCTATTTAAAGACACATGTCCCATCACTGGCAGGGCCTCGTTTCCACAGGTTCACAACACTAGCGGCCTTTGTAGCTGTGCCCCTTCCCCCAGAGTACAAAACCAACTGACCTATGAGCTAGTGCCCGGAACACCTAGGTACTGCCTTCTGTAAAGCCATGTTGCCTCCCTGTCCATTATGTCCCACCAGCAAAGGCAGAAATTGCACAGGCTCCTGTGCAGGTCTGAAAAGCCATTCCTTACAAGGTGATTTCTCTGATCCTAGTTCCCCATCCCAACCATTCTGTGGTTAAACCTTCAAAGAAGCTACACGGGTATGAGGATCTGAAGGTCACCATCAAAACCTACAACATAATGTTCATAATGGCAATAAAGAGATAGAAAGGCAGTTCCTAATCTGTGATTAAAAACAAACTTCAGCTCAGGAAAATGTTTTAGAAGCTGCTGTGTAAAAAATAATTGCACCCTGGTATTTACTTCTCATCCAGCTTGTAAATCGTATTTTCCTGTTTACTTCGATTAGACTTTACAGTGGGTGCTATTGAATCTATTATTACAGGCCAGCTGGTAAGCACAGGAAAATGACCTTCCACCTTCTTTGAAAACAAGGGTTCATCCAAAGTGCAAAATCAGGGATGGGGAGAGGGAAGTCAATGCATTTGTAAAGCTTGACTGTTCAGGAAAGGAGGCCCAGGGGGTCAAGAGTCCCTGGTGGTGCTGGGAGACCTGCCTCGTGCTTCAGTACCACATCAGTCTACAAACCACAAGCCTCTACCAAGTGTGATGTGTTTAAGGAAGGAATGCCAAACCATTCTGCCTAGTTCTGGCTCGACAGCAGAGCCAGAAGTGCCCACAGGCCCCCTGCATGCTTGGATCAAGAGTAGGCCAGGAGGGGTGCCCCTGGACTCACCCTTCAAAGGGGCCTTTTGTGCTGCCTCAGCAGGGGAGGCCTGATGGCAGCCATCACCGTTCTAGGTGTGAGCCTCAATTCAGTTCTAAGGCGGGCAGCCACTGGCACCAGGCCTGGGAGGTAAACTCCCCGCTTCCTTCTCCGAGGTGACTGGTATGCTCAGTGGTCATAAACTCAGGTCCTGAGACCAGCACATCTGAGTTGGAATCCCTGCTCATGAAATTCATTGGTTTCTTAGTGGGGCTCAGTTTCCTCTCTTGGTAAAAATAATAATAATAGTAACAACACTGCCTGTTCTTAAGGTTATTGTATCTTAGGGAATCAGACCTTAAGCCCTTTGCTCTGTACATGATTCATCTGAGAAATCATAGACTGGGGCATAAGCCGGGCGCGGTGGCACATGCCTGTAATCCCAGCACTCAGGGAGGCAGAGGCAAGCGGATCTCTGTGAGTTCGAGGCCAGTCTGGTCCAGTGAACCCAGGACAGCAGGGCTACACAGAGAAACCCTGTCTCAAAAAACCAAGAAATCATAGACAGCAACTACTGTTAGTTTCATGAGGAACCTGGGAGTCCCAACCCTTTTTCCAGCAATGGACATCCAGACAGTTACCCTCTCGAGTTTATTTAAATTTCCTCAGCAGGAGCCTGGCTGTAATATAGTCCATCCCTCTGAAACTGGGAGGCTAATGCTACAGAAAGGGATTGCCATGGAAACATGACAGTCTGCAAGCTCTGCACAAAGCTGCAAAGTAGAGGTGGCAATGGGCCTCCCTACTCTTACCAGCTCCACCCCACACTGTAGCCCCTACAAAGCACCAGAGTTAGCAGAGGCGGCACCAGGGGCGGAGCACTGTAAGCACCTGTGTACCTGGGCAGTAGGTAAAGGACCATAGGCCTGGAGAAGGAGGAAGTATGGCGCCATCGCTGCTCTCACAGCTCTGAAGAGTCTTAAAGCCTCCCCTGCACAGGAGCCCGGAGCACGAACACCTGGCTGCCCACGCACAGGAGACTGGTTAAATAAACTACAGTATAGTTGTGTGAGAGAATAAAGTATGGCCTTTAAAACGGTTTTTAGAAAAAGTCAGAACGTGACTGGGGAAAGGCATGTATATCAGCAGTCACGCACAGGGTACATGGAAGGCAACAGGACAAAGACCTGAAAAGACCCCGAGCTTTGAAAGCCACCCTGAATGCAGACTTGATTCTGGCTGGAGCTGGCCTCTGGAATCTGCTGGAAGAGTCGTTTGCCATTCACATACCCCAACACAGTCCTGTGAGCAGAGTCAAGCTCAGCACACACTTCTAGAATTGGGCTCTGCAGCTTACTCACAGCAGCTTCTGTGAGTCTGGATACATAGCCTCAGACCCAGAAGGCTAACCTAGACCAGCAGAGCCTGTTGCAATCTGGAGTTGCCTAGCATTCTTTGAGCAGTAGCACAGGCTCAAACAACCCATTCAGGGAACACGGGTGCCCACCCAGTGACCTAGACCAGTGTAAAAAGGCCTCTTACCCAGGAGGAAAGGAAAGCACTGGGTGATTGCAGGAGGGTCAGTGACAAGATAGAAGCCTGGCAACGCCCTCTTGGAGGCTACCTCTTGAGCACAGGCCCTGCTTGTCTCGGTTGTTTGTTTGTTTGTTTGTTTGTTTGTTTGTTTGTTTTTCTGCAACCACATTTAGAAGAGCCTCTATCTATTGAGCACTGCTGTGGTCTGTCTCTAAGGATGCATCTGTTTCCAGTGTGGCCATGTCAAGGGGATGCAAGGCATAGTAAGAGATCATCAGTCACATCTTGCAGGAGCACTGTCCTTCAGCAGGTGTTACGGAACTGAGTTAATCAAGACATAATGTTATAAAAACATGTGCCTGGCACACCCAGCCACTCCTGTCTCACCTTGGATTCTCTCTCTCTTACACATGATGTGATACTTTTTGCTTCCAGCCCTTGAGAGCTGAGCCAATTCTTCAGCCACGCCACGAAACCTTCCCTCTTAAAATCTGTTCTTCATGAAGTTACCCAGCCCCAGTTATTTTACCATAGCAGCAGAAGATGAACTAACAAGTCAGGCATTGCAGCTCTTGCCTATAACCCCAGCACTTGAGACAGGTTATACCGATGCTGTGCTGGTAAACGCCGCTTTACACACACTGGCTGTAAAGTAGGCTCATCTTCCCCCATTTCAGAGCCACATGCAGCAGCTCACTAGCTCCAGTCAGGATCAGCTCCCAAGCTTCTAACTTCGCCCTGCTGCCCACCTGTCCATCCCACGTGTGCCCTTCAGAAAACCACTCAGGCAGCTATCACCCAGCCTAGCAATCAATCGCATTCCTCAGCATTTATCCTGGAGAAGTAAAACATGTTCACCTCAAACCCTGCACACAAATGCCTCATTCATAACAGCCACGCAGGGGAAACCATCCAAACGCCTTTCACTGGTGAATGGTTAAACAGTGGCTCATCCATTCCAGGGAATGTCTCTCAGTAGTGAAAGCAGGAAAAAGGCATACCCAAGAACTCCATGAGCCCCGAAAGAACTATTCTGGATTTTTTTTTTTAAGTGACTCCCCAGGGTTAAACTGCTATCAGATACCATTTGTAACAAGTTCTTGAAATGACAGAATAATAGAAATGAAGAACAGCAGGAGTTGTCAGGAGTTTGGAAGATGGTGGAGTCAGAAAAAGCAACGTAGGGTACACTTGGGAGTATGGAAGTGCCCTGATCTCCACTGTTCCATGTCTACTTCCTGTTTCTGATATTGGGCTTCAGTCTTACAAGCTGTTATTATTGGGCAGTGAAAAACACCCACACTTCTGTTCAATTTCTTAGAACTGCATGAATACAAAATGACATAATTTTAAACTAAAATCTTTCAGAGTATGTGCACAGGACATGGTGCACATGTTGGGGTCAGAAGGGAACTTGCAGGTGTTGGCTCTCTCCTTCTACCATGTGGGTCCTGGTAATCTATCTGCCTTGGTGGCAGAAACCTACACTCACTGAGCCCTCTCACTAGCCTCAAACTAAAAATTTTAAATAAACCCCTCTTCATATGTGCATGTCAAAACTCACAGGCCCAAATGCTTCACAAAGGCGCTGGTATCCATATCCCTTTCTTCAAGCAGGGTTCCAGGCCACACTTCTCATCTGTGAACTTCACCTGGCGTGTCCTCTGTGATTCTCTTTATCTATACTCAAATTCTCTATTGTCACACCCAGTCCCCACATTCTTACACCCACCTGACTGCCATGACTTCCTGATCAGCATAGACAAAACGCTTCCTTCTCTGTTTCTGCTCCCCTTAGGTCCAGTGTCTGGGGAGGACCTCCCCTGGCTATCACGCCAAAGTGTACATAGGGATACAATACCTTCTGGCTCCTACCACATGAAACCCATCCATGAGACTCACCTTCCCCAGGATTCCCACCGCAAGAGCAAAAGTCCACTGCTCCCCTGATCTCACATCCCTGAGTATCACTGAAGTGGCAGAGGCTCCTGCCCACGCCCAAGTCCTCACCCCCATGGTACATCTGCGTAAGAGCAGCCCAGAAGCTGGGCACATGCTGCTTCCTATAATCCCAGCCTTGAGAAAAGATAGAAGGAACTTGAAACTGGCCTCAGAAATAGACTTTCTCCAGAGAACAGACCACCCAAGCTTCCCAGTGCTGTGACCCAACAAGACAATAGGGTAAGAGACCCAGGGCCACAACCATGGTACCACAGCCTCCAACTCATCTCCCTGAGCACCGACCCCAGGCAGGTCTCTCACTTAATCTCCTTGCATTCCTATGAAGAGACATTGCTGTGAAGAGTTCTTATTTTCCAGAAGGGCAGATCAAGGCTAGAAGAACCTAAGTCTATCATCTGCCAGTACCACACAGCTAACAGGGCAAGGCCAGCATTCAAATCCAGGCATGCTCCTTGGGTGTTTCCCTATCTTGCACACATGTTTTCTTCTCTGCCCCTCTGTTTGATGCAGTCTCGACTGGCCTGAAACTCTTTTTTGTAGCCTAGGCTGGCCTCAAACCGATGGCAATCCTCCTGCCTCAGTGTTTCAAGTTCTGGGACTGTAGGTATGTACTACCACACTTAGCGTGGGCCTCTCTCTGATACCACAAGGGCAGGGACAGCTTTGCCCTGTCACACGAGTCCTTCCTAACAGGAAATTGTCTTGCTTTTGTTCTGCATACTTCAGTGAGGGCTTATCCTCTTGAATGCAGCACTTGCAGGCCAGGCACATGGCTTCTGGAGAAGAGCACACGTGGACTATCTATAGCAGGTGTGCATGCTGAATGAATTAACACATACAGAAACTCAGCAAACTTCACAACCCCCCATGAATCTTAAGACTGTAGGAGTTTACTGAGGGAAGGTATCCATTATTCACTTTAAAAGGCTTAAAAAGAAACTGACCACACCGGAAGTTGCCAGGACAACTGAACTTTTCCCTTTTAACATCTTTATTCAGCCTGTGTGGTTGTACAGAGAGTAGCATCTCAGTGTCTTAAAAACAGAACTCTGACCGAAACCGAAGCCTGGCCTTGGCCACAGACACTGATTTTCCTGACAGCCCTTAACATCCTACTTCCCCTCTCATTAAGCAAAAGCAGCAGCAGGGGATGGCAAGACCCATAATGTCTTTGTGATGGTCTTACGAACGTTTAAACTTGCGTGACAAGTCATCTGGAGGCAGGATCTAGAAACAAACTTATGAACATCTGGGGGAGTGTATATCTCCACGATCACACCATCTTCCTCAGATTCTGACAAGTCAGAAGCATGAGCCCAGCCGACGCAGCTGAGTCCTGCAGGCCTGCTCCCTGGCTACCAAGAGAAGGGACTGCATCTGTGAGGTGCCCTTGCTTGCTGATGGTATAACTAAGCCGCCTGTGTTTGAAGGATGATTGTAAAAAGCTGCTTAGGGGCTTCATCCAGAGAGCTACCTTGCAGATCAGGATGACACTGGAAAGAGGCTGAGATTTCAGCCCGAGGAAGGTCCTAAGATACGCAGCCCCCAGAGCAGTACACAGTTCAGTCCAGCCCAGGCTCCTCAGTACTCAGAAAGGATCGATTAGGAAAGACGGGAAGAGACAAACGAAAACCTCTGTAGTCATATATTAACGTTAAGGACATGCTTAATACCAAATGCTGGTTTACGAAAACCCCACAATAGAAGCAGCATCCACGAAAAAGTGTGCGTGTGTGTGTGTGTGTGTGTGTGTGTGTATACCGATACTTCCTAATTTTTTGAGACAAGGTCTCTATTTAGCAAGCCTCAACTTATACCTGTTGAACTCCAAAGGCTGTCCTATCTACAAACCCTGGGCTTGGGATATGGCTCAAGATCAGTAAAGTGCTTGCCTTGCAAGCATGAAGAACTGAGTTCAATTCCCAGAACTTATGTGTTGGGGGGTGGGGGGACCTCATGGCTTTGTATGTAATCCCAGCACTAGGGATGCAGAGACAAGAGGATCCCTCAGGCACAATGGTCGGCCAGTCTAGCCTGCTTGGCAAGTTCAGCCTAGTGAGAGAGATCCTGTCTTAAAACACACACACACACACACACACACACACACGCACACGCACACGCACACGCACACGCACACGCACACGCACACACCTGTACCTGCCTGTGTAACCATGCACACACTGCTCTAACAGTGAAGCAGTGAGTATGTCTCTTGAATGCCGCCCTTCTTAAGCAATCTAGGGCAAGCAAGCAGCAGTCTTCTAGAATATAGGTTAAAACACAGCACTACAGGTCACACTGCAGGCGACAGGAAAGGACAGGTGAGGGCTGTTTTGAAGGTGAAAGGGGGTTACAAAGCCATCACTTTTCACCTTTATCTGCATAGCTAAGCTATTACAGAAGGCAACATGTCATCTGGGACACTTGTTAACCCTCAGGCATGGTGGGAGTTAACCCTGCTTATCACTGCTCCAGCTAGAATCTGTGCTCATGTACCTCCCCAGTGCCCCCTGGGCCTCTGTCTCCCATTGAATGCCTTCCACAGTATACCCTAACCCTTCTCAAAGTTCATGCAGCCTAGGTGTGGCCCGGCTTCCATCATCCTCAACCTCAGTACTGAACACACAGCAGGAGCCTCATTAATATCTGTCTGCTAATCAAAGCTGAGGAACAGCACAGTCCTATAGCTGTACTTTCAAGGTCAGTCCAAGGTGAGCCATATGGCCCTGGACAAGTTATACTCTTTTGCTAATAACATAAGGCAATGCAGAAAACCTCTGTGTTCTAGTGACCCGGGCGTAAGGCTAGGAAATAAGGTCCTGTGTGGTGGGAGCAGAAAAACGTCCCTAAATCTACTGAAACCCTCTGCACAGTTCAGAGGGCAGACACTTACTAAACGCTTGTAAACTGGCTAAAAAATAAAAATAAAAAAAAAATCCTGTCACCGCACTGCTGACACTGGGCACTCAAGGGAGGACAGCTATTTTCTTCCTGCAATCATAAAGCACCTGCCATTCTTAAATGAGGAAGGCCTCCTCACCTGACCTGTCCCTGCTTCAGAATGAGGTGTATCTTAGGGGGTGTTCACCTCAGTCAGTGGAATGAACGAACACACGCGCCCTGGCCCAGCATTTCGGGTAATCGGAGTCCAGTGGAGTCTCACATTTGAGGAAGGACTTGGAGTTACAGTGCATAGCTAGAAAGAAGCCTGGCCTCAGTCCCTCCCTCGCTAACAGAGGGGGGGAGGGGGGGACAAAACACAACAGTAAGTTAAGTTGCTAAATCAACCCGGAACTGTTTTCTAGGACATTCCAATCACTCTCTCAGTGTCACAGGAATTTTCTGTTCTTCCTAAGCAAACACTTCAAGTGGGAAGGGGACGGCACTGTTCCAAGACACAGAAATGCTGTGATGGCGAGCAGAACCAAACTGCACATGGGACGAGAGGGCCCAGGTCGTGCCTTGACATTGAAACCAACAGCACGCATGACTTGTCAAGAGCTTGTTTATCAGTGAGAAATAACAAAGAGATAGGTTCCTGTGTGCACCCCCTCCAGTTCTCACCACAAGCCACTGAGCAAGAACTTGCTGCAGACTAGAATTTGCTAAACAAACCGAAAAGGAAGGAAACAGGAATGGGACACAGGGGAACTAGCACTTACTGACAGCATGGAGCTACACAGCACCTTCTCCCCTGAGCCAGGATGAAGAGCAGAATGGGGATGGTAACAGGCCAGCCAGCGCCCTTGGGATAAGCTACAGCAATGTTAAGCCACTTAGCCTAAGACAATCACAACCTGGTCATCACTCAGACCTATTTTTATTGTACTAAATTCAATCAATCCATGATTTACAAAAGAGATGCAAATTTAAAAAAAAAAATTAAAGACCAAACTAAAAATGGAGAAGTTCAAACAAGAGGCAGTGTGGACCGTGAGGGTAGAATGGGGCTTACGGGGTGTGGACTCTGGCCCTAGCAATGTCACTGACCAGCAACCCCTTATCTGCTAAGTCACTTCCCTTTAGGCCTAGTTGCCCTCACCTGACAAATGGGAGACTGGGCCAGACTAGCTCAGAATTCAAGTACAGGCACACATCAGCTATGTGACTCTATGCCTCTTTGAGCCCCAGTTTCTTACCTGTTACATGCACATGGGGTGCCCACATGGGTTCTAATTACTATTCTGGGTGAGTTAAGTTCAACTATCCTAGTACTACTCGCAGCTGATAGGCAGTGTTCAAGGCCCCACAAAACTGAGCAGCAACAAAAGCCAAACCCTCGTTGGCTGCTACAAGGAACAAGACATGACATCCCCCAGAGGGACAGGGGACCAAACCCACGTTCAGACCTGCCTGAGTGCACAGGTGAAGGGGGCTGGTAGCCCCTCTCCTACATATCAGTGGGGCATGGGTGGCAATGTATGTGTGAGTGTATTTTCACAGCTCAGTCGTTAAGCACACCGGAGGATAGTAGCATATTTTGGTGAAGGCAGCAGTTTTCTGAATTATAAGAGTTTCCTGAGAGGGGAACAAATTAGCCACTGGCCAGTTGTGACACTTCCCAGGACAAGAATTTCCTTTCCTTCCTTTATAAAACTTAAAAAACAACAGCATGTGTTCATGTATGTATGCAGATTAATGTGTGACAAGGCAGGTGCGTGCATTTTATGACGTGTGTGGGTCAGGTGGCAACTCTTTGGGTTGGGCTTTACCTGCCGGCTGCTTTCAGACGGATAGCTGTATACTCCAAGCTGGCTGGCACACAAGCTTCTAGGAATTCTCCCACCTCCCCTGAGGAGCACTGGGATTGAAGTGTGTACTCTTGCAACTGGCTTTACCTGATTTAACAGATCTAAACTCAGCTCCTCACATTTGCATGGCAAGCACTTTACCCATCCGGCCATCTCCCAGCCCAGGAAATGCTTATGAGGTGTAAGGCCCTTCTGTGGAAATGTTCTTTCCCTCCTGTAGGCCAACCCACCTCAGCCAAGCAAGGAAAAGTTTCCTGCTGGCCCTGTGTTTGCAGAAGCCCCAAGGCACTGAGGGGAGATAGCCTCTTACCTGCTGCCACTAAGGACACAGCTGAGAGGGCAGCAATCTTTATGTATCGCAGAGGCCGAGAGGTTAGCAGCTCCAACACTCTCCTCCAAACCAGGATCACCCTTGTTCTGTGTGTGGTACACTGGCAGTGACACCAGGGGCACACCTACAAGCTCTGTAAGAACCACTGTAGACATGAAGGCCACCAGCTTTCCCATCTGCCACCCACACAGAGAACACATCCTGACCTCAGCTCACACTTCAAGACTTCCCCTTCCTGATCTGGTGGTGTCATACCCAATCTATTTTGCAGAGGTGGTGTAGAAATTAATCAGAGTAACCAATCACACTTGAGCTTCTCTGTCTTTTTCTCCTCTACCCTGCATCACTGCAAGTTCTATGATACCTTCAGGTTCAAGAACACCATCAGCTGCCAAAACAACATCTGAGAGGCTCGAGCTGCCCAGCAGGTCTGACTCTGAAAAACACACGAGAACAAGTAAGCTAGCAGCCTTCTCGGGTCAATCTGCCAGGGCCATCCATCTGGTCCCAACAATGGGGAGGGCTCTTTATAAAGGGCAGGATCAGCTCCAGGAAGCCCATTCCTAGCACTGGCTGCAGCATCACGGCAGGGGGACCTCATGTACAATAGCCATCTGTCAGCAGACAGGCCAAAATAGCTCTGGACTCTTGCATCTTTAGATAGAGAAGAAGACCCCACTAAGGGCTTTACTAAGTCCTGAATCTAAGCTCAGTCCAGGCATTTGGTTTTCTGAACAGGCCATGGAAGTAACAGGAGAACTTTGGAGGAGCAGCTGCTCACTAGGTCTCCCTTTTTATGTCTGGCAGGGTGTGGGGTCAGGAGGAAGGATGGTATCTCATTAACAAATTCTTCTCCACTTCCTTCTACACCAAGTCTCCAGTAAAGAATGAGAGTACAGACTTGGGAGGCGGAAGTGATGGCTGGCTAAAGGAGAAACAGCCTAGCCAACTAGTCACCCAGCCTAAAAGCAGGGCATCTTTGGAAGCTGTTTAGCCTCTTCCAAGCTTCAAGCCAATCTCTGCACAGCTCTGGAGACTCAAAGAACCCTGAAAGAGTTAACCCAATTCCCAAATTTGAGCATATCATCTTCCTCATCAAAAATGGCCTATGCTCCAGAAAAGACAGAAATTTGCTCTATTGTTTGTCCAAAACATACCCTAAAGTGCTTGACAAACAGCCAAGCACGACAGCTGCTGCTGTAGTTATCACGTTGTTGTCTTCATCCCCCGGCGACACCATCTGAACTAGGTTTTGGTGCAGATGTCCTTGCTCTCAGGAAGCCCACTCACTGCGTCAGCAGCAAAGCTCACTGCAGGCTCTGAGCACTCCACCTCCACATGCCTCCCAAACCAAGTAGCACAGACATATAGCCATATGGAAGAGGACAGCTTCACAAACCACCAAGACTGGCAGCCTGAACCACGAGCCAGGCTAGGGAAGTATTTCATGCTCTCAGACTTAAAAAATAAATGACAGAGGTTGGAGAGATGGCTCCATGGCTAAGAGCACTTACTACTCTTGCAGAAGACCCAGGCGTGGTTCTCAGGACCCACATAGTAGCTCATAACCTTTAACTCCAGTTCCAGGAATCCGACACCATTTCCTGGCCTCCAAGGGCCCTTGCATACACATGGTACATATAAACTCATGTAGGCTCATGACGCTTGCATACAAATAATAAATCTTTTAAATAATAATAACAAAGTTAACCACGAATGAGATCAGAACAGATGAAATTTAACAGATACGGATGGTGAAAGCTTGGCACTGGGGCACAAAAAGCATGCTTAGTCAGCAGTGCACAGAAGTCCTGGAAAGTCTATGTGATCAGTGATGGCATGATTCATTCAACCAAGCTCACCGAGTATTTCGGGCATGCTGGGATTGTGGTAAGGTAGAAAACAACAGTCATCCCGAACCACACTCTCTGCTTCCAAAGAAGTGAGAATTAGTAATGATTGATGGATGAGTAGACACAAAGTAAAACAAAATGCATCAAGGGGGGAAAGTGTACACTTCAGGCGGGCTGAGGAGATAGCTCCTTCAGTAAATGGCTATAGCAAGAACAGCAAGAGTCTGAGCCCTTAGAACAAACATGAGGAGCTTTGAGTGGTGACAGGTTTGTAATCTCAGCTCTGGCAAGGCAGGGACAATGGATCCCTGGGGCTCCCTGGCCAGCTAGCCCAGCCTAACCGGCAAGCTCCAGGGAGGCCCCTGTCCAAGAAGTGTTTTAGAAAACCAAGGTGAAGGCTGGGGACCCGAGTTTGATTCCCAACATCTGGTTAAAAAGCTGAATGTAGTGGTGTGCACTTACGAACCCAGCCTTAGAGAGGCTGATCCTGGCAGATTCTTGTGGCCCAGTGTCCAGGTCAGCCAAACCAGTGAACTCCAGGACACAAGGAGAAAGAAACCTCACTTCAAAAACCAAAGTGGATGACTCCTAAGTAACAACACCTAAGTTTGACCGACTGTCTCTCTGTGTCTGTCTCTCTCTCTCAAGTAAAACAATTTTAAAAAGAGAAAGTGCATGCTTAAAAACAAATAGTGTAACAAAACTGGGCTCTCTGAGGTCCAGAAACTTGCACCACAATGCCGTAAAGCTTACAGAACCTTCCCAGATGGCTCCCTCCCACACCCTTATGTGTCCTTTGCCTGAGCAGGCCCTTGCTCACTTCACTTATTAACAAACTGGCAAACATGCACTACAGCTGTGATGTCCATGTGACACAAACCTATCAAGTGCCCAGACGCATCTGCCTACATGAGGTTCTGCTGTACAGGACTGGTAGAGCCAAGGCTGCTTCAGCCTGGCTGGCCTGGTCATGCCTGCTGTTGGATGTGGCCCAAGGGTCAGAGTCAGAAGACATCTTTGAGCAATACTGACCACACCCCTGGGTAAGCCACATTCTCTGAGAGCCCACACAGGGGCCTGGGCCCCTCTGCTGAGAAATCACAGATGAAGGCAGCTAAGCAATGAAACTACTTCCTCTAAAACTCAATGGAAACCACTGCCACAGAGAGGAATTTACCACAGCGTCCTAGTCCCATTCTGCTTCTACCCTTCCCAATGTCCCTTTGAACCACAGGAGTCTTGAGTGCCTTTCCACCTGTCCTACAGACAGTCTTACTACTGTGCAAAGTGCGCAGGCCATGTTGTACGGCTAGGCCGGGAAGTGCCTTGACCACCTTACAGGAGGAGCAGCATGAACAAGTGCCAAGCCGTTTATGTCAAGCACAGAGTGCAGTTTAGAGGACTCTGAGAGTGCTACTCTCCCAACAGAACACCTTCCAGAGAGCACCAAGTCAAAAGGAGGGAGACGGGAAGATGGGTAAGAAGCTCCCATCTGGGAGAAACCAGAGACTGTACTAAAGGACAAAAGTCTCTTAAAGGATACAAAAGAACTAACATCAGCTCTCCACAGGGAGGACAAATGGGGATCCAGGGACAGGACACTCTCCAAGGAATGCCCTTTTATGTATTGATCTGTGCAAAACTACAAAACATTTTTAGAAACTAATATAAATAAAATATAAGGACTATGGAGGTGGTTTTGTCAGTAAAGTGTTTGGGATACAAGCATGAAGATCTGAACTTGGAACCCTAACACCTATGTTTGTAACTCTAACATGGGGTCAGGGAAGGGGTAGAAAAAAGGTAGAGCCTGGGGCTTGCTGGCCAGCCAGTCTGTGAGCTCCAGGTTCAATGACAGACTGTCTAAAAACAACCCAAAGAGCCTAAGGTGGAGAAGTGGATTAAGGAAGCTACTCCATACACGTATACACATGCATACTCATACCCACAAACAAATACAGGTGCTGATATATTCACAGAATGGCCTGCGCATGCACAGACCAGCTCTGGGAGGTTAACAAGAAAATGGACATTGATGGGGGTCTGAGAGGAGTAGTAGATTGCTTTTCACAGCTGGGCTGGTGCCATGCACATACTATGCCTGTCACTTAAAACACAGAAAGCCCTTATAGTCCTAAATACTCTTTACTGTTTTCATGCCTTGAAACCTCTGCTCACTGACTGGCTGGAACTTGTTCACACTACTCTGACTGCCCTCTTCGACTCCAAACTAACCATCTGCAAGCTTGCTCCTCCGACAATGAAAGGCCCCTCTCCCCTGGGCCAGGCCCTCAGGCTCTGTATCACTCTGGGCTTCAACCAGTTATCTGTGATCGTCTAGAGGGCACGGACCCACCTTAGTCCGTCTCATCCCCAGTACTACTCAGGGCTACTCAGAAGATGTCTGCCGAAAGAAAAGAGAAGAGATGCAAAGCCATGCACGGTAGAGCCTGCCTGTGACTCTGAGCCCTCGAAAAGCTGCAGCAGGAGGAACATTAGAAATTGAAGGGGGCCCTAGGCTACACGGCACAACCTGGTTTGGTTTTGTGTTTTTAGAAATGGTGAACACCACACTCACCACACCCTGTCATGTCTCAGCTTGGCTGCCAAAGGGTGCTGAGAAGTTTCTTGTCTGTGGAGTTTCCCAATCATCCAAATGTTAACACTAACTCAAAGCCTTGAACCTCCTCACTCACAAAGGACCAAGCTTGAAGCCATGGTACCACCACAGCAGAGCAGGTTAGAATGCCCACTGGCTAGCTAACTCCTCTCCCCCATTTTCCCCCACGGAACCTTCTACAACACCACAGAGTCTTGGGCTTCTAGAGCCAGAGGCCTGCTCACACCCAGTCATACGCAAGCCTGGAGCCCAGAGCCCTGCCCCTGCTGTTTCCTCTGTGCTCTGCTTTTAGAAGAGGCTGGCTACAGCCAGAGCAGAGGTGAGACAGTGATGATAGGCTAGCCTTGGGCCAGGCAGGTCCAAATAGCTCAAGTCTCTGTAAGAGCACCACCATAACAAGTGCAGAGCGCCAAGGAGCAGGGCTGCCCCAAGGAGCCAAGCACGCAAGTGACTCCAACTGAACAGGCAGACCCTGAACACGCCCTTCCTGTGTCTCCTCCATCATGATCCTCCTGTCCCAAGCCCAACTCTGACTGGGCTGACTGTACTAGGGACCTAATGTTCACACAAGACAATTACAAGCATAACAGATGCCATGGGATGAGTGTGCAGCCCAGAGGACTGAGCCAATAATCCTTGGAAGAGAGATAAAGGGCTAGGGTTTCCTGGAGAAGGTGACATGAGTGGTGGGCTGTTCAGATGGATAGGAGTTCAGCAGCCAGAGCTAGCCTCGGAGCATTCCAAGAGGAAGCCACTAGGTAACGTGTCTGACACCCCATCCAGCAAGCTGCAGGGAAGCTGGGAGTTGAGGGCTCTCCTTAGCTCTAGGCAAGCAGGACACATACCAGCACCCCTCCTGAGGCCAAGGGGGAGTGTTTGCCTCACAGGGTGGCCAGGATGCCACCCACTCTCATGACTCTGTTCTGCCCTAACTTGCAGAGTCTGTCCACCAGACCCGTTTGTTTCTTCCGTAGACTCCCAGAGACCCAAGCTACAAGGCTGCGGTGTACTCGACTGAACAAAGTCAGGTGACCCAGGAGATCCTGAGGGTGTCTCCGAGACTCCTCTTTTCATACAATAGCCACATAAAAACTCAAAGCTGCAAAACAGCTATTCCCATCTTCTACCACAGTCATCCCAGGCTGACCCACGCTGCTCACTCAGAATGCCAGAGACAATACAACAATTGTGCTCTCCCCTGGGGAAGGAGAGTGGCCGCACAGAGCCCTATATGAGGACGTCACGATGGTCTCAAACACTGCAGTCATAAATATGTGCTCAAGCCACATGCAGGGCACGCGCTCCCCACGTGCTCTTATAGCTATGAAAGCACAAGGGCCAATGTGCCAACGCTGCTAGGAGCTGGAAGCGGAGGGCAGGGCCTTGGGACAGCAAAGGGGAGTCATTCCAACTGTGACTAACCTAGTGTCTTCCAGCTCTTAAGGAGCAGGAGAGGAAGGAAGGAAAGGAGGGAGGGGAGGGGAGGGGAGGGGAGGGGAGAGGAGGGGAGGGGAGGAAGGGACAGAGGGACGGAGGAAGGAAGACTCCTTTATAAAATAAAACGGAATGAGATGGCTCAGGGAGTAAAAGCACTTACTGCCTGGTGACCTGAGTCCAATTGCCAGAACCTACTACATAAGGTGGAAGGAGAGAACCAAATCCATGAAGTTGTTTTCTCGCTTCCACAACAAGCATGGGATGTGTGCCCACGCACACACACACACACACACACACACACACACACACACACTATACATAACTACGTCACACACATGCAACTATACATGAACACACTATATATACACATTCACAAATGCACACACATAATACATACATACACACACTATATACACGCATATACTATACATACGTATAGTATACAAACATGTACACACACACTCACACGCATGCGCACACACACACCAATTGTTGTTTTTTAACTGAGAAGAGATTGCAAAGCCAGCGAAGTGACTCCCTGCTGGACTCCCTGCTGCCTGTCGGCTAGTCTGTCATTTTCAGGGTACACAGGCATCCCTTCACTCCAGCCACTGGCTGCACAGCATGTTCTCACGCTCAGGCCTTCGCCAGCCATTCCAGGGTCTTTCACATCCAGAAGCTCAGGTTAAAAAAAAAAAAATTAAAGAAAGGATGAAGCAGTTAATTCTTGGCACTGCAGTTCCCACCACTACATAGGTCCCCTGAGGTCAGGCCACCTGGGACAGTAAAGGCCCAACAAGACTGACAGCAGTTGTGTGGAGTCTTAAGCAGTGCAGAGAGCAACATCAATGCTTGTTGGTTCTGTCAGTCACTCAACCAGTCTTTCCTGGTGAGAATAGGTAAAGTAAATCTCCCTGAGAAACCAAGTCTTCAAACCCAAACACGCTACAGTCATCTCCTTTGGCATCCAGGGTCCAGATAGGATGAATGGACAACGGGCGATGCATGTAAGAGAGAAAGCGAGAACTACCTCACAAACCAGGTCAAGTGAGAGCCCACAGATTAGCCTACGCCCCTGGGGTAAACATGTACTTTGACACCTGCTTCAATAGCGTGGTCCCAAGGTCAACAGCAGCAATAGAGCATCACCTGAATGTTCATTAGAAACAGGGCTTCAGTCCTCTTTGAGGACCAAATGCATCAGGAACACTCAGAGGTAGGCCAGCAGTCACCATTTAATTAGTTTCAGTCCCAGAGCCTAAGCAACTGAGATGACAATGTGCAAAAGGGAAAACCATAAAGGTTGTATCTCCTGTAAAAAGTCAAGAAGCCAGTAAGGGGCAGGAGGCCTACAGCCCACCTAGCACTTTCTCTGGGCAAGGTCCCGAGGCAAAAATGTTCCCAACTGTCTCCACAATGTACTCAAAGACAACTCCAGAGACTTGGCCTAACAAACCAAGGGATGGAGCCAACCCTGAAACTTAGGACGCACTGACCATTGTGGAAGGTGGGCACAGAGGAGAACACCAGGTTTCTGCTGAAAACCAGGGGAGTCAAGAAGGACTCTCAGGCCAAGTGACAAATGCCACACACATCTCTCAATTCGGCTGCAAATTGAGGGTGAGAAGATCAAGCAGAACAAGAAAGAATCTGCGGCATATCTGTCACGGGAGGAGGAAATAGCGGTGCTGAGTAACAAAGGAGTGGCTGCTTTCAGATAAGTGGGAGACCGTGAAGAGAAAAGTTCCATGCTTTTTAAATTTTTTTTTTTTTAAATCTTATATGTTTGGGTGTTTTGCCTACGTGTATGTCTGTGTACTATGTGCATGTAGAGCCTATGGATGTCAGCAGTGGGCATGAGCTTCCCCCGGAAATGGAGTCATAGATGGCGGTGAGTACTGGGAATGAAAAACCCACGTCTTCCAGAAGAGCAGCCAGTGCAAGCGCCATCTCCCCAGCCCAAAAAGCTCTTTTTCTTTTGGGGGGATGTTTTGGTGTTTTTGAGGTTTCTACACGGGTTTTTCTGTGTAGCTGTGGTTGTCCTGGTCTCAATTTGGAGACCAGGCTGGCCTTGAAGTCACAGAGACCCCTTACGTCTGCCTCCCCAAGTGCTGGGATTACAGGCTTGCACTACTGCACCTGGATTGGCTTTGGTTTTTTTTTTGAGACAGGGTTTCTCTGTGTAGCCCTGGCTGTCCTGGAACTCGTTGTGTAGACCAGGCTGTTTTAAACTCAGAGATCCACCTGCCTCTGCCTCCCAAGCACTGGGATTAAAGGCATGCAACACCACCACCTGGCCTGACTTCATTCTTAAATATGCATTGCCACTTGCAGTCTTAACTTCCACTAGTTTCTAGAACTCTGCTGAAGAGCACAAGCTACAAGAATCTGCCAGGCACGTCTAGTTTGTCCTCACTGGTTCTTCTTTACCACCAGCAGAAATTATCCGCTTTAGACATGGCAATTAGACAGCCTGTCAAGAGACGTTTAAGATGAAATCCTTATTTCAGTAAGAATCCTGCAGTATCTGTGAAAATCATGAAGGTACTTCTCAGACTAAGAAGAGTAAGTCGGGTAAAGCACCTTGAGAGACTTTAGGAAGAGAAGGAAAACCAATCCCTTGGTTGGCTTCATGAAGTGACCCCGAGAGAGCCCACAGAGCTGATGGGTCCTGGGCTAAGGTCCTTAGGGCTTAGTGGACATGTGTGGACTTCCAATTGGCAATCACCATGGGAGCATAGAACCTCTGAGCTCCCAGTCACTTGGGGGTTTCCTTGCAGGTGGAATAGTTAGGATTACGTGGGCAATGACCTTGCGCCCTGGAAAGAACAAGCTCTGTGTGTTTCTACCAGCCACAGCCATTCATCACAGCTGCCCCTGCACCAAAAACCTGGTGAGAGACGTTGTGAATCTGTCTATGAATGTTTTGACCGTTCCAGAGACCTCGAACTCAAATGCTTATTGGGGCTGCACAGGGAAGAGAGATGAGAGGCTAGCTGCACAGGATAGGAAGAGCACTGTGTTCAGAGGATATGCCTACCAACAGCAAAGAACTTAAGTTAAGTGTTCTTTGGGTATGCATAAATGCTGGGCATCTGTGAGGGAGAGGCCCCAGACAACACTAAGAACCCTCCAGCCTATTAGCAGAAGCCGAAATGCTACACTTCTTTGTACAATTCTGTGATGTTTAAATCTTGTCAAGCAATTGAAACATTGGCATGGTGCTTGTAACTGCAGCAACTGAGTTAGTATAAGCAGGAGGATAAGAATTCAAGACCAGCCTTGACTATATAACAAATTGTCCAGCCATTCTAAAAACAGGGTAGTAGGTAGGGGCTGTGAGATGGGTCAGTGGGTAAAAGTGTTTGAGTTTGATCCCCAGAACCCGTACAAAAGTAGAACCAAAAGGGGGCTGGAGGGGTGGCTCAATGGTTAAGAGAGCTGGCTGCTCTTCCAGAGTACCTGGGTTCAATTCCCAGCATCTACATGGTGATTTACAACTGTCTATAACTCCAGTTCTAGAGGATTGGACATTCTTTTCTGGCGCCCATAGGTACTGCATGTGTGTGGTACACAAATAAACATGTAAGCAACCCTTACACATAAAATGAATAAATATATATTTTTTTTTTTAATTTTTAAGTGGAAGGAGAACCAACTCCACAAAATTTTGCTGATTTCCACGTGCTTCATGGCATACATACTCACACTCAATAAAAACAAATACCAATGTTAAAATAAATGATTTTAAAAAATCAAACAGTGGAGCTGGAGAGATGATCAGCAGTTAAGACAGAATACTACTATTGTAAAGACTTGAGTTCAGTTCCCAGAACCCATGTCAGGCAGCTGATGACTACCTAGAACGCCAACTCCACTGGCACTGGAGGCCTCTGGCCTCTTCAGACACCTGAACTCACATGTACATATCCTCACACAGACACACAAAATGAAAAACAAAATAAATATATATATATTTTTTTAAAGCAGAGAAGTGGGACAGCCAGAAGCCCAAACATTGGTGTTGGTAAATCATCATTGGGTCAAACAAACTGTAAGGATGACATCTGGCCCCCGGAGTACCACTGTGCAAACTGTGGACTGAATGGTGGTAACGATTCAGATCCCTGAAGACACCAGGCATTTATAAGTTTTCACACTAGTTCAAATAGCCAGCTGGACTAACCTCAGTCTTAGAAATCCACAGGCATGTGGGCCCCCTGCATCACTCGCTGGCTCACTCTGTGAGTTAACTGAAGACCTCCCACTGACTAAGTCTGATTGCCAAAGTCTGTGCACATCAAAATTGACCCATGAGACTCCTGCCCCTCTAACCACAGACTGGAGAGATGGTGGCCTTCCAACAGTGGGCTTACATTGTGGAACAGGGGCATCTAAGACCTGTACCACATCCTGGGACCTCTTCCTCTGGCTTCTCCCCTAAGGTGGGGCTGGGGACAGAGAAAGGTTCCATGTCTGGACAGATGAACTTTTCTGGGCTGCTGGCTTTTGTTGGGTCATCATGGGCAGCTGCCCCCTCAATCCTGTCCTGCAGAGAACAGAGGATTCTATTTGATGACCTCAATGCAAGACAGAGCAACAAGAGGGAAGTAAACTTTATTTCAAAATAGCCTGGGACAAATGAAAACTTCTCATACCATACCAACACAATCAAAGGGAAAATTGTGTGGTGTTGGCTTTCTAAAATGTCACCCCACAGAGAACAACCTACACCTCTACCCACAGGCCAGGATTTAAAAAATGTGGTTGGCGAAGCCATCTAGAAGAGCCAAGGAGTTCTCTTTTAAACAGCAGGTTGTTAAGTGACCGGGGGACAAAACTGGGTGAGAAAGATAGGTTCTAGCCCACAAGGGTCCACAATCTCAGGCCTAAGGCTCAAGGTTGGTCCTTCCCTGTGAGGCAGGCCCAGTCTGACAGTGACACAATCTACTGATGTACACAGGACACTCAACCAACACCAGCTCTGCATGGGAAAATAGCCCCCACACAGTTGAACCAAGGTTCTTCTGCAACCTTTCTTTCTCGGTATTGAGATGGCCATTTTCCACATTCTCACTGGCCACTGGCTAAAGTAGGGCAGAGAAGAGCTGTGGCGATGGCCAGCTGGAGACAAGCACACTGCCAAAGGTAGAGAGAGATGACACGAGGGCCTGCAGTCAAGTTTGCCCTTCCAAGGCTAGCCCAGGATCGTTTCCCTTCTGGAAGCATAAAGATAAATTCCCTTCCATACATTTCCCGATACCTAACATCCTCCCTGCTGCTAGGGTACTTCTTTCGTGAAAATACTACAGGGCTCAATTTACCAGACTCATACAGCTTTCTCCTCTTTTTACTCCAGCCCAAGAGTCCCTGCATCTTATGCAAGCATTATATAGCGTGTCCATTCTGACAGAAAGAGAACGGGGACCATCTATGGAAGGGGTGGGAATTCACACAGGCTGTACATATTTGACACAACAGCCCACGTCAGACCACACAGCTGCTTCCACACTTAGTCCATCAGCAGGTACTGATATGATGGAGAGAGTTCCGGCACTCACACCTGAATATCTGGCTCCAGTGAACCGGAAACCATGCTCTTCTCATTCATCTCTATACCTAAAAATGTCTCTGCTCCTCACCAGCCTCCCCAGAGAGTGCTATATGAGTCAGAAAGCCCCATGACATCAGCAAGCACAGGAGGCATTGTCCTGAGTGAATAAAGGAATCCTAGCTGCTGCCTGAAGTGAACAGGGCCACAGCATCAAGTCACAGACCCTCCTATCCCAGCTCAGCAGGAACACTGGTAGATCCTAGCAGGTCCAGATGGAACAGCAGAGAGCACACTCTGAATACAGAAAAAGCTATGGCTGCAGACTTCCGAAGGGCCCAGCATGCAAATACACACAGGGTTCCTGACTTGGCTGAGCTAAAGAGGCCAGAGGGCTTGGGGGAACTCTGAGCTAAGAGGGAGGAGTTGGGGTTACAGTCTGAAGAACAGCAGGGCTATAGACTATTTACAGGGTCACAGGTCAGAGCACTGAACATCAGCCTGGGTTCCCTCTGCCTGGACAGATATTTCCAGAGCCCTCAGAGGAAATGAGCTCATTTCTAATTCTGTGTCTTTAGGCTAAGGAGCTCTGGGTGTCCATCCTCCGACCAGACTGTCTCCTCTGCACTTCTGGTTCTCTGACATTTAGATTCCCCACACACTGGGAGACAAGACTAGAGCCTTCCTACCTGATGAAACAGTCTGCATGGAGGACAAGGTTGCATGCTCATGCTTTGAAATGACTCCCAGTGGCCACTTGCACAGTGGCCAATGTTTCTTAATGACCGAATTTTGTATTCCGTTTGGTTTCACGTGTCCTGTGATTACCACCCTGACCAGCGCAATCTGGAGTATGGAGTGTCATATAAAGAAAAGGTTAGGACTCTCTGTATAGGCCAGGCAGTAAACAGTTTAGGCCTCACAGACCATCTGGTCTATAACCTGCTACATCAACTTGAAGGCAGCCATAGCCATGGTGTGGCTGCTGTTAGAGAGAGGGCTCAGTGGTGAAGAGCACTTGCTGCTTTTCCAGGAGCCCTGAGTTTGATCCCCAACAGCCACGTCAGATGGCTCACAGCTGTCTGTGACTCCAGCTCCAAGGGATCCTCTGGCTTCTGAGGGTGGCTGCACCCATGTGCACACACCCACATGCAGACAGACATTCACACCTACACATAACTGAAAATAGTAAAAATAAATGTTTTTTTTTTAAAGAAATGGTTGTGGCTGTCCTCCAACATAACTTTATTTATAAAAACAAGTAGCAGGCCAGATTTTGTCATCTGTACAGTTTGCCAACTCCTGACAGAGTACAGGGTTGGGAGTTCAAGCCTTAGGACTCCTGACTGCCAGCTGGATGACCCAGGCATCTTACTGAACCTTAAAGTCTTTTTTTTCTTTCTTCTTTTTAGCCCCCTGAGACAGGGTTTCTTGGTGTAGCCTTGTCTGTCTGGACTCGATCTGTAGACCAGGCTGGTCTTGAACTCACAGAGATCCGCTTGCCTCTGCCTCCGAGTGCTGGGATTACAGGCGTACACCACCGCACCTTGCTGGACCTTAAATTCTTTACTTTCTTAAAAGTGTCAATAACACTGAGGATATGACTCAGTAATAGAGCACAGGCTGGCTCATGTATGGGGCTCTGGGTCTGACACACACACCACACACACACACACATACACACACTTGTTTTCTTTCTCTCTCTTTCTCTCTCTCTCTCTCTCTCTCTCTCCTCTCAAGGTGGTTAGAGGGATTAAAAGAGGACTGTAACCTGGGCCCCCACCCCCCACTTTAAGTGCTGAGTTCTATCAGGCCATAACCATGAGAGACAAGCACCAAAGGGTCCCTGTGGACTAAATGAAAGCAGGAAAGTCCTGAGGGATCTGACTCATATGTATCTACTGTTATTCTACTGTAGATTCCCAGTCTACAGAGAACTAAGCTACAACCAGTACCCAAGGTCAAATGTAATCCAAGGGCAGGACTAGAGAAAACAGGACTGGGCCTCCCAGGTTCTTGGTTCTTCTCCAGGATCTCTTGTTCTCAGTCACCCCAAATGTCCCTACCAAACAACTGCCTGACCAACTGCATCTTTGTACTAATCTTGGGTTTCAGTTGAAGAAATCACATGAAAGCACAGAGTCAGGGCTGGAGAGATGGTCCAGTGGTTAAGAACGTTTGCTGCTCTTGCAGAGGATATGGGCTCAGTTCCCAACACCTACCTGGCAGGTTGCAACCACCTGTAACTCCAGTTCCAGGGGATTTGAGGCCCTCTTCTGGCCTCCACAGATACCAGGCACATACATATACACATAGGCACTCATACACATAAAATAAAAACAAGTTTTTAAAAAGAAATAGCCAAAAGCATCTTAAGATTCTACAACATCAGTACCTAGTGCCCCTAGGTACTGTTCCGGACTCTATGCCATCACCAGTAACCGCAGGAACACCTTTCTATGGTAGCTACCTTCCACCGTGCAGGATCACATGACACTTGGTATCCCAGAGAACCAGTGAATTCAGGCTGTTGACCACAGCACCCCCTTCCCACGAGGCCTCCAAAATGGAAAACTGCTGTCCCGTCTGTGGCCACTGCTCTCTGCAATGCCTTCCAGAGACACACAAATCTCCACAGGGTCAGGCCAGCTCCACCAGGAACTGAGTGAAAGCTCGTTTCTTATTCTACTTGTGACTGAGCTTTAGTTCTACCTGGACACAAGGGGCCGCTCACTGTCTGTCCTTTTTCCTCTCCTCGCTCTATCTACCATGATTATCAGCAACCAAAGAAAAGGTCGCTAGGAACACCGCCTTCTCCATGGCCACAAATCCAACCCCAGCACCAGCAGCAACAAGCGGCCTGGCCCCCAGAACTAAACAAAGGCCAACTGAGAAGTGGGCGTTCAGCCTCTCAGGGAGCAGCAATGGGGCTCAACCCTCTCCTCAACACAACACTGAAAACTAGGCCCTCTGTCTCCGGGAGGACTTGAAGCCCAGCAATGTCTGACATCACTATCCCTTCCCACCTTTAATTTCCCAAAAAACTGGAGTGTCTGTGCTTGGCTGTTCTCTCCCGAATACAGGGGGAGGACTGGGTTGGGTCAGGCATGTCACATTGGTTCAAAGCCCAGCAGGAAGTTAGTAGGCCCGGAAGCTCTGCAGGGGAAGAGAGCAGAGTGCTGGCTGCTCACTTATGTAGCAGAGTGAGAATCATGCCACGTAACTGTGACTTCCTGCAGCCTTTCGACAACACGCAAGGCTATGCCTAAAATTCACACAACCTAAAGGAAAGAAAAAGCATTTCCCCAAAGCAAGGTACACCCCATTCAGTTGTGGCCTACCACACTGAGTAGCCTGGCTAACCTATCCACATGGTCTCCTATTCTGGCCACATCATCCTTTCCTCGCAGTGCGCAGCTCACCTTTGGGCCAATGGAGGCTCAGCTAGGCCCAATCTGTCTTCTCCCTTCCCTGGAATGGGTCAAGGCCATTGTCAGCCTTCTTGGAAATTAGATGATCAGGAGGCTCACTGCCCAATCCCACCTCAGGAGCAGTGCTGATGGGCAAACCCTAGAGGGCTTAGAAGAGACACCCAAAGGCCGAGCTGGGGCTGCTGGGCCGATGCCTCCTCGGCCATTTTTCTTATTTTTCTTCCTTCTCCTCCTCTGGGCCAGAGTCACATGCCACACAGTCAACCGGGCCTGGAATCTGGGCTGGCATCTGAGGGCAATGAGGCTCAGGAGGGCCAACCGCCAGCAGTCAGGTGACCTGGGCAGGCCACTTCCCAGTGCCTGTGTCAGCAACTCCCCCACCCTCGGAGAACATGCTTCGACAGAGCCCAAGGGGCACCGAAGCTCCTTTCCAATCACATCAACACGATGAGGTGCTTTTTCCCGTTGGTGCTGGTGGGGTGGGGGCTGTTTTACAGTGAGTCAGACTTCTGTAATCCATGCCGGGCTGAAACACACTGTTACAGTACAGGCACGGCTAAGAAGTAAGGTGCCCCTGAAAATCCCAGGTACCCCATTGAATGCTCACTGTGACTAATATAAACTAGACCGTGTCACTCTGGTCACACAGGCAGTGCAGGGATAGCCTTCTCCAAGGTCAAAAGGGCAAGACCCTCAGTCAGTAGCATACTAAAAACATAGTACCCAGTGGAGCCTACTGGAGAAGATGGACCCCACAGCCTTTGGCTTGCATGCCAGAGTTGCACAGATAGCTACACAGGCAGGCCTAGCTCCAGTGTAAACTGATCTTATTCATCAAGTGGAATCTAACCCCTTGATGCTGACTCTTGGCCCTCACCTGCTCCTTGCCTTAGTGGACCACATCCCTCCCAGGTCACACAGTGGCCTCCAAGCCTGCAAGCATCAGCTTGGCATTCCCATTTCCCAACCCTTGGGAGCTTAAAGTCCAGACCCCTTTGCTTGGTACTACACAGCCACCCTGGCCTTCACCAGCCTAGCTTTTCCCACCTACACATTTCTCACCCTGGTGCCCAAAGCCCTGAGTGTCCAAGAAAAAGTTTCCTGTAATTACTGCCTTTTGCACAGACAACTTCTCCAGGCTTCATGTCTACCCTTCATCTGTCCATTTCCCTGTTCATCCCTAAGATTCAAATCAAATGCCACCTCCTTCAAGAAGGTGGCCTGGCCTCTGCCCTTCAGCTGGATCCAGGTAACCTTCCAATGGCATCTGCAGAATTTTATGAATCTCAATGAGTGCCTGTGTCTACACATCTCCACTACAGTAATCACACTGCGTGGCACTCAGTAGGTGCTCCATAAGCAACTACTAATTGACTACCATAACCCAAGCCCACTGTGAAGCTAGGATTTGATGTTCTTAGCTCTAAGCTCTTTGTAGCCTAATAGTGTGTCAGACAGGTATTTACCAGATCTGACAAACTCAGTTGAGCCCTTGTACCATTACTATGGCAGGCAGGGTGTGTACTTTCCATGAAAGCAGTGACAGGTTGGAAGAAGGTACACATGGACAGAAGATAAAGGCCAGCCCCCAAGGGGAAGAGCTGCCATTGCATGGAACCAGACACCTTCCCCCAAATCCTATAAATAAGTCTTCCTCTGTCAAGGGGTGTCAGCAGAAAATTTCAGATCTCTACTTGGATGGGCATGGTGGGAGACACCTATAGTCCTAGTACTCTTCCTGGACACTGATACAGGAGGACCACAAAGCCAGCCTAAAAACACATAATGAGCTTGAGATCACAAAACAAACAAACGGAAGGAAGGAAGGAAGGAAGGAAGGAAGGAAGGAAGGAAGGAAGGAAGGAAGGAAGGAAGGAAGGGGAAAACAGAAAGAGAAAAGAACTGTTTACTCTGTTCTCCCTACAGGAAGGTGAGTTATGGCTGACAGTAAAGTAATACTACTGAGACACAGGGACCAGAAGTGCTAGAAATGGGCAGGCCAGGGCCAGTGATAAGGTCCAACCTGAGCTCCATGCCCAGAATGGTTCCTGAGGAACAACACCCAAGGTTGACCTCTGGTCTCCACACGAATATGCACATGTGCATACATGGACCCACTCACACAAACAGGAACTAGGCAGCCTACACCAACAGAAGCGTTCCAAGGATGCAGGCTCTGCTGTATCACTGGATAAAGGGCTCACAAGCTTAGGTGAACCCTTGTTCCTTGAAGAGACTGTAGTCATGCTCAGTCTCTTGGTGTGTGTGTGGCGGGGGGGTTCCTAGAAGAACTGGGGAGAGTGCTCCAACTGAACCACACACCTGCACTAAGAGGGTGCTACTCATTGTCAGAGCCCATGCCCCACAGAGAAAAGGATCACCTATCAGTAATATGTAGAGGACTTTTAATTAAGATCATGGCTGTTCTGGCAAGAGATCACATCCAAAGACCTTCTAGGTCTGTGTGATCTCCATGAAATACAAACATGCCCTTAATCCAGGAGACAGAGGCAAGCAGATCTGAGTTCAAGGCCAGCCTGATATAGAGCAAGTTTCAGGTAAAGAAGAGCTTAGGTCCACGCCTAAGTGGGTGGTACAATTTAATCCCAAACAATGAAGGTAAAGTTAGTTTGTAAAAGGAAGCACCCATGTTTGAAAGTGATGTTTAATTGAGTGGCAGAAAAAATGATGAATCAGAGAAAGATTTGACAGAAGAGAAAACGCCCAACTCTCACAAGAACAGGGAGTACAAGGAAGCTACTTAAGGAAGCAGTACGGAAGAGAGAGAGGAGGCAGTTTTACTGGGACAATAATAGAAAGACAAGTTGGGAGAGAGAGAACTCGGGTGAAGACCAAAAGAGCCAGAGAATGAGAAGGAGCCAGGGGAGTAAAGCAGATTGCTGGAGTTAGTTTGAGGCCAAGCAGAGCAATTCAGAGGTGGGGAGAAAAGCCAGATTGAGTAAGTTAACTGGAAGAGGAGTCTGAGCCAGAACAGCTGAGTTGAACCAGCCAGCCCAGAACTCAGTAAGAACAAGAAAGGGTGAGCTCATTCAGCAGTAAATCTTAGAGGCTGAAAACATTCTAGGCCTAGGTTAGATTGTACGGAGGCTAGAAGCTTCCGGGACTAGGCCTACGTTAGCAGAGGCACTCAACAACTGAAACATGTGAATAAAAGTTCTTTTTACAGTGATATCAACTGTGAACTCTGACACCACACCTGAGAAGTGATAAATGAGCCCCTCACCATCTGCCCAGATAGCCACACCCAAAGTTTCTAGAGAATCCACTCAAGGTGGTCAAACCCAGAGGAGCCAAGATCCTGAGACTACATCGTCATCATTCTTACATACATTTATTTTTTTATTAATGAAGCGAATTTACTTTTGGTAAACATTGATTTAGTTTCTGAAAGAGAAAGATTAAAAGATTTCACTACTTTTAACTCTTGTTTAAAAAACACACACTAAAAACTAAATTATAATGCAAACTTTCAACTCATCTTCCTGAAAAAGCCATAAGCAGGAAATATTGGGCCAGATTAAAGGCCTGTTCAGGAGAGCTCAGCTCAAGGCCTCCCTGCTCTGCACTGTGTCCTTTGCCAGGTGAGCCCAGGATTCCTCCGACTGTCCTCCCAAGGACATTTGCCACTACTGGCCATTGAGCTCTAGGTATCCCCACCCCACAGGGTGAAGGTTATCACAATGCAGATGAAAAGCCAAGGAGGCAGAGTCACCTGCTCACGGTCAGCATACAGCAGACTGTGGATCTCAACTTGGCACTGATCCCAGAGATGAATACTGTCTTTGCCTGAAATTGCATGGGAATAGTTTCACCTATACTTTGCTCCAAGTTCCTGTGATAACGAACAGTCACCGGTTCTTCTCAATGCCTGATTGGCAAATGGACTGCCCTGGACCTAACAGAACCTCTGTCTGCCAGTCATCTCCTCAGGGCACCAACTCCTTTTGTCAGGAGTGTCTCTCTCTCTCTCTCTCTCTCTCTCTCACACACACACACACACACACCTTCAACTGATCCTCCTAAAACACTGGAGCCATGCTAACAGGCTGTGGAGCCTGAGGCCCAAGGGCCATAGCAGACAAGTTAGGCCCAGCTAGGAAGTAGTACAATACCCACTACCTTTCAACTGGGAAAGTCACATGACTGCCAGAGGGACTTCATGGAGACATAGTTCCCAGGGCCCAGTCCCTAGAACTATGCCAAAGGAACTACCCTGAATTCTCTACACCTTTTAAAGACACAAAACTACAGACACACACACACCCCACTCACTGACCCCAGGAGAGAGACTCCCTCCCCTCACTCAGACAATGGCTAGCAGCAACTGACATTAGCTTTCACCTCTAAACATGCAGCAAGACCCTTGGGCCTCCCTCTGACTCCAGGCCCCCAGCCAGTGTGACTGTCAGAGCAAGCAAGGCCTCTTCCAGCTATGCTTTATCCAGCAGGGCCACTTTACGCTTCAGCCTGAGAGGGAATATGGCCTCCATAGGACAAGGTGAACAGAGCAGAGACAGAAGCAACCGACCACATGGCTATACAAGGCCCTTCCTGACAGGAGTGCATGATGCTTATAGCAGAAAGCCTGTTTCCTTTGCACTGGTGGGTAAGGTATGGCATGGTAGAGGTACAAAGCTGAGATCAAATCCCAACCACCTTCTCAAGAGGGCAAGGGATTCCTCTCGACAATAACATGGGGCCAGTACGATGAGCAGCAAGTAAACTAATGAAGAAGTAAGGCACCCACCTCCAAGCTGGACATTCAGCAAGGCCCAGTCAATGTCTGCAGGATAAATGTGGGAAAACCTGCCGTGGAGAAGTCCCCCTCTCCCTGCCCTATACTAGGCTCGAACTAACCTCACTCACTGCCACACAGACTTAGGGGCCAAGAGGCTAAGACCTTTTTCATGGAGCCCATTTTGCCCAGGCTTCTGGCCTTTCCATCCAGACCCATCTCACAGTGTAGAGTACCTGCTGAGCACAATCGAATCATCCACCTTTCAGCTGAGGTGAGCATGCACGGGCAGAGAGGCAAAAAATGGCAGGAACCATTACCCTAGAGCAAGTGAGCATGCCCTGATTGGCTGAAGATCCCCAAATGGCAGTGATTAGGTCAACCTGCTGACCTGTGTGAAAGCAGATGGCCTGAGGCAGAGATGAGAGCCCAGGTGACTAGATCACAGCGGTAGGGTGACGGCTATACAGGTACAGTCTTATTCCTCTCGGGACTGGAACGTGATCTCAGGAGTCACCTTACTTCCACCGTGTATCCAGAGTACTGGGTCTCTCTTCTAGATCTCCGTCTAAAACTGGGAGATCAGAGAAGCTCTCACTCTTCAAGGCCTCTGGCCAGCTCCACACATTGTAATCCTATGAACAGTTCTGAGCTGTGAGGTACAACCAGGTCTGACCCTCGTTTTCATGAGAAGATTACTGAGATGTGCCCTGGACCTAAATAAATTGCATCTTGCTTCCCCTGAAACTGAGGGGTGCATCCTGGGTTACGCCTCAAGAATGTGAAGGGGAAAAAAAAACTCCTTGAGAACTACCCTGTAAACAACCTGGGCAGCCTCCTGCCCTCTCCAGCTCAGAGATCTCAGGAACCCTGAGCAGGGACTGGGTAGGCACAACAGAAACGGGAACTCTCTGGGTGACATCCACAGCAGGCACTTCGCCCAGAGGTAGGTACCTTTCAGATTCTTCTTCACAGGGACCAGGTAGCAGTGGAAAATTCCAAAAGCTTTGCTCCACTCCTGCACGAGAAGGCTCCTAATCCCCTTCGAAAGAGACCAAAGTGTGGTGGAGTCTGCCCCGCCAACAGAATCAGCTCACAAACGTTAGAAATACCAGGGCTTGAGTCCTTCCCCCCTGCCCCCAAACCCAGCTATTCTCAGAAGTCCTGACATAATCAGGCCTGAGTCCGGGCAACTGGATTTTTTGTTTTGTTTTGTTTTGTTTTTGAAACCTCTACGGTAAGTAATTCACAGCCACACATGAGGACTACTTCCCTGCCATCTAGAAACTCAGTACACAGGGAGCTAGCCCTCCCCGCACAAACTCTTAAGAGAAAGAAAGGTTGGGAGACCTAGCCAGGCAGGCCTTGCTGGAGGCCACTCCCCCAACAGCACATCCACACACTGGGACCGGCCTATGCTGAACCATCTGTCTGGGGTGAGGAGTGTCTGCCCAGCCCTGGCAGGGGCAGACCCAGTTCCCCTGTGCTGGAAGATGTGCAATTGGGTTCTCTGATTACTTCAGACATGTAAACAAAATATGATACTGTACAAACCTGGGGTGGCAAGGCAAAAGCACCACAAAACAATTTACTTTGAGAGGTCTGAATTACAAATGCAAAAAAATAAAAAGCTAGTATTAAAAAAAAAAAAAAATGCCCACACGCCTTTGGAAAGCCTCTTAACAATCTCTTGAGTGGGAAAAAAATATGGAATCTGAACAAATGGTGAGGCTGGAGCTGCCAGATTTACTTCCTGTTTCCCCCAGAAGGTCATTGGGAATAATTACATTTTCTTGTGAATCTGTCTTTTGTAAAGTTCAAGCAAAGCATCTCAGTCTCCCCAGCTAAGGCCCTGCTTTGGGGCCTGCAGAAGATAGAACTAAAGAGTTCAATTAAAGAAAAGAAGGGATCAGGAGCATAGGAAAGGGAGAAGCAGGGAGAAAGAGGCAGTTAAAATTTGTAAGTTTTGCTGTTGTCCTAACAAGACTAAACAAAATTTATCCTTTGAGATAAAACAGAACCTAGTGCCTCTAGCTTGTGACATACTGATAGCCGAAAAGCCTGCTTTTCGGCTCAGCTGGTGCTACTGGCTTCTCTGCCTTCCAGCTGTGTGTGGCCCTGCACCAGGTACCTGAACTCCCAGAGCCTCAGCTTCTTCAGCCTAAGTGCAGGCTGGCTGTGCACGAGGAGGCCAGGCTCAGGGAGTGCCTTCCACACACCACGGGTGTTGTTTAGAGTCTCACACCAGCCAGCATCTTTTGGCCTACAGACCTGGGGGCAGTATACCAGCACTGGGAGGGAATCTGCTTCTTTGTATAATGGGAGAGGGAAAAGAGCAAGCGGAAGAGTCAAATGTTGGCCTGCCACCCCATCCTGGGGTCAAATGGGTTGTTTACCAACATAATTTGCTGTCACTCGCCTGAGAGCGATACAGTGGAAAGAGCCCCCCCTAGAGAGTCACGAATGCCTCAGAGATGCTCTTGTTTCCATGATGTCCCAGCAAGATCTGGCCACGCTGCTCCCATCCCCCCATGCAAAAGGCAGCTTCCCCTCCAGCCCCCACAGCAGGAGAGAGAGACGGGTTAAAAGAGTGGGGGTGCCTGTCACACTTCTTCTGTAACCCCTGACGTGATGTGAAAGTCTACAAGGTAGACCCTTTGAAATGCAAAATCTTCCAGGGTCCTTCAAATGTGTTTTTATTTTCTCGGGTTCCTAAGGCTGCTTTCAGACCCACCCATCAGCATTTTCCCTCTCAATCAATTGGCATTTAACAACTACCATGGGGGGAGGTTGGGAGAGGACGACCAAGGACATCTCTATTTCTTTTTTTTTTTTTTTTTTTTTTTTTTTTTTTTTTTTTTTTTCAGAAAAGCTCAAGTATCTCCATTCACTTGGGGGTGGGGGACAACTTTGTCCTTGGCTCCAGCCTCCCAGCACCCCCTCCAAAACATCCTGGAAGCCAAGTTTCTCCCATTTTATCAGCAAAGCATTGACTTCTGCTCAGAACCTCAGAACATTTTCTTAAACAAGAATACAGATTCCCCCTGACCCGGGTTCCTTAAGATTAAGACAGACGCCATCAAAACCACCACCCCGATCGTACAAAGGCCAAACCTTCAGCCAAAACCATGTGCACTAGAGGTCTGCATTAAGTCAGAGGTTACCTTTAAAAGAATGTTATTTGGCAAAGAAAATTTGCCATATGAAGAACCCTAGGGAATGGAAACTGCTTTTGAATATAGACTTTTCAGTGGCGTGGTCATTAATCATGTTAATGTAAACTGCACTAAAACAAAAATTTTCTAAGCAAGTCTCAGGGCACATCAGCATATCTAAGCCTCTGGGTTTGCTTCCAAAGTTCACATCCCAGCAAGCAATGAAGCTGCTGTTAATGGGGTCAGCGATTACTAAGCAGTCCCCAACCCTGGAGAATAATAAAGATGACTGGGGTGTGTAGAAAAAAAAAAATAAAACGCCTTCATAGAGTGAGGCAGGAAACAAACAGAAATTAATCAGAGGAGGACAGTAAGTTTGGGGAAAAGGTATTCGCTGAACAAGTGTGAACCCAAACTCCTCTGGGCCAGTGTTTAAGAAAGGAGAGCAGTCAGCATTTCTGGCAGCACCCATGTCTCTGGGCCATTCTCTGTTTCACAGCGTGGAGGGCAGGGAAGCAGCTGGATGAGGAGAGGAGGAATGGAGCCCAGCAAAACTAAGCGGCGCTGAACCCAGCCAGACCCAGCCATGTGCTTCATGCTGGCAACAAACCGGTTCTTTCGAGAGAGGAGGAGTCTGACAAAAAGGACAGCTGCAGCAAAGCAAGGGCAGAGAGGCAGAAAAACCTCAAGGAGGCCCTGAGATTGGGGCTATCCCCACAAGTTAAAACAAAAACAAACCACCTTTGGGGGTTGCAGGACTACTTAATCTATTAACACCCCCTCCCCTCATTGCCAGATCAATTAAACATCGTCTGTCCACATCTGGTTTCTATCTAAAACCAAAACTTGTACTATCAGCATATTACATAACAAATTATGCCTGCAGGTTTCTTTTATTACACATCAGAGAGGTGTGCATGGTGGTGGTGGCGATGTGGGGGCTGTGCTGGCCTGAGTGTTTGTTTCAGTCTTTTTTTTTTTTTCTTTCTCCCTTAGGGGCACAAACAAGTTTTCCATACTGTGCATAATTTAACCCTAGAAAGTCTCTCGCCCGAACGCCACATCAACCGAGACAGTGGACCCAACCCTCAGCCCTCAGCGCTGGCTGGAGTGGAGTGGGTGAGAAGGGTGTGCATTTTAAAGAGCTCTGCAGGCACCAGATTGCTCCACAGTGTCCCCTGCTGACAGTATTTCAACATAGCTCCTTCCTGAAGGAGAGCAAAGCTAGGGGCCAGGCCAGCCTTTGCTAATCTCCCATCATGGGTGAGATACCAGCTCAAGCGACTCACTGAAAGCAAATCATCTTCTACAGAACTAAAGGATGGGGACCCTAGGGGATACCAATCAACATGGGACAAAAGAAAGAACAGAAGAGAGGGTGAGGAGAGATAGAGAGAGGAAAAGAGAGGGGGTAAGGAGAGATAGAGAGAGGGAAAGAGAGGGGGGGAGACAGAGACAGAGGCAAAGGCAGAGAGAGAGAAAGCCAGCCAGCCCAGGAAGAGCTTCCTGTAAGGCGTTCTTTGAGTGACCTTTTTAAGTACCTATCTAAAGCTCTTTCCATAACATACCTACTATGCTGAAAATAAAGGGGAGAAACTGATTAGGACCATTATCAATCAAAACAGTGAACTAATCCTGCCTTGAACAACCTTAAAGTCCACTTCTGCAGCAATCACATGGCCAGCTTTTCCAGAATGCTTGCTTTGGGCTAAAATGAACACACATCCAGCTGGTCTTCTAAGGGTTTGGAAAATAGCAAGTCCTTGAGGAGAGCTTTTCTGAACCGGTCTTAAGAGGATCTTGTTCCCTGTGTGGACATTTGGGAGAAACTCATAGGCATTCCCCAAGCCTCTTAGATTTCCTCCCTACCACAGCATCCCGAAGCTGGATCAGCTCACCCAAGTCTACAACTACAGTTACTAAACTTATGACACAAACCTTCTTTCACTAGCAGGGGCCTATCACCTGGAACAAGTTAGCTGTTTTCTGCTAACCTAGCACAGGGCAAGGGGAAAAATGTCTCCAGACCTTCACCTCACTGTCAAGACTGTAACTGAGATAAGTCCCCGCTAAGTGGACAAATTAAAATGAAACCAAAACCTGGCCCAGCCTGAAGAATGAGTTTCACGGGTGGGCAGGCTTCATTCTTCCCCCAGGGCCTCAAATCAAGTCGCATCTTTCTAAACTAGAGTCCAGGATTCAGCAAAAAGGGATTCCCCCTTCCAGGCGTAGAGACTGCTGGGAACACATATGCTAGCATGTCATTTGGAGGTCTACTAATATGCTGAAGGAGCACAAGACGTTTGCCTGGCTTCCTGGGCCAATAAACAATGCCATGCCAACTCTCGAAGCAGTCAACAGAAAACAGTCCCTTTTCTCCACCGTCCAACAATTCAACAAACATTTGTTCCTGTTGAACAACCATCCGCCTGGCCCCATCTGCACCAACTCCTGCGAGACAAGCACCGCGGCGACAGCCGTGGCGGCAGCACTACAAATGCCCTGCCCAGGGGCCAGGACCGGAATGCAACCCACGGCGGGGGCCACTTTCCCAACACCACAGAGTCCGGATCCTACCGTATGGAATACTCAAGAGTGTGGCCTATAGGAGGCAGAATCCCATTCACCAAATGCTGCAAAGAGCTTTTCTTTGTTCGCCATGGTACTAAGTACAGTACGTGTTAATGAACCCGGCGGTCAGAAGGAGCAAGCCTGGCATCAGGGGGCGTCCGAAGGCGAGGGTCCATAGCAAGCCTGCCCACGCAATTCCAGGGCCCTGTCCCATACCCCAAGCATTGTTCCCCTAGTCCTGGGGGTAGAAGACGAGCTGGGGGGGTGCACGAGAAAATACTTGGGGCAACTCAAACCACAGACCCTCTTCGGATTCTGGGTGTCCAAGTCTCGTTCGTCCCGGTTCCACCAAGAGTAACCCCTAGTTAGGAACCTGACTCCCACCGGCTCGCAAATCAAAGATTGGCACACACGCACACACACACAAAATGTGACTAGACTAGTACCCTGTGACGGACGGCCCTCTTCGCCATGTGCAAAAACCACGCCGGCACAGGAGACCCCCACTCCGCAAGCCCTGGCCGCGGCCACGCCGCCTGCTTCCCCTCCCGAGGCAGAGCGCCCTCTCACCCCCATCGACACCGCGCGGGCCAGTCGGGCAGCCTTGGAGTCGTCCCTGCGCGCCCGCATCCAGGGGGTGGCGGGTGTAAACTTCCGTGAACAAAAGAGTTGTCTGCAAACGATGCGGAACTTCGGGGCTCAGCGCCTCCGCTGCTGCACCGCTGGGGCTCAAGTTGAGCCTCGGAGAGGGAGGCTGCTCCGGACGCAGCCGTCTCCGCGGCCGCCCGCCTGGCCCTCGGAGCGCAGACTTTTCTGCAGCGCCAGGTTTGCTCTTCCCCCGCCCGCGCGCTGACAAGTCTCACGCCTGCACCAGGGCGAGCGAGACTAGGCGCCGGTAGAAACCACCCGACCCGCCGCCTAACAAGGAGAAAGGGGGGGAAGAAAGCTGGGAGCATTAAGGAAGAAAAGAGCGAGCGCAGCGCACGCGAGCCGGGCTTCCCCTGCCGGCGCCGGGGAGCACGCACCGAGCCCGCTCCGGACCAGCCCCCAGGCGCGGTCACCCGGCCGGGTCGCTTACTGTGCGCGCCGGACGCGGGCCGTCACTGCTAGCGCTCGCCAAGTCGTCCGGGCTGCTCGCCCGCGTCCGCCGTGCGCACGCTCTCCTGCCGGCGCCGAGCGCTTTGTACCGAGCCGCTCCAGAGGAGGAGGAAATCGACTTGTCACTTCCTGAACTGTTTGCAACTCGTCCCTTTAACCGGCCTCGGCCAGGCCGCCAGCGCCCGCCGTCGCCGCCGGGCCGCCCGACCGCGGCTGCGTGAACTCGGTGGCGCTGTGCGGGCGGCGTCGCGGCCGGGGCGCCCGGCGTGCTGCTACGAGGTGCAGTGCGCGCAGCCGCCGGTGGGCGGGGAGTTGGGAGGGGGGCTAGCGGCGCGCCTCCGGCTGCCGGGTGTCCAGCGAACCCGCACCGCGCGCCCCTCACCCCTAGAGGCCCGGCCCGCGAGAAGTAGCCCCGCACAAGTCAGGACCGAAACCCAGGCCTCGTGGGCTTCGGACGGCCAGCTTCCGGGTTAGGCTTTGCAGTTTAAAAGAAATGATCCTATCTGCGGCGAACATGACCACAAGGGGGTGGGGAGGAAAGCCTGGAGCGGCCACACTTTCGGATAATAAAGCACTGTTCCTGACTCTGGTGCGATCGAAATAGAGGAATTTGTACTTCAGATGCCACATCCAAAATACATGCAACTGGGGAAGGAGGGATTTGCGGTTGCTAAGCAGAGGCAGGGCATGTTTAGTTCTGTAACTTAGGATGTTGACTTAAGTGCAGGAATGTAACCCTGATAGAAGAAGCAGAGTATTTTCATTGTGCGGCTCACCTGGGGGAGGGGACTACGTTCCTTGTGAAATGAAGCCCTAGAGTTCCCATCACTCCTTCCTGCTGATGTGTGTCATTAACCTTGATCCAAAGAGGGATTTTTAGTTCTGGGTTGTTTTTTTTTTAAGTCCTTATGCCTGTTTTGTGTTCTCCTTTGCCAAAAAAACAAAACACCTCATTACTGTACATGGATTGTGTCTGTGCCGTTTGAATGGTTCTATTCATAAATCAGGAAACTTTTCTGTTGCTTCGAGGAACATTTAATTGGTTTTAATCCAATGTTGCAATCCCAGTATCAAACATAAATGAACAATTAACTTTTTGAGTTTGTGTGCACTTGGGAAACTTATATTTCATGGCTATTGCTGAAATATTTCGGTTTGTCACTGGACCTATTCTTTTCAGAAAAGCATGAGCTAACTTCTTTCACACTGACCACAGTTCATGCCAGAGGTTCTGCCATGAGATTAAGATTGCTCATCAGAAGAAAGAATGTCTGTTCACCTCAGAGAGATGATGTGATAGTAGATTACCCTAAAGAAGTCAAAGTGTGCTAATACACAGAATACAAAGATGCTTACATCCATAATACTTTATTACTTCCTTTAAAAAAAAGTGTTAAGGGCCATAAGAACCTCATAGTCTGTCAAAAGGAGGCTCTAGGGGAAAGCAGAGGCTGCTATAATACACTTAAGGTCGTTTCCGAAAAGCCACCTTATCACAGCACTATCACCTTAGCCTCCAAACACTGTAAGACTAGAATTTAATGCACTAACTTTTTATTGGGAGGCCTAGAGTGACTCCTGCTGGCAAACATTCCGTTTATCCCTGCAATTACTAGTTCATCAGGTCAACTTAAAAAAAAATCAAGATGCCAGGGGTCCTACGCCTGGAAACAATTATTGTAACCATTATTCTTGTTGCTTTCAGGACCATGTTAGTCTCATGAAATTCCAAAGATGGGGGTTATGGGCTCCTTTGCTCTAACACCTTTTCCAACCCTAAACAGCCTGTTTTTCTGGTTCTTAGCCTTTCTTGACCTTGCCTAGGACTAAAGTTCCTGCTTAAGGAGCTGAGCTAACCAATGGAGTTGTCTAAATCTGAATCTTCAAGTCTAAAAAGTCCTACACATTAAGGCTTATGTCAGTCCTCTATAAAGGTTATCATACCTTTGCTTCTTAATGCTAAATGTGATGGCTCTTTATAAAATCCTGTCCACCAGGTTGTTGTATTAAAGTTTTGTTAAATTCAAAATAGCTACAAACCCAGTCAGCTGAATGTTAAGAATGGGTAAACAGCAACGGGAAGAGGGAGGGGGCTCAACTGTCTACCTTTGTTCATGCCTAAACGATCAACCAAATCAGAACCAGATTTACAATACAACCAGACACCTAAACACAAATCACAGGCCAATTCAGAAATAAACCCACAAATCTAAAAAAATGACCACTTGTAACTCTGCCATTATCCTCAATAAATACAAACCTGATTAGGACCATGCAACACCCCGGAAAGTATAAAATTCAGGGATTACTTAGTCTCTTCCTCTAAAACCAATCTGAGACCCAGGGATAAGGAATACTGGTTCTTTTGGCTTTCCCCCAAAAGGAGGACTAGCAAATTGAGGGCTGCTTGTGTGCACAGTATGCATCACGTATCCTTCGCTGAGTATCACTGTTACAGCTCCCCAATTCCAAGCTCTTAAGCAACAGGAGACAATAAGGGTGTATTTTATTAAGAAAGGGTGTAACCAACTATAACTTGTATCAACAAGTTAATGAAGTGTTCACCTAAGTACATCTATGGAGAGGAGGGTAAAGGTTGCTTTTGATATGCACTAAGGAGTGTCTAAAGCAGTTAGTGGGTGTTTTATTTTTATGCCTTTAGAACCAGATCAATGTGATGTTCAAACAATAAAGAGCTAAGCTTTGAAGTTTGAGTCGGTGCCAGTAAATGCTCAGTACCTATGTCTAAAAGCACACCACTAAAAAACTGTAAGAGAATGACCATAGGAATTCATCTAGACTAACAAAGTGAGCTAAACAAATGTCAGACATGTTAGACACTGGGCCCAAGAGCAGTATGCAGATGCTTGTATACCAACCCCTTCATTCAGCTTCTAAAAGCCACTGCGCCTCTTTGTCACACTGTTGTATTAAAAGCCAGTCACTCACATTTCACAGTGTTCTTTCTACATCTGAAAAGACCTTTTTTTTTTTTTTTTTCCAAGCAAAACCTTTTAAAATTGCTTATAACAGATTATGGGAAGACAGACATCACTAAATCTACCTGAAATGTTTTCAAAGGAATTGGCTACTGAAAGCAAGTAGATGGAATATATTTCTTTGGAAAATATGTAAAGTTTGTGGGCAAAGTTAGAGGCCAAAACTCTGAGCATTGGGCAATTCCCATATGTGGATCTTAGAAAAATTCTACAATTTTTCCCACATCCACACTGAATTACAACTAATGCCCATGTTCTAATACATTAATTCTTTTGTTCTTTCCTTTGCTTTTTATCCACCAAGGAAAATAAGTTACAAATCTAGGGCTGTAACATATGTATGCTAGATATATAAAAGACATGCTATTTTAACCTATTTATTAGAAGCATTTTGATTCTTAAAAGAAAAAAGTTTTATTTTTTATCAAAAATAATCCAATTTTTTTTTTCATTGAAAAATAACCACAGTGGTGAATTTAATGATACCAATCTCACTCCTTTGACATAAAATAAGAGTTGAAAGCAGCTTGGAAAGGAACGACTATTGAAATCTGCACTTGTAGAGCAGTGCTGCTTTGTAACCGAATGTCTAGCACCATTGAGGAACGAAAGCATGCCAGCTGGGACAGCATTGTGCACCACAAAGTGTGGGTTGTGAGCCTCTGTCCTGAGCACAAACCCTGGCTTCCAAGTTGGCAGGTGCTGAAAACACAGCAAATGTCACGCTTGCAACTCACCAGATAGAAGACCTCCGGGTAAAGCAAGCTAAAAACTAAAAAGAACAGAGTAGGAGTTAAAACTTGAAAATTGAATTTGGTAGTAACTTTTTTTTTTAAGTTCCTAGTGACTATTATTACTACGTGCCGTAAGAAAACATAGGAATGAAAAATAGGCATTGAAGCTTAGTCGCAGTAAATAAAAGGGAAAAAAATATAATAAAGGCATTCAATTAATTGCATACGGAAACGTACTAAGCGAATCTTACTATTCTAATACTAAGCTTTAAAAACAAAACCTCGGGGGCTGGAGAGATTACTCAGCAGGTTAGTGCACGTATTGTTATTGCAGAGGACCTGGGACTCCCAGAATTTAATGGTAGCTCACACCATCCATTAACTCCAGTTCCAGGGGATCTGATGCCCTCTTCTGGCCTCTACAGGTACCAAGCACACATGTAGTGCACACACATACACACAGGCAAAATATTCATAATACAGACATAAATAATTGTAAAAAAAAATTAACAAAAGCATACCCTCTGATGTATTTGTGATAGCAATGGATGTAGACTTGAATGTCATTACAACACAACTAGCCATCTACAAGTTTGCCTGATACTCCATCAAAAACATAGCTGAAAACAAGGGCACAGTTATTTTCATATTGCTTTGTTTAATTTAGAAAACATTTCAACTGTATTCCCAAACTATATTCATGTTCTGTTTTCAAGTTTAAAAAAAAAAAACACATCAAGTTTTTCTTTAAAATTCATTTAGTATTTGCAAATCAAACCCAAACTATTTTTATTTCTGTTGAGCATCCACCATATAAGTCACTGCCTCAAGGCAAACCTATTTTACTTTAGCCTTGTGAATCTCTTCACTCTCTTCAGAGTCTGTCAATCTGTTGTATCTAAGAGCTAAGGTCTTTTGTTTTAACCCATGCCTGGGTCTTTTTCTTCCCTGCCAGTTTTGCATGAGGTCTCCTGCAGCTGTAGTTTAACCACAAGCATAAAGGGATAGACATGGCTGTTGTGGGGAGGGGATTAGCTTCAGTGGTAGAGTGTTTGACAAGCACACATGAACTCCTAGTTCAACCTGCAAGATCAGGAGTGGGGACTCTTGATAGCAATGGGAAGTTCACTGCCTATTTTAAAGAATTAATTTCTAGGTCAGGGATAAAAGAATAAAAATTCTCAAAACTTGGTAAAAGCCAGGTTAGTCATTCTTTGCTCTGTTAAACCACCTTGATTACAGTCTGTTCTAGAAAGATCTCAGACTTTATCAAAATTTCTTTAAAATGGTACAAATTCTTTCTGTGAATAGTAGCAATTGCCTGTAATCCTAGCATATGGAAAGGTGAGGCAGCAAGAACTACAGTGAAGCTTAGGAAAAAAAAAAAACAAATACAATAAAGGTTCAAAACCTTTTTTACAATTTACTACACAAGCCTGTAATTCCAGCTTTAGACAGGCAGAAGCAGGAGGCTCTCTGTGAGTTTGAGGCCAGTCCAACATATATAGTGAATTCTAAGCAGTCAGAACTACATAGCAAGAGTTGAGCTCACGCAGGGGTGTTAACCAAAACGATCTGAAATTTCTTGGGATCAACTAGGAAAAGCATCAGGGCTGGGGTCTGACTGTTCTATATTCATGCTTGGCACTCCGAGAAATTCACTTAACCATCAGTAAGAAGGCTGAAGACATGCTTTCTAGATTAGCATAACAAGTGGTTCACTGTGCCCTCACACACTTTACTGTCAGTTCTACCATAAACTCAGAATCAACTGGATAAACTATTACTCAACATCAAACAATATAAATGGCAATTAACTCACGTTACAGCAGGGAAAGAAATGTGACTCAAGTCAAAGAAATCAAACCTGGATGATACAGAGTAGAAACTAGCTATAACATGTCAGTCCACTGCTTCTTAAGTAGCCAGTAAAATCAAAATCCAACCCTATTTTCATCAGCCTCAGCGCAACTGGGTCACTGCTCCGTGATCTTGCATCCCTGTTTGATAGACCCTGGAATCATGCCGTGGCTCAGAGCTAATGAATGGTAACCTTGCCCATGTTTTCAATTCAAATACATCCACATTAACATTTTCACCTCCACATCTACATTCTTACCATTTATTACTATGCAAAAAGATCATGTTCTCAATCTGAAAGGTATTCTTTCATACACTCTGAAACACAGGAAAACATATGAAAATCCAGCATCATGGCATCTATTCTTCATTCCTTTACTAAGTGAAAAGGTGCTGTTTTGAAAAGTGCACCCGTTACAGATGCGCTCTCTCTCACTCAACAATACAAGTATCTTTCTATGGCACTAAATACATTAACTTGGTAGCACTGCAGGGTGGAATCCTGAACAGTTTACCTTTCAGTTCTAGGAGGAAAGAATATTTATCTGACACTAAGCTGCTTTCTGTGTATCTCTGCAATATTCACAGCCCTGTTGAATAGAGTCCACACCTGATTCTCTCTCCACCTATCAAGCTGCTTCAAAGAAATCGACAGAAAGTAAAGCAGCCTTAACAAGTATTATGTTAGGTAATCTGCTAGTGCCTTTAACAAAGTTCAATTTCTGAGCTGAGATGGGCTCAGTGGTAGAATGCTTGCCTCACATGTTCAAAGCCCTAGGGCTTATATCACAGCACCACCAAAACAAAAAGGCAAAACAGAACAAAAAACAAACCCTTTTTCATCAGCAGGATAAATACTTACAGATCAAACTGATTGGCTGTCAAGGCAGGGGGTACAAAAGGACAGACCCACAAATTAGACTCAAGTAGTCTCTGTGAGGCACATGAGAAGCATCTCAAAGCCTAAGGCTTGAGAGTGACAAAGTGGTTCAGCTGGGAGTACTCTGTTGCATGTATCTGGGGCACAGAAGAAATAGAGGAAGATTCTTTATAGTATCATGATTGTTCATTTGACCTTAATCTTATCTTTCTACATGTAAGATGGAAGCAGACTAAATAAAAGGCGTAAATTTCTGAATTTATTGGTCATCTTTATGGTCAAATGAATACAATCAGACATGTATCAGAAAAAAAAAAATCAGTCACCAGGCACAAGGTTTTTCAGATTTAAAAATACTCATTTGCTTCAAATATTTTATTATAGGTACATATACATCTTTTTAATATACAAATACCTTAGTTTAAGAGCCATCAAGTTACCCAACAGCTGACACTTAGCAAATGGAGTGTGTAATGCCTCATATATACTAGAAACCTATTTTTTAGGCATTGTTCAGTAAGTCTCAATTTTCAGAAATTTTTGCTGGTTCCTGCCCCAAAACCATACAGTGAAGCCCTAAGCCCCAATGCAGCAGTATTTGCAGATGAGGCCTTTATGGGATTATCAGTGTCAGGAGAGGTTGTGGAATCAGGGCCCTCACATGGAGGCCCCTGAGAGTTTGTGTGTTTGTTCTCCTTTACCTTTTCTTCCCCAACACTCACAAAGAGGTGATGTGAACACACAACTGGCAGCCACCTAAAAGCCAAGGAATGAGGCTTTAAAATAAAACATAACTAGGGACAAGCATGGTGATAGACAGTGGGTATAGGTGCCTGCCACCAAGCCTGCCAATCTGAATCCAATCCTGAAGACCCACATGGTAGAAGGAAGAACTAAGTTCACAAGTTATTTCTGACCTCTACATGTGTGCCACACACATAAAAATAAATAAATAAATAAATGTTTAAAAAATAGTGATGACGATACTCTACCAGCACTTTGTTCTTGGAATTCTAGCTTTCAGATCTCTGAAAAAAAAAAAGCCTGCAGTTTATGCCACCCAGTTTATAGCAGTATGGTATCTGAGCTGCATGGGTAAAGGAACTTTGGTTCAATGGGGAAAGGTTCCTAACACCAACCCCAGTGACCTGAGTTTGATCTCTGGGACCCACATAGTAGAAAGTTATCCTGGAAGTTATCCTAAGCTCCACACACTTGCCACAGTACATTCACTTGGACATATATGTACATGCATGCACCAAATAAACATATGTATTCACGTGTATTCTTTTGATTAAAGTTTACCTATTGAATAGCCATGATTTACGGAGAGGAAAGGAAAGTGGTTTCTGTAGGTCTGATCCCTTTGAAACTTACTCTACCATGTACAAATTCACTTACTGACTTTGTGGTGCTGGAGGTAAAATCCAGGACCTTAAACATGCCCGACAAGAACTCTACCAATAAGCTGTACTCCTAGTGCACTTAAACAGATTTTAAACACAAACCGTCTGCGACTATTCAACACGAGGAACCAAGACAAGTTAACTAAATTTCAAATTCAAAACTAAGCTATTTCATTTGTTGCAAACCATTACTCAAAAAGAATTAACAAGATGATCTCTTTTGTTTATGTAGCAGCTTTACTATAGGAGCATCCCATCTGCGTCTCACTAAATGAACAGCTTCATAATGAGGTAAGATACTTTTAGTTTAATCTAGTTAATTACTTTTTAATTAAACAATAATCATAATAATTGGCACAACTATAAGTCTATGTGGGACTTCATTCTACCTCTTAAGCAAAGTATATTACCAAGTATTTGACCCAAGAAGCTCTCTACACAGAATCAGAAATTTCCTTCTAAGCCTGCTGTGGAATGTGAGGTGATAAACACCTCAAAACTGCGGCTTACTTCTAAAAATACTTACTTCTCAAAAATAACAAATATTACTCTCGTTTACACAACAGCATAACAGCAGGTTCACTGAAATACCTCAGATGTATCAATTATAATCAAACAAGTGTATGTTATCCCTCACAACTCTAGGCTTCCCTTACAAAGCTTGTTCATGACTCTCTAACTCAAACAACAGGATACTCTATTAAATATCATTCTATAATTTTCCCCATTCCAACTCCAATGAGGCTTCTACAGAAGACACGGAAGGAAAACCTAATTACCATTGCTTCAGAGCATCTAAATTTATATCCTCAGCAAATCAACAGATTAAGGGCTAGATGCTGTCACAGAAAGGCAGGCGGATATGGAATATAAACTACTCTTTCCTCCACTCTTCCTCCCTGTGCCCCGCCTTTCCAAGTTCCATGGTTGGAAATCATCCTAATATTTTTTTTTAGCCAGGATGTACTAAAATTAGACGGGAACAAAGGCTGACATTTTCATATTAGCAAGGGGTTAGGAAGCAAACCCAAACTTGAAGCACCCACACTCATCTGCATTTAGCCTCTTCCTCACAAGTCTGTCCTTCCTAAAGCAGCAAAAAAGGCAATAGCAAGAAACAGCCCAGGTCAGTTTCTACTCTGCCAGTGTCCCTGACAACAAACCGCTTCATCTACAGTGCATTAGTGAACACCCCTAGTCAACTGAAGCATTTCATACTTCTTTCTAAACTACTCCGGTAATATCTAGGATATGTAATTGCTGAATCATGTGTCAATGCTTATGGTTTGGGGGAATGGAGAGATTAAACTCACTCTTTTTTTTTGGGGGGGGTCCTAGACAGGGTTTTTCTCTGTAGCCTTGGCTGTTCCAGACTCACTTTGTAGACCAGGCTGGCCTTGAACTCACAGTGAGCTGCCTGCCTCTGCCTCCCAGAGTGCTGGGATTAAAGGCACCTGGCTAGAATCGCTCTTTAAAGATCTTTGAAACACAATACACAATAAAGATTAGTCACAGAAATGTTTATCATTTGCTGATACAGTAATAACAACAACATGTAAAACTATAAAGCAGGGGCTGGAAAAGTGGCTCACCAGCTAAGAGCACTTGCTCCTCTTCCAGAGATTTGGTTCCATGCACCCTCATCAGGCAGCTCACAACTGCCTGTAACTCCAGTTCCAAGATATCCAACACTTTCTTTTGACCTACACAGGCACTCGACCAAATGGCATGTCACACAAATAATAAATTTAAAAGTTTCTTTTAAAAATATTCCATTTCTATAGGAAAACAGTTTCCTCTAAATAATGAAAGCTGTAGATCTGGGGGGTTTATGGCTTGCTCTAGAAAGCTAGGCAGTAATTTACAAACACTTTAAGATACAATGGATTGCCTAGTTTTCAATCTTTCTCACAACAGTATCAGCGTGACAAAAGTACTTTCTATCAGGACATTCTACATCCTTTTTTTTAAGTCCTACTCCACAAACACAGAATACTGATGCTTTTCATGTCTTAGGAATTATTCCTATTCTTTTAATTTGGCTTCCCTGGACCTAAGCTACAAGTCCACAGAGCTTCAGCTTAAATTTCTACTAGAGAAGCCCTTTTAATATGAGTCTAACTCACTGTGTTATAAAGATTTTTAAAAACTTGGTAAGTACCCACTCAAACTCTCTTTCTTTCCTGATTACTAGAGCCCATCTTGACATCTAAGCTGGAAATGAATGATCTTTCAACAACACTCCAGGGATTTTGCTAAGGTCATTTTCAATCATTCACTGGGCTTGATACCCAGTGCTTTTCAGAGTTCCATTGTAGAGCTGGTTTTATTCAGCATTTCTGTAGCCTGTGGGCTTGGGTATTTATCTACTCAATGTTGAGTTTCATTTCTATGGCCCTAACATAGGAATCCATCAATTGACCAAAGAATTCCAAACTATTCCTTTACTTTCTAACAAATTGCATGGTGTGTATGAAGAATAAATTAGCATTAATTTTCCTCCATTAACTGTTAATAAGACATGTTCCTGTATTCTCCTTTCATCTAAGAATATCTCTGTTTCCTGTCTACCCAAAAGAAATGATAAGGATTTTCTAATTTTCTCCCCAGTACATCTTTAAATTTACTGTGTTCCTTGCTTCCCACAATCAAGCTCTAAGTTGTGGCAGATTTCTTCCAGAAAAATATACTGGACAAGAATCCTTTCAGAGGCCATCCATACCACCTACAATTAGCTGGAGTGGTTACTCTGTGCAATTCAAGACACTTGGTCTCTTGCCCTGAAAGCTGAGCACTGTTTCTGCAGCAGATAGGTCCTAGCTCACAGAGACAAAAATAGGAACTCAAAACTCAGATTTCTCCCCTAGAGACAAACTAACTGTTCATATTTGTTCTTATTTTCAATGTAGGTTACCAGACAGAGATAAATTCAGGCACATTCATACATATATGCATATATAGATACAATCTACAAGATGAAATTGATTAGGTTTGAGCAGGGTTAGGATGGTGAACTCCTACAATCCCAACACAGGAGATAGAGGCAAAAAGATCAAGGATCAGAGTTCAGGGCTATCCTCAGCTGCAATACAAGGTCAAAGCCTGCCTAGATTACAGGAGACCTTATCTAAAGAAAGAAGGAATGAAGGAACAAAGGAAAAAAAGGGGGAAGTGGGGGAGGAAAGAGAGAAGAAGAAAGAGAGAGAGGAAGGGAGGGAGGAGAAGGGAAGGGAAGAAAAACAAAATCAAACAATCGTATCTCAAAAGTTCTCTGGAGCAGAGTGCTGTATAAAGAAATAAATAAACAAGCAAACAAACAAAAGTTCTCTGGATGAGAATGAACCCCATCATCATGAAATGTTACACTGTGGTGTTACAGAAATTTTAACAATTTATGAGATATTAAAGTCTATTATATATGTTTGGCTCCCTTCTTTTCTCAAACAGAAGGTTGCATGCATACTGGAGATGAATAAAAAGAAGAACAAGCTTGTTGCTACTACAATGGGGAAAAAAAAAGTTTAATTTGTATTTATTTTAAAATGGCTTAGTGGCTGCCAAAACTAGTGTCAGGTTTGAATCACAGCCCTAAGTGCCAATCCCTGAAAGAAACTCTAACTTGTACAGTTGGGTTAAAACAAATGTTGTAAAAACTTTGTTTGTTAAGTGGTGGAGCCTGACCTCACCATTCACCCGCGATTCCCTATGGACCCTCAGACTTCCTGTGAACCTGTGCTTCCTACAGCCACCCCTTGTTGTGCTGAAGCAGCTTCACCAGAAAAAGCCTCAGTTCTTGTTTGCATTTCAAACAAGTTTCCTCAGAATATCTTTTGATTAAATGAAATTATGATTCCAGTTTCTTCTCCACAGAACAGTCATGTGCTGCTCCTGTTTTGAAACATTTCATTCATGTGCCCACAGACTTATAAGAGTTAACAATACTAAGACTTAAAATAAAGTATTTTATAGCTTATTTCATTATCTTTGGGATATTTCATAACTAGGCTTTTAATAATTTGGTATTATCTGGAAATACTAATTTCTTCTCCTCTTCCTCCTCTTCTTTTTGGTTTTTCAAGACAGGGTTTCTCTGTGTGTAGCCCTGGCTGTCCCAGACTTGCTTTGAAGACCAGGCTGGCCTTGAACTCACAGAGATCAGCCCACCTCTGCCTCCCAAGTGCTGGGATTAAAGGCCTGTACCACTTCCCTAGATGAAAATACTAATTTCTCATTAGAAAATACTAATTTCTTTCCTGTCTGAAAATACTAATTTCAGACCTTCTATTTATTCTGATTTCAATCCTTAAAGGGATTAAAATCCCTTCTAGCAAGATTAAAGTGCTAAGAAAAAAATGACAAGTTTTTGTTTTTGTTTTTAACCTTATCAAGAGCTCCACAATGGAAAAAGCAAAAGTTGTGAACTGAACCAATACACCCCACACAGGGGCTCCATCAACTTTAATAGCCACATACCAAGCTATCTGTGAGTTAGAGTCGGCTTGCTCCACAGAAAGTGATTTGTTGGCCTGGTGCTTAATAACACTTGAAGCTTACCCAACAAACCTCTAAGAGTACTTACCTTACTTGGGCTGGGCGTGGTGTCACACCCCTTTGGTCCCAGCCTCTGATCAAGAAGGCAGAGGCAGACAGATCTCTGAGTTCAAAGCCTGTTCCAAGGCAGCCTAGACAAAGTTAGAGAGATCCTGTCTCAAACAAACAAACAAAATGGTACTTTGGCCTCCACGTGTATACGCACTTGCATGTGTGTTTATGCACTTGTGTGTGTGCGCGCGTGTTCATAAACACACAAAAAATCCTGTGTCTTACAAAGCACAATTCTCTGAAAAGCTTAAATTGCATATATTTAAAGTACTTTCTCACTTTTTGAATGTTAAAATAAAAGCTATTCCAAAATCATTATTTTTGTTCAAAGTCCATGTAATTGTCTCCAGATCTTGAAAAGACAAGTGGTAGTCTTATGGTTAGGCTGATATAAATTTCAAGCTGGTCCTCTTCTACCCCTCAAAATGGAAAAACTGTATAATGCTGGACTAGACTAACTGCTAGAAGAGTATTTACCATTAAAAAGAAAGAAAGAAAGAAAGAAAAAGTTTGTTTTGATACCCAATAGGCCCAAAAAGCTGGAAATCATCAAAAGTCAGATAACTTTTAAGGATGTATTTATTCTTATCTTATGCACACAGGTATTTCTCTTACATGCACGTGTGTGTACTACATACCTGTCTGGTGCCCAAGGAGGCCAGAAGAGAGGGTATTGGATCCCTAAAAACTAGAGTGACAGATGGTATGAACCACACTCAGGTCCTCTGTAGGAGGAGCAAGTGCTCTTGACTGCTGAGCCATCTCTCCAACTCCCCAAAAGTTATATAATTAAAAAAAAAAACAACAAAACAAAAAACAAACAAAAAAACCAAAAAACCTTATATTAAGACTCCAATACCAAAATACTCTCCCAAATACAGTCCCACTAAATATTAGATATAAATAGAAGATACAGTTGATCTTTTCAAAGTAATATATAAACACTCTCCAGATGAATCAGCTCCCAGATAGAGTGCCTTTGTCTCTCCATGCCTGAAAGTTCACATAATTGACAAGCCCCTTCCCCAGAAGGATGAATGACAAAAATCAGTTTTCCCCTTTTTTGTGCGTGTATACGCTGGCATGTGTGTGCATCGGGCCTGGGTGTGTATGTAGAAGCCAGAGGTCTCTGGGTGTCTTTCTCAATGACTTTGGTTTTTGAGATCGGATCCCCCAGTGAACCTGGAGCTGAATGATGGATCTAGCTAAGCTGCCTGGCCATCAAGCCTCAGGGAACCCTCACGTCTCTGCCTCTGAATGTTGGGATTATATGTGCATGCTGCTACAGCATTTTAAATAGCTACTAAGGATCTGAGCGCAGGTCTTCATGCTTACATGGCAATCTCCCTAGTTTTCCATGCACCACACACACACACAAACACACACACACACACACACACACACAAACCTCCTCCTCCTCCTCTTCCTCCTCCTCCTACTTCAGCCTCCTGAGTCCTAAGATTACAGGTGTGCCATGCTCTACTTAAAATTCAGTTCCTAGGAAAGGAAAGTCTTTCAAGACAAATAGATGGTAAAGAGCAATAATAGATGTCATGAGACTCAGGTGGCTGACTCACTATTCCCAAAGTCCACAGAGCAGCACCAGGCAGTTAGTCGTTAGTGATCAACATAACAAAGGCCTGTATAGCTTCTAAAAGTAAGTGCCCACCTGAATTTTATATGTAGCCCTAACTAACTGATGCTATAAAAACAGAGATTCGGCAGCTGGGAGGTAGACTATGTTAAAAGAAGGGTTCTAGAGTCAGACAGACCCAGCTAAGAATCTTGGCTCCATCGGATATTATTTAACCATGCAAAAGTCTCTTTACTGTCAGCTGCAGCTCTCCTGTACACAAACAAGAAAATACCAGGAGGACTCAATGATTTAATAAAACATCGTTACTTAACATGGGGCTAAGCATTTCAAGGTATTCCCTTATTCCCTTTCCTTACACTGGGCAAAGACTATAAATAGTTAACACTGTGGTGGTGCACACCTTTAATCTCAGCACTGGTGGCGCAGAGGCAGGTGGACCTCTGTGAATTCTAAGCCAACTGGTCCTACATAGTGAAACACTGTCTCTAAATAAATAGATAAATAGGGGCTGGAGAGATGGCTCAGAGCACTGGCTGTTCTCCCAAAGATTCTGAGTTCAATTCCCAGCAACCACATGGTGGCTCACAACCAACTACAATGATATCTGGTGCCCTCTTCTGGCCTGCTGGCACACATACAGGCAGAATACTGTATAAATGATAGATAGATAGATAGATAGATAGATAGATAGATAGATAGATAGGATGTATTTCATCAATTCCTCTGGTTTTGCTTACTACACGTGACAATCAGAGAGCTCTCCCAGCTATCAACCCAAAATTGCACTGTTTATCTTACAACATATACTATAATGCAGGAAGAAAACCTAACTACTCCAGCCTTGAAACAGTTTGCTCAAGTCTTCATAAATAGCCATATTCAATTCACCTTTACCAAGGCACAAAAACCAAGAAGAGACGCTTTCTGTAAATTCATTTACTACTTGGAAGTTTTCAACTGCTAACAGTTACAGAAAACTGTCATAAATCACAAGAAAAATATTTATATTTCAAATACAAAAGAAAATCTTAAATTATTCTTAGTTCATAGATCTAAATGACGATTCCCACCACCCATTAGCTGTACTCAATCTGTGCAGCCTGGGTGCTTACTAAGCACTATTTATACTTCCTAAGCCTGGGTACTTACTAAGCATTATTTGTACTTGCTTTTTGTGTATCAGGTTTACTTTGCTGTGCAGTTTCTTCTACAAAGCTAACTGACTTTGTCCAAAGAAATCTCTCTTTTTTGAAAAACCAAAGCTGCTACAGTGTTTCCAGATCTACCTCCAAAGGTGAACTTGGGTGTTGGCAGCTCTTCAAAAAGTTCAAATCCTATAAGACAAAATTAAATACCTGTGTTAGAGATATTTGTACCAACAATGTTCTTCCAAAAACTTTCTAAAATAATGGGTTGTTGGGTAGAAACAAGCATAGAAATCAGCACTTAGATATCAACTAAGAATAATTTAAGATTTTCTTTTGTGATTTCAAACTGGTAACTAAATTTAATTTTGCAATTCCTTTCCAGCTTACTCCCAAACATTTTTTAAATAAACAAGAAACAAAAAGGACCAAATACAATCATCAGTGAAGTCCTTTTCCATTTCCTTTAATCCTGCTTTCCCTCCCGTCCTCTCCATCTCCCTTAGTCTATTTTGCCATCTCCTTGGTAGGACATAGCTATGACATTCTAAACTAATATCATATGCCATCACTGCTTCTTATATGGCCTTACATGTAGTAATTCAACCACATCAAAGGCATGTACATACAAGGCAATTACATACAAAGGCATGTAATACCAAAAGGTTAAATTATTTTGTGGGATTTGGAGAGACGGCTCAGTGGTTAAGAGCACTGACTGCTCTTCCAGAGGATTCAGGTTCAATTCCCAGCAACCACATGGCAGCTCACAACTGTCTAACTTCAAGATCTGACAGCCTTAAACAGACATATATGCAGGCAAAACACCAATACATATAAAATAAATAAATTTTAAAAATGATTTTGGAAATAATGAGAGAATTCTGTAAGACAGAATTCTGATGGTTATATAACAGCATGGATGAATTGGCTGAACTGCACAATTAATTCACTATCTATTTATTTATGGATTTAGTTGTATTTGGTTTTCCTGAGATGCTGGCCCTATACCTCCTATATAGCTAAAGATGACCTTCAAACTCCTGACCCTCCAGCCTCTATCTAACAAACACTAAAATTAAAGGTATATAATACCACTATGAACTATATACTTAAAAATGGTTAAAATAGGGTTGAGAACTTAGCTCAGCTATAGAGCACTTGCCTAGCAAGCACAGGGCCCTAAGTTTGGTCCTCAGCTCTGAAAAAAAAAAAAAGAGTTAAAAATAATAAAAATCTATGGATATTTCCCACAAGTTTTAGAAAAGAAGATTAAACAAAGATTAATACCCAAATTCTCTTGGAAGAAATAACTTTCAGAGCACTGTATACTTTTAAAAGAAAAGCATCCTTAGACACTGGGTAGTGTCCTAGGTTCAAGTCTCAGCTTTCCCTCCTCTAAGTAAGACATATCATTATCATTGCTCAAGGAACCTTCTCCATGATCCTGAATTCTATACAAACATGTTAGATAGCAAAGCCTCCGCATGACTTTGTAAATACTCAACAATAAAACTAGTGTTTCCTTAGACTACAAAATAAACTGTAGATTAGCATTTTGTTACTTTGTTTTTAAAAATAAAATAAAGTTGGCAAGATGGCTCAGTGCTGAGCAGGTAAAGCAGTGGTTCTCAACCTGTGGGTTGCAACCCCTTTAGGAGGGTTGCATGACCCTTTCACAGGCGTTGCCTAAGACCGTCTGCATCTCAGATACTTACATTATGATTCATAACAGTAACAAAATTATAATTATGAAGTAGCAACAAAAATAATTTTTATGGTGTATGTGGGGGGGTTATCATAACATGGGAACTGTATTAAAGGGTTGCAGCATTAGGAAGGTTGAGAACCAGTAAGGTAAAGGCTCTTGCTTTATCTTTAGTTCAATGCCTAGAGCCTTCATAAAGGTGGAAGGAAAGGAGAGACTATTAAAGTTGTCCTCTGTTCACATACAAGCCTCTGCAATTGCACCCACACATATATCATGTATGCATGATACACACACACAAACACACACTCTTCTATTTTTCTTTTTTCTTTTTTTCTGAGACAGGGTTTCTTTCTGTAGCCCTGCCTGTCCTGGAACTCGCTCTGTAGATCAGGCTGGCCCCAAACTCACAGATCCGCCTGCCTCTGCCTCCAAATGCTGGGATTAAAGTCATGCCCCACCACCACCCAACTTGATTTTTTTTTTCATTAAAAATAAAATAAGGAAGCCAGGCAGTGGTGGTGCATGCTTTTTTTTTTTTTAATTTCCTGTGTTTTGAAACTGGAGTCTCAGTATGAGTGTTTTGCTTGTATAAATGACTGTGAAGCACTTGGGAGATAGAGGCAGGCAGATCCATGAGTTCAAGGCCAGCCTGGTCAATATGGTGAGATCCAGCCATGGCTACACAGAGAGACCCTGTCTCAAACAAACAAATAAACAAACAAAAGGGTATTTCAGTGGTAGAACACTCTCCTCCTATGTATTTATGAGGCTTGGATCTAGAATTGAAGCCCATAAAAACAAAATAATAAAACAAAGCTGTAAGGTCACTAAACAAATAGCATAAAACATTTACATTGTATGAATAGGACTACCAAGGAAAACTGCACAATTCATTTCAAATATGGAAAACAAACAAAGATTCTTAAAACACTGGTAACATGAGGCACATGAACTCAGAGAGACTGTGGCATCTCTCTCTCTCACACACACAAACACACACACACACTTGCAGGCACTGGCACACGAGTCCTGAACAGGTTCAAGCCAGATGAGGTCTCAGCACTGAGAAGCAGAAGTAGACACAGATTCCCACCCAAGAAGCTATTTGTATAGTTGATACCCACTGGGAAAGAAAATTCAGTTTCTTCCAATGGACTGTCACTGGGTATTTTACCACACTTCAGGACAAGTGCCATACCCAGGAGTAGTTGGCCAACACAAAACATATTCAATGGTATTTTTGTAGACTTTTCTTTTCCTTTTTGGTTTTGGTTTTTCAAGTCAGGGTTTCTCTATGTAACCTTAGCTGTCCTAGAACTCACTGTGTAGACCAGGCTACTCAAAAATCTGCCTGCCTCTACCTCCCAAGCACTGAGAACAAAGGCATGTGCCACCATAACCACCTGGCAACTTTTTGTCTCATTATGTTCTGTTTGAGCATTTTTGCTTGTTTATTTAAATTTCCATTTTTATGGGGTTTTTTTGTTGGTTCTGGGTTTTTTGTTTGTTTCTTTGTTTGTTTGTTTGTTTTGGAGTTTCTTTTTTCATTTGTATGTGTTTCTTGGTCATTTTTGCTTCCGGGTTTTGGTGTGGTTTGGTTTGTTTTAAAAGAGAAAAAGAACAGAAAGTTGGGTGGATAAAGAGGTGGGGAGGATCTGGGAAATGTTAGGGGAGGGGAAGAAACATGATCAAAATGCGTTATATAAAAAATGTTTAATTAAAGCCAAGACTGGTGAGGTAAGCTTCATTCTAAGCCAATGGACTGTGGCAGCTAACAGTGAAGCCCTGAACAGCGACATGGGGTGGAGTACTCTGCTGCTGTCTTGCATCTAAGTCCAAGCACCATTTTCAAAGCAACTCGATCTAAAAAGTCTCTAATGCCATTCAATTGATTCTTTAACCACCTATTATACATTTTCCTTAGTTCTCTTTCTGCGTTCTAAAACTGAATATAAAGAGTTTACTCAACAGTTTTCATACATCCACATTTTAGAGCACAGTATTCCAGGCTAAAGTCTGTTCCTCATTACCAAAGACAGACAAATGTGTTTCTGTTTGCTGGTTCCAGGGGTAAAAAAGAACACCTATATTTAAGAACCAGGAAAGGAACTTGCTCTGCACAGCGGAACTCTTGAGCATTTATTAAAACTGTCGAGCTTTGGAAAGAAGGAAGGACTACTGATAGAACCCAATAGTTCTAAGAGAAACAAATGTTAACATGGAAGATAATAAAATTAACGACAAAATAAAAGATAGTAAATCACATACAATTCTTGTTTTCTGAAAGTAATAGTAATGAGGCCAAAAGCTCATATTTTCAGGAATAAACACTTCAGGTTTTCCATTATAAAACCTACAAAAGCCACTGAATGTTGCATAAGAGGACACGGGACATAGTCTCTCTGCCTAGTCTCCAACACTAAAAAGAAAACAAAATCTAGTATAGGTGCATTCAGTATGATGCAACATGGGTGCAGAAACAGCGTGCAGAAAACTCTCTCGAGGTAGTTGATTTCTCACCAGCTTATAACAGGGGTCAAAATATAACCAAATATTTCGTCTAGAATCATTTACTTAATGCTCCATCCCAAAAATTCCTTCCATTCCTCTATAAAATAATTAGTACTAACCCTGAAAAAGACTCTAAGAAAAAGGTAAACAAATACCAAAAACTTATCCAAGTACTTTCCCAGGAATGCCTGTTGCTACATGAATAAACCGGAAGGTAAATGCTTCTTCAAGTGTCCAAAAAAGAGCTGAGAAAACTCCAAGTGCTCTGGGTACAGATACAGAGTCTCAATCTCACTTGACTCCCAGTTAGTAGAACAGTCCTAATTACCTTTGGCTAATAAGACAGAAAAAAAATCCTGCCCAAAAAAAAAAAAAAAAAAAAAGGCAGATGGGAACTTCCTTAAAAACAAGTATGTAGAACTGCTATAAATTCCCCATTTCATTTCTGTGCAATGTCAAAAATAATTGTTCCAAATATACTGGAAACAAAAAACAAATCCTGAACACTTAAGTGACCCCTAAAGCAAAGCATATAAACTATGTATAAAATTAAAACACTGGTCATGTACTTCCATTTGCATGATTATAGATTAGTGCACTGAAGTCAAAAGCACAACACATGTGCTCTGAGTCTCTGGATAGCAGATCATACAGCTTAAATAAAAGATTGCATTGCTTAAATAAAGAGCTTGATCTTTACAAGCTCATAAATTTTAGTACTTAACTGCCAGGATTTCTGGGAAAAATGTTAAAAAGGCCTCTGGATCCCAACCAATTTACTTTTCTGTGCTTTGTATACACAGTTCAAAGTTATTACCAAGGTCATTAACACAGAAGAAAAGCAGGCAATTCCCACAACCAGAAATGTAAAAAACTGTACCCACAGGGGAGCTGAGCAGAAGTATAAAAACCTAAGGAAGCATACATTCAAACCCCGTGCAGCCAGTTACCTTCACTGAATACATCTAGCAACTCTGCCTTGGTCCAATTACATGAGGTTATTAGAAAAAAGCCTTTTACTTCCAACACCCTGGAGAGAGACATCACATACTGCTTCCTCTTCTCAACTGCATTGTCAGGATTAAGACTTATGGCATCGAAAGTCCCTTTGTCAATGCAAACATGAAATCCAGACAGCTTTGTAGAAAGATTCAGAAAGTCTTCTACCTATATTAGAAATGAGTGTCCATATGAGAACAATTAACACAATCTTTATATAACTTAAGTGACAACATGTAAAAGGTTAGAGATAAAAGGGCCCATTATGATGGCACTTTACATATAATAAACATATTTTCAACTTTATAGCTAACTTTTATGTTCTTTATTTCCGAGATCATTAAAGCCAAACTTAGAAGAGAGGTTGATAGTGTTTCCAGGACATTTTAAATCTCTACAAATTTGGAAACAAATCAAAGCCAGGAATACTGGCTCAAAAGCCCAGTTTACACAAAGTTGATTCTTTTGAAAATACTTAACATACTTATCAAAATGACAAAATTTATTTGGAACCCAGGTCATTGGAAAGAAGACTGATGACTTATACTCCCACTTGAGTGGCCTAAAGTAAACAAGGAATTATCAAAAGTTCCTTTGTTTTGATTTAGCAGCTCACAAAGCTACTAATGGATATAACAAAAGACATGAAGCTTAAGAAATTAAGAGACTATTTAAACTATGCTTACTTAACTTGGTAAATGTCTTGCACTTTAGCTTTAAATAATTCATCAGCATCCTGTTTTTAATAACCTAATACAACTGCAGTATTTGAAAGAGATGTGTCTCATTTTATAATACAAAAATTTACCAATGAATTTAATTTTAAAATACATTTTAAAACGAGCGATTAGATGATTATCATTCATACAAGTTTAATAGGGTAAGCAACTATCTAAAACAATTTCCCTAAAACGGATACTATATATTGGTATTCAGATTCTTTTTTGGTGACAAGGTCTCACACAGAAGCCTAGGCTCTGCTAGATCTGCTTTGACTACTAAAAATGCAGGTGCATACCAACCCACCACACACAGCATGTATTTGAAGATGGGACCTTTCTTCCTCTCATATGCAAAGTATAGAATTCATTACATCTGAACCAAAACAAAGACTACATGAAGAGCTCACTCAGTTCGAGGAACATCCTCATCCTAAACACCTGTACAAAACATTCTTATATTCCAAAGGTATTTCATGACACCTGTACTTATTAAATACAGGATATAATAGTAAGCAAAAGAGTAAAGAAACCTGAGTTCGAATACAATAACCTTGTGTTTTATAAGCTGCTACTGTTTAAGAGCATCTTCCAGAATACACATATTGGAAACCTAAACACAAAGTCATATGTTACAGTATTAGGAAGGGACCCTCAGAAGGTGATTGGGTCATGAGGGCTCTCCTCATGAATAGATTACTAGGCTAGTGAGGAAGGGGCTTCGATATAAAAGCAAGCTTTTTCTGGCTTACTTGCTCTGCTATGATGCAAGAAGATGGCTCCTTATCACATCATGTAAGAATCCTGGACTCTCCGTCTGCTAAAACTGTGGACTTAATAAACTTCTATGCTTTATAAATTACCTAGTCTATGTTGTTCAGTCAGAGTAACAAAAAGCTAACTAAAGAATATTCTTTGTTTGTTTGTTTGAGAAAGGCTTTCTCTGTGTAGCCTTGGCTCTCTTTGGCTTTGTAAGCCAGGCTAGCCACCTTCCTCTGCCTCCCTGAGTGCTGGGATTAAAGGCCTGTACCCCTACGCCCAACTAAAACATAAACTTAAGAAAGTATTTCAAGTGGCTGCAGAGATGGCTTAGTAGTTAGGGACACATCTACTCTTGTAAAAGACCCACATCAGGTGGCTCACAACCGCCCACAGCTCGAGCTCCAAGAGGATTCAATGCTTCTGGTCTCCACAGGTACCTACACTCACACACATACTCACAGAGAAACACATAATTTTTTAAAGGTTCAGACTCAGTAGGTAAAGGCTTTTGACACAAACTATGTAGCCTGAGTGGATTTGTAGAACTGATATGACAGCGAGAGCTAACTCCCCCAAGTGTCCTCTGACCTGCACAAGAATGCTGCTGTGCATCTACACAACACACAAAATAAAGAAATGAATATGATAAGACCTTAACACTATTTCAGACAGGGCCAGCAAGATGGCTCAGCAGGCAGAGGCTTGCCACCAAGCCTGAAAGCCCTAGTTTGAACCCTGGGAGCCACATGATGTTGTTGTCATCTGACCTCAATAGATGAATGTGTGTGGACAACTGTGCCCACACAAGTCCACATACAAAAATAAATAAATGAAATTTAAATTTTTAAAGAGTGGGTCTGGAGAGATGGCTCAGAGGTTAAGAGCACTGGCTGATCTTCCAAAGGTCCTAAGTTCAACTCCCAGCAACCACATGGTGGCTCACAACCATCTATGAAGAGATCTGGTGCCCTGTACTGGCATATAGGTCTACATTCAGACAGAATATACATAAGAAATAAATCTTTTAAAAAAATTTTAATTACAATGGCTTAATTATAGTATACCATGAAATATCATTTTAAAATTAGTTTAGATACAGTGCTATTACAAAAACAAAACTGGGTCTGGAAATAAATTGTTGGCTCTAGGTTTGGTTCTCAGCACCTACATGGCAGCCTACAATCACCTGTAACCCATGATGTAGGGAGTCTGCAGCCCTCTTCTGGCCTTCACAGACTAATATGCATAAAAATAAATAAATCTTAAATAAAATAAAGTAAACCCAGGGCCTGAGCTCAGGAGATAATTAACTTGCCACCAAATCCAACAAGCTGAGCTCGGTCCCTGGAGCCCACGTGGTGGGAGGAGATCCTTCTCTACTGTGCACCGTGGCACCTCCGCCCCAAAAAAACTCACAGTGGGTACATGAGTGTGATTTTAAAAAGAAAAAAGCTGAGCACAGTGGCACATGCCTGTAATCCCAGCACTTGGAAAGAGGCATGGGAAGACCAGAAGTTCAGCTATATAGCATGCTGGAAGCTAACCTTAACCATAGAAGATCCTGTCTCAATAGCAAAAAACAAAAGAAATCATGAGCCAGCCAAGATGGTGAATACCTATAGTCCTCAGAAAGTGTCTTCAGAAAGTGAAGGTAGTGGGATTCACAAGTCTTAGGCCAGCCCAGGCTACAAAGGGAAGCACCCCTAATCTTGTGGGGAAAAAAAAAAAAGAAAGAAAAAGAAAAACAATACTAAGATTGTGAGTGACTAGGAAAATACATTTTTTTGTAAATGAGCAGCCTGAGCTAGGAAATGGTGCTGTTCTTCCAGAGGACCCAGGTTAGAGTCTCAGAGTCCACATGGCAGCTCACAACCATCTGTAACTCTAGTCCCAGGAAATACAACTCTTCTGGCCTCCTTGGGCACCAGGCACACAGATGATATCACCTACACAATACAAATAAAGAAATTTTGGGGGCTGGAAAGACGGCTCAGTGGTTAAGAGCACTGTCTACTCTTAACCAGAGTTCAATTCCCAACACCCACATGACAGCTCGTAACTATCTATAACTTCAATTCCAAGGGATCTGACACCTTTGCACTAATGCACATAAAATAAAAAAATTAAACAAATTGTTTTAAAATATAATTGATTTTTAAAAAAAAGAAATTTGGAAGGAAAAAGAAAAAAACAGCTGGAAAGGATGCTCTAAGGAGGCACTATTTCAACAGAGGTGTGAATAAAGGAAACAAACTTGGCCTCTGAGACCCAAGGAAAGAAAGGTAGAAGCCGTAAAGATAAAGCCTCAGACACACTTAACACAGCTCATGAACAGTATCCAGTCACTGGGATACTGAGAGGAAAGAATTTTAGGAGGGCAAGTGGCACACACCTTTAATCCCAGCACTTGGGATGCACAGGCAGGCGGATCTCTCTGAATTCCAGGATAGTCTTGAGAAAAGAAAGCAAGGAAGGAAGGAAAAAGAAAGGAAGGGAAGAAAGAAGCAAGGAAGGAAGAAAGGTGAAATGAGGGCTAAAGATGGAGTTCAGTGGTAGAGGGCTTCTCTAAACCATTCAAGGGAATATACTGACTCTAGCACAAGGAAGCATTCTTAAATCTAGCTGTAGCATCCAGTTCTATGTGAATGTAGGGGAGCCAATGGAGGTCTGTGACCAAAACACTGATGTTTTTTGTCTAAGCCAATTTTTGTCTAAGATCAAAACTATTAGTGTGTGGTAGGTACGTGGATCTGAGGTGTGTAAGCATAAAAGTGATGAGGCAAAAATGACTGACAGGAAAAGAGAAGAAACGAGGTTGACTTCTTGGGTTTTAGTGTTCTAATTTCCTCCTGTTGCTTCGAGAAAACACTCAGACCAAAAGCAACTTTGGATAGGAAAGGGCTTATTTTCTCTTACATTTCCAGGTCGCAGTCCAGCAGGAACTCAAGGCAGGAACCTGAAGCTAGCTCACTTTCTGACTTTCTCGCAGGCTTATGTTTAGCTAGTAGCTTCCTATATAGCCTAGGAATACTAAGAATACTATGGATGGTGCCCCTCACAGTGGGCTGAACCTTCCTGTATTTACTGGTAATCAAGACAATCCCCAAAGACATGGCCACAGGCCACTGTGATCGAGACAATTCTTTAACTGAGGCTTTTATCTCTGATGACTTTAGGCTATGTCAAGCTGACGATTAAAGCCAATAGACAAAGAATTAAATAACAATGTTTATTATAACATCCTATGCATTTATAAGGTTTTTTTACATTAAGTCATTTGAGAAATAGCAACAACCAAATCCTGCCATCCTCACAGTTGAGTGGCTGTAGCCTCCAGTTCTAGTAGAACCTGAGGCAGAAAACAGTACCACAGGGACACCTAGCATTTATAACTTTTTGACCTGATTAATGCAGAGTCAGGTACTGTATGTTTTTGCAAACATGGACAGTATCGTATGAACACACATACACATACACACACACACACACACACACACACACACACAAAGAAGGCCTTTCCACAAAGAACAGTGTTACATGCTAGACTGAGGCAAGAGAAGGCAAGCTCGAGACTGCCTGAGTTACACAGTAGGACTCTGTCACACACACAAAAACAAAAAAAGGAATTTGCCTAAACTAACTAGATCAAAATTTAATAGTTACTTTTAAATGCTTTAGTTTGTATTACTTATGATTGATCCTTAATTTACAAATTTCAAAAAGTCAGCAGATTAACATACTTTAGAAACACTTAAACATTATAGCTTATTTTAAAATATTAATGTAAAAAAGTTACCTTTAAGTTAATGTTAGATACCCCTTCTTTCTGTAAAATACTTGCAGAAAGCTTAATTGCAGAAGGACAGTAATCAATCCCAGTTATATTAGAGAAACCATGTTTCACCTAGAGAAGAGAAACAATTTCATAGTTTAAAGCTTTTAATATTTTTTGTTTATAAACTGTCATATTCTTTGAGTACTAGAGTTGTTTTAACTTTGTTGTAGAACAAATGTCATAGAATACCCAATTATCCACGTTTAAAATTTTTATTGTATTTTGAACAGAAACCAAACACTTAAATTCGTGACAGTTTTTTGATTTTGCTATATCTGATTTCTTTTCAAAAGGAAATTTATTTTCTCAAAGATAATATATAAGCCCTTGGGTTGAAAATGTAATATTAATTTTTAATGCTGCTAAGCTCAAATTCACATGAATTTTTCTCACATTTGACTTAACATATAATTAAGTTATATGAATAAATTACATGCATATGCAGTGAGTTGGTTTTAAGCTATTTTCCTTCAGTGAATTATAAATTAAATTCTCTACCAGCGACATAATTAAGCCATCTTATATTTGTATAGCACTTCTTCACTTGTTTTCAACTATTTCACACATTCTATTAGATCTTTCTGAAAAGCCTGTGAGGTAGACTGGGCAGGTCCCAGTTTCTGCAGGAAACAGCAGAAGGGCCACAGGGCTTGAGGGTTTACTATCTGCTGGGCATAAACCCTCCTCAGATGTATGGTGCCTATGGCAATGGTTTCTGTTCTTTACCCACATACAATTATGTTGCTCATTATGAAAAAATAATTTCAAGGGCTGGAGAGATGGCTCCAAGGTTAAGAGCACTGGCTGTTCTTCTAAAAGGTCCTGAGCTTAATTCCCAGCAATCATACGGTGGCTCATAACTATCTACAGTGGGATCTGGTACCCTCTTCTGGTGCACAAGCATACATGCAGGTAGAACATCATATAAATAATAAATAAATAAAACTTTTAAAAAAGAAAAAGTAAAATTTAAAAGAAATTAAAACAATAAAGGTTGCAAAATGTGGTATGGTCTGAAATTATCCTGGTGGATAACTATTTACTAAATGGTTACTTCTTCCAAAAGTTAACATAATACCAGGCATGCAGTGAACATCTTTAATCTCTGAACTGGGAGGCAGAGGCAAAAAGTTCTCTGTGAGTTTGATGCCAGCCTGATGTTCCAGGCCAGCCAAGGCTACCTAGTAAGACCCGTGTCAGGAAAAAAAAAAAAAATAGATGAAGAAGAAGAGGAGGAGGAGGAGGAGAAGAGGAAGAGGAAGAAGGAGGAGAAGAAAAGAAGAAAAGAAGAAGAAGAAGGAGAAGAAGAAGAAGAAGAAGAAGAAGAAGAAGAAGAAGAAGAAGAGTAACCTACACAAGACTTATTTTTAAAAATAATTGTATTTTGAAAACACTTTTCAAGCCTAGGTAACTGAGTTGTAATCTAAGCTCAAGAGACACACAACACCAATTATTTTTCCACAGATAATTTGTTTTCCCTTTTGTTTTGTTTTCAAGACAGTCTCTCTCACTGTGTAAATCTGGGCTGACCTCCAACATGCTATGAAGCCTAAACAGACGTATACATAATTGAGGATCTTCCTGACTTTGCCTCATGAGTGTGGGGACTACAGATGAGTACCGCCACATATTATTTGTGCCTTTGATATGAAGGTCTGTTACCCTTCCTCTTAGCGACTTCCACTTCTACCATTAGACACGTTCATTTTCTTCTCACTTCTCACAATTCCTTCTGCAACAAACTGAACCCTTTAATGGTGCTATGACTTTTAGCAGTTCCTTCTGCCTTGACTGTTGACTCTTCAATACAACTTATAAAAATTATGCTGATGTCTTTTAGGTTTCATAACCACTCAGAACCTCAACCTATCACCAGTGCTTTTCACATTCAGTTCCTGCACCAAGTGAAAAATAGACATTCTAAGAAACAATAAACAACCAAAAACAAGGGGAAAAATGATATTAAAACAGGCCCCAATGAGCCCATGGTGGCACAATGCCTTTAATCCCAGCACTTGGGAGGCAGAGGCAGACTGGTCTCTAAGTTAAAGGCCAGATGAGTCTACAGAGTGAGTTGCAGAACAGCCAGGACTACACAAGAAACCCTGTCTTGAAACCCAAATGAAAGAATTAACAGAAACAATTTAAAACAACCAAAACAAATGAAAATGACAAGTCAAAAATTTTTGGTCCCAAACTGTGAATTTTAACAACAAACCAAACAATAATGCCAGAACTGAAATGTACAGTAATTAGATCAAGAAAGTCAAATGTATGTTTGATGGATTAGATATAGCAAATTTATCTTAATATGTATATAAGTGCACATATATGTGTATACACACACACTTTCTGTTGTGGTTGATATGGAGCTACTATATATTCAAGTGTTAATTGTTTGTCCCTAGAGATCTTTATTGTTCAGTAATTGAAAGAAACAGTAGAAATCAGCAAAAAGCACAGAACTAAATGCCATCGATAAACTGGATGCATTTAACATTTACAGGATGTTCTACTAGCCATAAAACACAGTCAAGTGCATATCATTCAAGACAGACTATGTGCTGGAGGACATAAAACCATAACAAACTTAGAGGCATTGAAATCCACAAAGTATGTTTTCTGCTAATAAATGCATTAGGACTATAAATCCATAATAAGGTAATAGAAAAAGTTGCAGTATTTAGAAATGAAACAAAATTTGAAACTGATATATAAAAGTTAGAAAAAATAAGAAATATATTGAATGATGAAAACAAACACATCAAAATTGTCCCCTTTCCTACATCCATGCCAGCATCTGTTTACAGATAAGCTCACAGCATTTATTGCTTTTACTAAGGACAGTGGAAGTCTTAAATCAATAATCTAAACTTCTGGGGCTGGACAAATGGCTCAACAGTTAAGAGTACTTACTCCTTACTCTGAGCGGTCCCTAGCACCCACAAAGTAGCTCACAAGTCTCTGTAATTCCAGGAGGTCTGTGGTCCTCTTACAACCTCCTCAGGTACATGACGCACAGACATATACGCAGGCAAAAATACTAAGACACATAAAGTGAATCTAAAAGGAACTAATAATAATCTAAATTCCTACCCTATGAAGATTTTTTTTTTAAGCAAGGCATAAAAGAACCCAGATGTGATGAGTTCTACTTGTAATCTAGTGCTCAGGAATCTGAGGCAGGAGAATTGCCATAAAGTTCAAGCTACATAGTAAGCTGTAGTCTGAGCAAAACTCTTCTCAAAGAGAGAGACACACAGACAGCACACACACATAGAGTAGTGGATGGATAATGTGAGACATGCCACATAACAGAACGCTCAACAATAACAAACACATCCATACCCAAGCACGCCTATAATCCTAGCACTAGGGAGGCAAAGGACGAGGACTGTGGGCTAGAGTTTAAACTTGGCAACTAGCAATTTCATGGCCATCCTGAGCTAGAGTCCTTATCCAAACAAACAAAAACATGACTTTAAGGGAACTAGAAAGACAGCTCAATCGATACAGTGTTTGTTGCAGAAGCATGAAGACCTGAGTTCAATGTCCAGCACCCATGTAAAAGCAAGCCAAAAGTATCACACATCTATAACCCAGAGGCAGGAGAATTCCTGGAGCCAGACATTAGATGAATAAGCAAGCTCCAGGTTCAGTGAGAGACTATCTCAAACATAAATAAATAGATAAATAGATAGATAAATAAATAAATAAATGCCAAGCAGAATGGTTTAGCATGCACAGGTGCTCACTACCAAGCCTGACAACTGAATTTGATCCCCAGAACAAATAACTCTACATAAAGCTCCAAATGACCTCCACATGCACACCCCAAAATACACATTAACCACAAATATAAACACAAGCACACACACAAAATAAATTATTAAAAAGTTTAAAAAAAAAAAAACGGTGGAGACTGAGATGTTAACTTTTGGCCTCTACATACATATATACATGTAACATTCACTTACACCACATGAACACTTATGCAATAAAAGATTAAAAGGGAAAAACTGAAGTTACCACTTAGCCACAAAGCACATTATTAAAGATGGAGAAAATCAATAAAAATCCACAATCGTGTGCTTAAACCATTAGCTTCTACAAGTAAGCTATTACAACCCAAAGGGTTTGGACAATGGCTTAGTGATGTGGGTGCCCGGCATGCACAAGACCCTAGCTTCAATCCCTGAATCACAAAACTAAAATAAAAATAAGTAAGTAATCCCCCCAAAAAAATCTACAGGTAAAAATGAACAGGTGAATAAATATGTGTGAGATGGCTATAAAAACAACCCTCACAGCAATGAAAATAAGAACGTAGACCGAAGTTCTACTGACACACTCAAAAATAGGCTAATCAATTTAGGAAGTGAAGACCCATTTGGCTAACCAGAAGAGGACAGTAGTTACTTTTAGGGAAAAGGAAACTTAACCACACTGACCATTGTGTGGGTGGTCACTTTGTGACAATCCTCTGAGCTGTAGACATTTCATTCCTGTGCTCTAAAGAATGTATGCTGTTTTGATGTTTCAAACTGTTTCAAGAAAGGTTACTCTGCCTCTCTCCCCACTACCCCTAAAAAGGAAAAACTCAGCTCTTACACAAAGCAAAATACAATACAGTAATTAACCTGAACTTAATCATCACCTGTAGTCTTGCTCCACACAAATTCTATTTTACCAAATTATTTAATGGCACAAGACCTATGCTGCTTCAAACTTCATGTATTTAGTTCTCATTTATCCAACATTTTTTCCCTCTCTAATTACACTCCACCATACTCACTACAGTTCCCTGAGATTCCCACCCAATTTGGATATTAAGTCCTTTCCTCATCCATCCTTTCCAGTGTTACCTGCTTCCTCTTTTATACCCAGTATGTCCATTATCACATATAATGTGCTACAGTTTAACTATTGTACTATAATCCAAGCACAAGATCCAGACTTTCAGCTTCTGGTTCCTATTATTAGTATGTGGTAGTCACCAGTAAATTTCAATCTTATATATACATCTTAAGTGGCTAAGCTGGTAAAGGTACTTGCTGCCAAGCCTGGTATCCTGATTTCAATCCCTGAAATTCACATAATAGCAGGAAAAGAATTGACTCCCTCAAGTTGTCCTCTGCTCTCCTTGGGCACTGTGATGCACAGCACAGACATATACAAACATGCACACATGATACACACAAATGTATAAATGTAACAAAAAAAATTTAATGAGAAATAAGAGTAAAACCATCTAAGATGAAGCCTCTTTCTTACGTTTCCTGCATAGCAACGACCACTTCAAACACAGGACAATACTGATACAGGAATTTGTACCAAACTCAGGTGCATGAGCAATGTATTTTTGTTAACCATGTAATTACCTAAATAAAGGAATATGCACACAATCAGAATTACAAACATCTCTTTCTAAACTATTTTAAACATTTCATGTACATAGATGTTTCCCCTGCATGTATGTGCACTACAAATGTGCCTGGTGCCTGCGAAGGCCAACTCCAGGGGTTGCAAGAGACTGTGAGTAAGCCCCATGCTAGAACTGAACCTGAGTCCTCTGCCAAGAGCAGCCAGGACTCTTGAGCAATAGACCACCTCTCTAGCCCCATCTCTTTTTAATATTGTCATTTTTCTAGCTTTGAGCTGAGAGGAGCTAATACAGATCACCCAGCCTACACCCTAAAGAGAAACTGAAGCCCAGAGAAGTTAAACGGGCTTGTTCAAGGTAACGACTATAACCAATAGAACCAAGACTAGCACTCTGATCTCCTGGGGCTTCTCATTTAGGGCTTTAGGTCCTAATCCCCAAAACACAATCTCAAATACCATAATCCCATATGATGAAACCCCAAAAGACTAAAATTATTAAATATAAAATTCTATGACATCAAGTATCTCAAAAATAAATGTGGGAAAATAACTGGAAACTGTTTAGGCCTGGCATAGTAATGCACACCTGTAATCTCAGCATTCAAGAAGGAAGGACAGGATACCAGAAGTTCAGAACATCTTCAGCTACAGGTAAGCTACAGGCCAACCTGAACTCCATGAGACCCTATTTCAAAACAATAATAAATAAAATATAGTTTAAAAGACATTTACTTAAGGACTGGAGCTATAACTTGATGTTCTATGTCCATGGAAAAACAGGCCTCCCAGAATTGTGGCACACACGAGTTCCCAGCACTCATTAGGCAAAAGCAGAAGGATCTGAGTTAGAAGCCAACCTGGATAACACAGCAAGACCCTACTTCAAAAACAAACAAAACCAAGGCCGGGCAAGATGACACACTCCTTTAATCCCAGCACTAGGAAGACAGAGGTAGGTAGTTCTCTGTGAGTTCAAGACCAGCCCAGTCTACAGATCAAGGTCCAGGCCAGCCAGAGCTACACAGTGCCCTTGTCTCAAAGGACAAAAGTATTCACAGGCTGAAGAGATGGCTCAGCAGTTAAGAGCATATCCTCTGCTCTGGCAGAGGACATTAAGTTCTCAGCACCCACATGATGGCTCACAACCATCTATAACTCCACATAAAACTCACGTGGACAAAACACTCAGGTATACAAAACATGTTGGAGGTTGGTCTGATACGTGTTACTGGTCCTCAAGATCTGGTTACGTCTATCCTTGGTTTGTAAAACTGCCTGAGTCATTATACCTGATTGGTTAATTAAACAGCCTATACCTGGGCAGGGCAGAATGGGCCTGGCTGACTAAGGGTCCCCGGCTTCCAGGATAGGACAATCAAGGGAAACAGACGGATGCAGACAGAAGAAAGAGGACACCACGATGGGTTAGCATGGAGAAGGAACTACGTGGGACTGGAGAAAGGACTCCAGTAAAGGCATGAAAAGACCCAGACGAAGACTAAAAGCAAGTATCAGGGGATTATTTATGGAAGGTAGACCAGATGAGGACGATTAAGGTGGATAACATTGGATGGGGGCTGGGAGATGGATGGTGAGGATAGTGAGCCAGTGTGAGTGAAATATCTGCCCGGCCCAAGGTAAATGAAGCAATCATAAATCTAACAGGTGTCTGTGACTTAGTATTTGTGATATCGAGTTAAATAGTACCACCATGATAATCTTAGGGCTAATAATAACCATTATACAGCCCAACATTTATTTTTCATTTACTACAACAAAAACTTCATTTACTACTACAAAAAAAAAAATATAAAAATTAACATTTTTTTTAAAAACCCACAATAAAGTTTTGTTGGTAATTTACAAACAAAGAAAAATAAACTTTCTGAAATTTTCACAAAAGCCAAAAATCCCCACCTCTTCATTTGCTGCTCTCAGTGTCTCTAGGCACAAGCTGTTTTACCACTATACCAGTAACACTGTGATAATTCAAATCTGCAAAAAACAACCATTATTCTGGTTCTGTTGTTGTTGCTTGGTTGTTTTTGAGCTAAGTTTTTACTGCATATCCTTAGCTGGCCTAGAATTCTCTGCATAGACCATGCTGACCTTAAACTCATAGAGATCCACCTGCCTCTGCCTCTGAGTGTTGGGATTAAAGGCTTGCACAACCATGCTTGGCCTAAATTACAATTCTTTCCACACATATACATTATACAAAATAATGCAAAAGATGAAATATATAGGAGAGCAAATTGCATAATTTTTAAAAACTGGTGATTTAAAATACTGGGAATAAACGAAAAGAAAAAAATTGCATGAGAACCCAATACATACCTGGGCATGATAGCCCATGCCTGTAATCCCAGCACTCGAGGAGGCAGAGGCAGGTGGAGCTCTGTGAATTCCAGGCCAGCCTGGTCTACAGAGTGAGGTGGTTAGCCAAGACTACACAGAGAAATACTGGCTTGAAAAAAACAAAAAGAAAGACAGAAAGAAAACCCAATGCATAACAAAAGACAGATTATGGACAAGTACAGAAAAGTTGTCCCTAAGTGCTAACAGACTTTCAGGAATCTCATGTCAAGATGTGTATTTTGCCTTTCTTAGAGAAATAAACTTGAGTTTATTTTCTTGGGTGCTGTTCTTCTAAAATTCTATGACTCATAAAAAGCAACATAGTAATTCCCTATCAAAAAGTTCTATCTTGAACTGGATCCATGGCTGAGAGGTTAAGAGTACTTTCTGTCCTCCCAGGAAACCTGAGTTTAGCTCCCAGCACCCACACAGGGAGGCTTCCAACTGCCTGCAACTCCAGCTTCAGGGATCTGACAACCTCTCTGGCCTCTGGGCATCCTCATACACACCACAGACACAGACATACAATATAATGAAAAATAAATCTTTAAAGGAAATAATAAAAATTTCCATCTTGCACACCATGCCTGCGTTGTTTTGGGCACTTAGCAATTTTCTTCCTTATGTATTCAGACATGGGCCACAAACTCAACACTCAAAACTAGTGAACAAACAACACCATGGCTGGGCACCTAATTATCTTCAAACCACTCAGAATTATCACTGCAAACATGTCTTCAGTTCATCAAAAGCTCCTAAAATTGCATCAGCCAGAAGTAATACCAGTGAAGACAAATGATACTAAGTGCATATATGTGTGGGTAGAGGTGCACGTGTTCTTATATGTGTTGCATGAGTGTAGAAGCCAAAGGTCAACACTGGGAACACTGGGTGACCTCTCAAATTTCACCTCTCCCTTCCTCCATATCTCCCTTCTTTCCTCTCCCTCTCTCTCTCCTTCTCCCTCCCTTCCTCTTCCCTCTCTCCCTCTCTCCCTCTCTTCCTCCCTCCTCTCTGGATAGGATCGCTCATTGAATATAGAAATCGGTGCTCAAGTGACATTTATTTTTAAGCATGTATGGGTGGTTTGTGTGAATGCATGTCTGCATACAGCCTGTATGCCTGGTGCCCACCTGGCCACCAAATCACCGGAAACTGGAGTTATAAATAGTTATAAGCCACAATCTGTGGGAGTAGTATTAAGGATTTCAGAGGGTTATGAGCTGACATGTGGGTACTTGGAATTAAACCCAGGTCCCCCAGAAGAGCAGCCAGTGCTCTTAATTGCGGGGCCATCTCTCCAGCAAAACAACAACAACAACAGCAATAATGATAATAATATAAACTGAATCTCATCACTATTGTGTTGCGCAGCCAATACACTCACCTACCTACATATTTTTGTTGTCTATACCACTGAAAGCACTTGATCATAACTGAATTTTGTCTCAGATGCACTGGCTGAGTGGAGAAAACAAAAACAAAAAACCTTTACTGGCTACACTTTAAAATTCCCTGGCTGAAGGCTGGATTGCGCTTAAACCCTCACTCACCTGTCATTACTGTCTGGGGATACAATTTAAGCTCATTTTCTAAAATCTCCCCCACACCTCAAAGTCTTCTCAAAGCTTTACTATTTCTAGATATTAATACACAACAGAGCAGTAAGTTTTTATATGTTCAAGCCTAACAGGGGGATGAGTTTTATATCTTTGTTAATGGAGATGGTTTCAAAATAGCCTGAGCCATCCATTAGTCAAAATGAGGTATTCTGCAATTAGACTTAATGGTAAATATGTGTGTCGTCTTCAGTAGTCAAGCTAAGTGCTTCTGTTCAGAAGGCCACTGAGCTTCTCAAGCTCCTTCTGATAGGCACTCTTTGCAAGGAACACAGTGCTGTGTAGAATTGGCAGGAATACACAACTAAGTAATTAAGGAAGGAAGATTTTCTTGCATTCGTTCATTCATTCATTCATGTGCATTGGTGTTTACTTGCATGTATGTCTGTGTGAAAGTGTAAGATCTTCTGGAACTGGAGTTACAGACAGTTGTGGAATGCCATATGGTTGCTGGGAATTGAACTTGAGTCCTCTGGAAGAGCAACCAGTGCTCCTAACCCCTGAGCCATCTTTCTAGCCCCTCAAATGTTTTTCTGTCCCCCATCCCAGTAAGGACTGAACTCAGGGCCTTTCTACCACTAAGCTAAATCCCCCATCCCTGGTTTTCTTACGTTTTAAACCACCATTTTCACTGCCACACTACACTGTCACTTGAAGAGTTATTTCAGTTGTCAAATTGTGTTAAGTACATGTGTCCACTTGAAGGGCTTGTTATTGCTTGGTGACTGCAATTAAACAGTTTCCACAACACCAGCAATTAGCTTTAAAAAAAAAATTCTTGTTTTTTTAACTTTCTGGGCATGGTCAGACACACCTTTAATCCCAGCACTCAAGAGGCAGAAGCAGTCAGATCTCTGTGTATCTGAGGTCAGCGTGGTCTAAATAGAGAATTCCAGGACAACCAGAGCTAAAGAGACACTGTATGACTTTAAACAGACACACACACACACAAACTTGAAAAAAAATGTTTACAACTATTTTGTGTGTTTGTATAGGTATGTGGGCATCCCTATGGAGGCCAGACATTTCTCAATCATTTCTCTCCTTCCACACATAGTTTTCAGGAATCTAACTCAGGTGGGCAGGCTTGGGAGCGAGCTTCCTCACCCACTGAGGTGTCTCACTGACCCTAACTCTAAAACAATTAAGTTCAACAATTAAGAAGCCCTGTACAATTAAATTATTAAAGCCTTGGGGACAGTGAGATGGTTCAGCAGGTAAAGGCACTTGGCCACCAAGCCTAATAGACATATATACAAATAAACAAATATAAAAATTAAATTATTCTAAAACCTTTTTGTGAGGTAACAATTTTTCAGATTTCTTTCATTGTGTTCTAAGGAATACAGTAAGAAGGAATTATGCTGTGTCCCCAATACCAAATCTATATTAGTAAAAATATCTAGAGACAAAAACTAGTAAGAGGTACAGACATGAAGGGTTTATTAGAGCAAGTGGCTCATACAATTATTATGGCAATTATTATCACAGTTGGTCTGCAAATGGATACCAGTAGCATGACTTAGTTCAAGGCCAAAGGCCTAGGAACCAGTGAAGCTAATGGTGTAATTCTCAGTCTGTGGCTCAAAGGCAGGACCACTGGTATAGTCCCTAGGGTCCTACAGCCAAAAGTTTCAAAATGCACAACAACAAAAGGAAACTGTCCCCACTTTCAGAAAGAGCAACTTACCTGCTACGTTTGTCCCAGACAGGCCTAAACCTCTTGGATAGTGTACACCCACAGCAAGACAGCTCTTTCCTTATTCCAACGAGATTCAGACATGAATCTCCTCTGGAACCCTCACATAAATACCCTAAATGATGCTCAGTCAGGACTTTTGGTATCCATTACACATAACATGATAAAATACCATACACAGCACTACAAATGTTCTAATCCCCTCAGAATTATTCAGCTTTCTATTCCTTATGCATCCTTTGCTTTTTGCTATAGAAATACAGGGATTGAAGTTTTCAGAATTCTGGCTTCCAGAATTTCAACATTCAAGATTTTACTCTTTCAGGATTATGACTTTTGAAATTTTATATCTCTAGGCCTTCACCATTCACTGGACACCTGAGAGCCATCTTTCAGGATTATTCCTGACACCATATATTTAGTGCTTTGCCACAATCCAAGCAGTCTGCCTTTCCTCCCAGGTTAAACACTCAAAGTCAGTGTCCCAAATGCTTTGCTGTTTCACATTTAGATGGTAATCTCTTAGCTGCAACATTTTTTTAAACTTTCGTTTTAGAAATGGTTCACACATATGAATACTCAAAGTACTAACAAGTTCAACCAGGAAAACACCATTTCCAGTTCCAATATCAAGCACTGAGGCATCCAACGGGATCTTGTGTTTCTGCATCCACCTTATTAGTCGGTTCATACTCTCTTCCCCAAACCTGGTAGGAACAGAATACAAAGAACAGATGTACAGCAAAAGTTAGAACCATATTCCACCTATGCCATTTATACCATATGCTCACTTAAGTCTTTTTTAAAAAGCGAAAAGTAGTATTTGTAACTGTTTATTGTTATTTAGGAGACTTCACCACTAAAAATGAAATACCCAAGGTATATGTGCAATATACATAATGATGTATATTCACATATATAATATGTAAGTATATTGACATACATATTTATAAATACACATACTCTATCTATATCAGCATTAATCTTTAAAAAATGTCTTAATAACTGCTTTCTTGGACATCAGCAAATGTTAGTACTTCAGAATTTCATTACTTACTGAAAAATGAGGACAATTAAATGAAAGTTACATCCTAGTACTATGATCAATTTAAATCTGGGTCATTAAAAAAGAAAAGTATTTTAAATTTATCGTTGAAGTCAGATTCAGGCAGAGGCAGGTGGATCTCTGAGTTCGAGGCCAGCCTGGTCTACAGTGCAAGTTCCAGGATGGCTGAGGCTAGAGAAACCCTGTCTCAAAAACAAAAAAAAAAAAAAACAAGCACAAGAACAAAAAGAGAGAGAGATTTGAAAGCTGTCACTGAAGCAGGATGCACCCATGCTTCTGAAGAGCTCTAGGCTATCTTCCTTGTTGTAAGTGCACAGGCTCACGCTCTCTCACATCCTCAGCTTAACTTACCAGATTTCTCCTGTATCTCCATATTCTTGGAATGTTCTCAGTTCTCTCTCATAAACAGCATCCCAACTACATAAACAATGAAATGTGAAGCAAGACTCTGGTTAAACTGTATTTGAGAATTAAATGGATATTTCCAATGTATTACATAGCTACTTACAATGGCCTTAAACATTATTAGTGTTACCAGTAAGTGCATATAGTTCAATTTAACATCCTTGGGTTAAAAGAACAAATATTATGGGCAAACTGAATAAATTATACAAATACTTACACTCATCTGATGAATGGTTATTCATCATCGGTATGATTATTTATCATATATGATTGTATAGTTATCATATATGGTTGTATAAAGCTTAAATAAAAAGAGGCAACTGTCAAGAATCTCTAAGTGCTAGAGTCAAGTTCCAAACTGGACTGTGCCAGATGAATTGTTATTCTAAATTTGGTCTTCAATGTGCAGATACAGGCTTTTCTAACTAATAGGTCAGCGGTTGGCTCACAATGAACGTAGCCAAGATAAAATGGGCTTAAAATTAAATGCTAAAACAGTCTCTGTCTCTCCCTGTATACTAGTTCTCCCACTAAATCTCTTAGTCCTTAAAACTGCAACTCCTCCCCCTTATCATCTGCTTTCTCTTCCAATTTCATCTCTACAGTCCCTGCTCCCTCCCCCTAATCCCTATTCTTCACACTGCTCTATATCCTAATCCATTAATTTCTGAGCTTCAACTTTGGGTCAGATCACTTCTCCTCTTTCCCCCAGAGCCCCTACCATCTATCTCCGTAGCTCCCAGTTTAGGGCATCCTCTACTCCGACCTCACAGCTCTCCCTCGACCTCTCGGGCCATTGTATAGTTCATTGCCCAATCCTCTCCTTCTTTTCCCAAGCCAGATGCCAGACCCCTACACCGGCTCCCCAAGGACCTCGGGTGGACTTGAGAGAGGGTTGACCGCCCCCCGGGGCGCGCTTGGGACCTTGCCCCTTGAACCCCCACAGGTGGCTCCCACCCTCCTCAGGCCCCCAGGGGCGCCATCTCCTTCCGGGCCTCCGACTCCCGCTCACCCTCCCCATCACACTCACTGCTCTCGGGTCCCCAGAGCCGATGGGACGAAGTCAGCCGCCGCGGGACTGCCCTCTCGAGACCGCGCGGCAACCACTGCACCGCTCTGGCCGTCAGCATCCGTGTTCATGTCGCTCCGCGGCTAGTGAGCGGTCGCGGCCGCCATAGAGTCGCGGCCCGAGCAGAGGGGATGCGTGGGACCTGGCCTCTCTAGGCAGTGGGAGGCCCTCTCTCTAATGCTCCAGGCCAAGTCTTGGAAAGCGGAACGCCGGAGAGAACCTCGGCTGCCTAGGGGCCGCCTAGTGTGCAGAGCAGGCTAGGGAAGCCAAGGGAGCCCTCCAACTAACATCTCATGCATCCCTTGCTCTCTAGCCCACAACGTGACCAAATCTGAGGACCCTGTTTGTAAGTCATCGTTCAGAATGCTGCACTTTGGAAAACAAGCAGTCAGAAGCCACAAAAACGCCTGAAACACACACCACTCAGTCCAAATGTATGTTATCTCTCTCTAGCCAGGCAGACCTGGAAAGTGGTCAGTCCATCGCATTACTGGCTTCCCGACCAAAAGACTGATTTCATTTGTGGGTAGAATTATAGGAAGTGACTTGATGTAACTGGCTGGCCTTTTAAGAGCTTACAGCCAAAGATATGATTGCCTTAGGGCCACTCACAGTACACTACCAACCATGGAATCATAATAAAATGAGTAGGACAATGCTAGGGTGCCTCGGGAGGTCTTGCTCTGTTCCCCGCTAGGCATCTGAGCCTGTCCAACTTTCAACCTCTGCATGATCTAGTTGTTCACTGTAGTTGGCTCAAAATAAAAAGTAACCTGTTCTTCAAGAGTGTGTGAACCCTGAGATGTCTTCTGCCTATTGGCCTAACTACAGCCAGTAGTTCTGCCATAATGCAAGAAATCTTATGTGTCAGGAGCCTAGGATCTTTTCTGTATTAGCTGTGAAATACTCAAATAGCCATGGTCCAATATCCAACGACAAGGATCTCAGAGGCCCCTAGCAAGCTGCCTTCCAAGGAAAGCTTGTTTCCAGGGCTACGTTTCTGTTGACTTCCCATAACAAGTCCCTTGAGGCAAATGGCAACAACAGTTGCCCTCCCGGTTTGCAGTTCCTCTTCTCCTATACACGGTGTTCCAAGATCTTCTGACAATGAAGAATAAAGTAAAGGGCAGATGGAAATCCATGTACATAGTGATTAAAGAACTCAAGAAAGAGCATGAGTAACCTTATTACAGAGCAATAAAACCACTGGATACCACAGCCAACTAGTGCTGCCCTGGGCACATAGCCGTTTTGATCTTTTCTAGACTCTAGATGCTACAGAAAGCAAGCCTGAGTGTGATAAACTGAGTCTTTAAAAGTTTTAGGTTCTAATTAAGGAGCAACCATGAAAGATAAGCCTGTCTTCAGCCAAGTGTCTTGCCAACACTTAAGATGTTTCCCTGTGTGTGATGAAAGCTATAAACAGTTGTTGGTATGGGGCCCTGGGGAAAAAAAAAAAAAAAGAACATAGTTTATACCAAGTTTCTTCCATGGCTCCAGGAAGGATTATTCTGGCTGCTTAGTGCTGAGGACTGTGGGCACCACCTCTGATCACCCAGAGAAACAGGATTCTTGGCTGTAGGAGAAGTTCCACTGTGTAAGCACCAGGAGAAGCAGAACTATATGAGGGACACAGCCCCTCCCACTGAGCACCACTTACTTGAGGCCAGAGGCAGACCTATAGAATCTGAAGTTGCCAGCCTCAGGGGTTTGTTGTTGTTGTCGTCGTTTTGTTTTGTTTATTTTTTTTTTTTATTCCTGCACAGTGTCTACCTCCAGATCCTCTGGAACTATGTATGCACCTCACATTTGACAAATCCAAGATCAAGGGCAGAGCTTTCCCTTCTCTGACCATACAACACTCAGTATCAGAGAACACACTTCTATAGAAACCCTCCTTATTACCCTCCATCTCCCACTTCTGCTCTAATGCGAGCTTTTGAAAGGGAACAGTGGGCACTCCGTTCTTGAGATAGACCCCAATGTTTTGAGACATCACTATGGGCAAGTTCTTGTTCCCCAGGTCAGCTGATGCAGCCTATAATTACAACAACCATAATAGTAGTACCTATCCCAAAAGCCACCTGGAGAAGACAAATGAGATTCATCCAGTCAAATTCTACCTGTCTGACACATGAGAAATGGTCAGTAAATGTAAGTTCTGGTTTTTTGCAACTATAAAATGGAGCTTTAAACAATGTTGCTTCAGAGATATGGAAGGAACTATAAGTGACCACACTGTATTTAAAGAGCTTAGAAAGGGCCTGACATATAGTCAGGGTTCAGAAAATGTCAGCTGTTACCTTTACAGGTTGAGCATCTTTGCTCTGATTGGCTTTTCTTGTGCTGTGATAAAATAGTGACCAAAAGCATCTCGCTGAGAAAAGGGTCTTATTTATTTATTTATTTGTTTATTTATTTTGGCATACAAGTTATATAAGCCACCATTGAGGTTAACCAGGGCAGGAGCTCATATGTAGGAACTGAAGCAGAGTCCATGGAGGAAAACTTACTGAGTTGCTCCTGATGCCCTCCTCCAGTAACAACAGCAACAACACACAGTGATCATGCAATGAATCTTTAAAACAGCGGTTTTGGCCAGATAGTGGTGGCCCGTTCCTTTAATCCTAGCACTCTGGAGGCAGAGGCAGGCAGATCTCTGAGTTTGAGGCCAACCTGGTCTACAGGGTGAGCTCCAGGACAGCCAGGGCTACATAGAGAAAACTTGTCTCAAAAAACCGAGAGGTGGGGGGAGAGAGAATAAATAGGGTGGTGTCTGGAGGCATGAGGGGGGGTGAGAGTTTAGTTTCTAGGATTTAAAGTATCAGTGAAAATCGAGGAAGCTAGAAGAAAAAAAAATGGAGCTGGGGCAAAAGTTTAAACAGCCTAGACCCACATGCCCAAGGATGGCACTGCCCATACTTCAACCTCATACTTCAGTTCAACCCTCATACTTCAGTTAGCAATCAAGAAAATGCCCTATGGGCTGGAGAAATGTCTCAGAGGCTAAGAACACTGGCTGTTCTTCCTGTGCACAGGCAGAATGCTGTCTAAATAATAACTAAATAAATCTTTAAAGAGAGAGAGTCCCACAAACATGTTCAGAGGCCAACTGATGAGGTGGAAGCGATTCCTCAATTGTCAGTCCTTTTCCCCAGCAAGTTTAGGTTTGTGTCAAGTTGACAAAAACCGACAAGTACAATCAATAATTCCAAAATCTAAAATCCAAACAGCTTCAAAATATGAAATATTTTTGGTCTTAAGTATACCAAATAAAGACCCCATAGCCCAGGGTTCTCAACCTTCCAAATGTTGTAACTCTTTAATATAGTTTCTCAGTTACTTCATAACTGTAATTTTGCTACTGTTATGACTTGTAAATATCTGATATGGAGGATATCAGATATTCGATACCTGAAGGGGTTACAACAGTTCTCAGGTTGAGAACTGTTTCCCTACCTGGTTGTTATAAAAAAAAAAAATGAAAATCCCAACTATTCTATTTTACCAATACTCAGGAGCCAGATGCTGGAGTGAAAACCTGCTAGCTCAGAGAAGCAGAGAAAGCACCCAGCTGATCTTCTCAGCTCAGGTCAGGATGGAAAAAAAACCCAAAATGCTACTAGATCAACTGACATCCCAGGAGGAAAAGGCCAAAATACCCAAGGCCAAAAACTTGCTGACTCAAAGTCCCAAAAGCCAGGGAACTAAGAGCGGAAGCCCAAGCTAAAGCTGTGATGTCTTAAATACCCCTCAACTCAAAATCCCTCCTACTCTTTAATCCCTGTCAACTGGTTCTTGCCCTAAGGTTATCTTTATTAAATACTGTGTACAGAAAGCTCTTGGACTAAAGGTGTGTCCTAGGACTGGATGAGCCGTACCATAATCACCTGTTTACAATAAAGAGAGAGTTCTTGGATTAAAGGTGTGTGATAGGACTCAATCACACCAAACAAGAAATAGGGTTTCACAGTTCACAATTTCCACTTATTCTTCTAGCTTCCTGGCTTTCCCTTGATACCTTAAATTCAATGAAACTAAATTCATGCACTCCCCCATGCCTCCAGACCCTTCCACACCACCCTTTTTTTGTTTTTTGTTTTTTTTTTTTTGTTTTTTTTTTTTTTTGTATTTTGTTTTTTGAGACAAGTTTTCTCTGTGTAGCTGGCTGCCCTGGAACTCTTTCTGTTGACCAGGCTGGCCTCAAAATCAGAGATCTGCCTGCTTCTGCCTCCCAAGTGCTGGGATTAAAGGCATGTGCCAACACAGCCCAACTAGACACTCTCTTTTAAAAATTTTATTACCTGCTTATTATGAATGCAGGCCACACATACACAATGTGTGTACATTTTATGCATAAAGATCAGAAGACAACCCTCAAGAGTCAGTTCTCTTCTTTTACCACATGGGGTCCAGGAATTGAAGTCTGTATATTAAGATGAAAGGTAGGCACCACCAACCCAGCACATCTACATTCCCCTACCACAACCTGCTGATAGAATAAAACCAGCTTCCTATGAACTCCACACTTTTTCACCTAACATTTACTCAACAGTTACAAACTGGACAGTATCTACATGCCTGGCATTATTCCATATCACAAAAATGCAACAGCAAGCAAATTACTCCTTCAATAATATCACAATAGGCTAGCAGAGGAAAAATATAATAAACAGAAAAATGGAATGAAAATAAGAGATAATGCTAGGTGGTGATAGGAGTTTGTCTTAGTTAGCTGTGTCCACTTGACACATCCTAGAATTATCTGGAAAGAGAGCGTCAAGTGAGAAATTGCCCGGATCAGATTGGCCTGTTGGGGATTGTCTTGATCATGCAGGAAACAGCAATCTGCACTTCACAATAAGAATCCTGGAATCTCAGAGGTGAGAAAAATGAAGCAGTCTGTTTTGCAAACTTGAAAACTCCTGTATCAGCCTAGAATGGCAAGCCTACTGAGTGCCAGGCACCATCTGTCCACAAACCCTAAAGAGTGACCCTTTCTTCTTTTGAATAATTAGGAGGATATAGTCCTGACAACATAAACCATGTATGGGCCTATCTCCATGTTTCAGGTCCTGATTATTTAAAGCTTATCAAGTATACGACCTTGCAGGCAAGCTTGGCTGTTTGTGATTTTTTACTGTAAACTTATAGTTTTGGAGGACAGCTTATTAATGTTTAGGTGTAGGGGATTAGAAAGACTATCAGGCATTCGCAAGGGCCTGTGTTCATGTCTAGTTGGACATAAGATGGCTTGAGACATCGTCAAAGGAATCTGATAGTTCCTTTGAAAATGGAACTATCAGATTTTCTTTCTAGCAATTATTAATTGATGTAGGAGTCCCAGGTCTTTGTGAGTGACACTTAGGCAGGTGGTCCTAAGCTGTATTTAAAACAAACAAACAAACAAACTAGCTGAGCTGGAAAGGACTGCTGTTGGAAAATTAGGTTTTCTCACACAAAGAATAGTTTCAGGAGATGTGATCTGGGAGCTGTCAATGAAAAACTTTCCCAGAAGCTAGGCTAAGCCAATTGGTCTGTCAAGAAGGGGCCTCGGTGGCCTTTCAGGGCACCTAGTGCAGGCATAATACAGTGAGCTACGCAGTTGTCCAGGAGACTAGCATTCCAAGCAGAGGAAACAACAAATGCAAAGGCACTATGACCTGATGAATTTTCAGTGCTTCCAGAGAGCAAAGGGTCTATTACTGTAGCTGAAGCCAAGGAAACCAGGGTAGTAGAAGCAGGGGTCTGTCAGTGTAGGGTTTGGAGGTTGGCCAAGTATGATTTACACTTTATATTTAAACATTAACATAACCATTTCATTGGCTTTCTTGAGAATATATTTTGCAAGTTAACAGCCTCACTTCATTACCTTGATGTTTTGTACTAGTTAATTCTGTTATGAGGCCCTTCCTGAGTTTAGCTCCTTCCCCTGGGTTTGACATTGGAAAATAGCTCCTAACAATGCCAAGTGTCCCTGAAGGGTAAAATTGCCACCAACCGGGACTCTCTTGGAGAAGTTTCGGTAACTGAGAGACAGATGATGGCGCTTTGGATTGAGGTGGCAGGTGTGCTGCTAATGAATTATTGAACTCTGTGTATTTTGAAGGTTGTTTTAGTTGATGTGATGTGGGGATCAGGAAAAACGAAGTTGCCAAGGTTGCAAGGCTTTTGACTTGAGCAATGATCAGAAACTGTCAAAGAGTTTTATTTGCTGAATTTGGGTAAGCAGTGAGAAGCAGCTTTGTAGGCAAACCAGGAGGCAAGTTGCAGAAGAATCCCTTCCCTGAGTTCCTATTTTTCTAACCTTGATAGGTTAGTTTTCACTACTTATTATTTGTTTCTATCTTCTATGATTTTCGCTAAACGTGTAGGGTTTGTTGTTGTTGCTGCTGTTTGCTGAAACAGATTTCTCTAGGTATCTTTGGCTGGCCTCGGACTTGCAACCCTTCTACCACTACACAGATTATATTTGAATTCTTTTGAATCCGGAATCCAGTCGTTTTACCAACTCCACTACTTCTGACCAAAATTCCCCTGTCACTACACCAGTGAGGATTATTGTAGATCCCCTTATCATAACCTTCCACCTCTCCTAGGCATTAGTCCTAACCAGGCAGGCAAAGTGGTCTGTTTAAATTGAAATTACATCATGCTATTCCCGTGTCAAATCCCAACTGTTCAATTGCTTGAATCATCTCCAGCCTTTCATCCTTCAGCTTCATTTGCAGAATGGACAAACTGAATTATAACAAGGCTGTAGAGACAGGATGCCATCTGAGGGACACATGGAACAGAAGGTGCTTGGGTCTCTTTGATCTGGAATCCTTAATTTCCCTCTCCTCACCGGAGGCAGCTAGGAAGACTCCATTTCCCAGGATGCCCAGTGGCGGGGCGTCCGGAAAACTGTGCGCCCTCCGCGGGGCATGATGGGGAAGGTGGAGATTTCCATCATGGCGGCTTCCATTTCGGGCTACACTTTCAGCGCTGTGTGTTTCCACAGCGCCAACAGCAACGCCGACCACGTAGGTGCCGGGCCCCCTGCCATGGCCGCTGGGGCTTTCGGCCTCCTCCTCTGGCCCGCGCCTGTGGCCAAGCGAGGACCGCTGAAGGCTCGGCCCCCAATCCCGAGGCCAAGCCGGGGAGCTGGTGACCCAGGCGGCTCCCGCCCCCCTCCAGCTCCTGCACTCCGCGGGCCCTTTACTTGGCTCTCTCTGTCTCGGGCGGATCCTGGCACAGCTGTTCTCAGTCCAGAGGACCTAAAGCGCCCAGCCCTGCCAATGTCAGGAGTCTCCTAGCCAAAACTGGGTGCCTACCCCTTGCTGAGAGTCGGGCTTCCAGACTTGAGGAGCGCCCTGGGTCGGGATGGAGTTGAGAAATCGGGCTTGTAATCTAAAAGGAAAGAACCAAGTCCTGCCGGCCGGCCTCACGGGTTGTCATGACTGTCACTGTTCATACTTATCAGATGTGGGTTTGTTGTTTTTTTGTTTGTTTGTTGTTTGTTTTGTCGTTTTCCACCCCAGTGGAAAATGGAGAATGTGAACAGGCACGTTAGGTGCAGGGTTTGTTTGCACTTCCTCGAAGTTGCGTGTTTAGTTCTCAGCGTAGGTTCTTCTAATCCACGGAACTAGCCTTAATAGGGAAGTGACAAGCCTACACATAAGCAATCAGAAATGTACAGGCCGGAGAGTCCATAGGAGCAAAGTCTCTCTTCGAGTGTCTTTTGTTTTATGAATTACCTTTCAATGCCACTAAACTCTGACTGGAAATTCTTTATGATATAGTTGTTTTTATAGGGCATAATTAATTTGCCAATCAGTTGGGGAATAGTTTTTTTTTAGTGATGTTAATGGTTTAAATTCATTAAGTAAAAGTGGGCTTTTTGTGTTTGTCATTACAAAACAACGATAGCTGGATGAGAATTTTGATTTGGTTTGACGTCAGCAATCTTAGATTCCATTAATAAAAACTGATTCTGAGAGGTGATTCCATTAGTAAATTAAGTGGAATGAATTCACTGTGCTTTTTATCTCTGCAGTGTTGCTGGCAGAGATTACTGATAGGATATATATTCAGCATAGGTGTTTGTTTGTTTTCAAAGACAGCCTTTGGTATTGTAGCCAACTGCTTAATAACGTAAGTGGTTGTGAGACGCCTAGCGTCCACTACAGTTAGGAGTTCAGGGTGCTTCTTTACTGTTGTTTTATAGAGTAACTAGGAATATCATAGTTTATGTATAAGGCAAGATTATTATAAGGATAAGAAACTTGGACAATATTTCTAGGAACTGCTGTAGTCATGTTTCTTCAATTGATATTAATTCTTTGTTGTTGTTTTTAGATAGGGTCATATAGTCAAGGCTGGGCCTGAACTCTTGATCTTTCTGCCTCCAACCTCCTAAGTGCTGGGATTTCAGAGCTATGCCATTACACCCAGCTTTAGATTGCTAGCCATTTAATAGCAATCGCCTTAATATTTATTTCATGTTTGGCATGAGGATAGAAATTCTATACAAGGTCAATAGTTGGCATTGTGTTTTATATAATTATACTCTTTTCTATTATCCTTATCACAATTATGGATCTGGAATACTTAAAAGTAATGTCAGTTTTAAAATTGAAGAACAAGAATTTACTTTTGTAAGACATGTTTGTTTGGTCTAAGAAAATTAATCTAAAAACAAAATTATTCTGTAGAGCTAAGGTTAGCAAACATATTTGCAGTTTTTTTTTTTCTTTTGGAGATTATAATATAATTACACAATTTCTCCCTTCCTTTTTCTCCCTCCAACCCTCCCCTCATACACCTCTTCTTTCTGTGTTTCAAATTCATGGTCTTTTTTTTATTAATCATTATTACATGTTTATATTTATGTATGTGTACATATATATCCCTAAATGTAACTTGCTCCATCTGTATAATGCTATTTATATGTATGATTTCAGGGCTGACCATTTGTTTCGGATAATGATTGGTTTGTTCTTCTCTAGGGAAGACTCTCACTCAGCAATTCCTTAGTTGCTTATAGTTCTTTTTGTAAGGTTGAGGCCTTCTGGGCTTTCACCTGTCCAATTTGGCCTATCTATTGGTGTCATTTTTGTTCCGTTCGTGTTTAGGCAGTCATTTTTGTGAGATTTTATGGGCAGAGCTTCTGACAAATCTCGCAGCAAGCATCATGATCCTAAGGCTTCTACAGTTTCTGCCCCCTCTTCCACAGTATTCCCTGAGACTTAGGTGTGGGAGTGTTTTGTAGAGGTATCCTTTGGGACTGGGCCAGAACTCTCCATTTTGATTGGTTGTGGGTTTTCTGTAATGGTTTCCATCTGTTGCAAAGAGATTTTTATTTTTTAATAAGGGGTGAGGACTACACTTATCTGTGGGTATAAGGACAAGTGTTTAGATTGTTGTTAGGGATTATGCTGTTTTAGTAAAGTGGTGATTGTAGGTTCTTTAAGGTCCATGGCTTTACTAGCACTACAAATTTGGTCAGGTATCCGGTGCCAACCATAGTTTTCCACTTATTGAGCAGATCTTAAGTCCAGTTAGAAACTAGTGGTTACTGCAAAGGTATGTGTGTACTGCACCTTAGAGATACTGAATCATGCTGGTCGTTGATGTGGTTCATAAGTGTTATGTCTGGGTAAGACTGTTGGTTGCCTCCTTCCTTTGGAAGGTTGTATGGTGCCTTCTGATACCATAAAAGCTAGTCCTCAGGGAGGGTAGATTCAGGTCTGTTCCAGCTCAAGGGCCTCCTCCCAGGTTCTGAAGTGCATGATGTGTCATCAGCAATAGGAACTTCTTGTATCTCTTGGAGGTAACCAAGGACTATAAGTTTTGGAGGAAAGCAGACATTTTCTGAAAATGCAGATAATAAAAGATAGTACTTTCTTTTTAAAAATTTTTGGAGCCCTATGGTCTCTTTAACAACTCTTGAGCTCTGCTCTTGTGAAGAGAGAACAAGTGTAGACCATGAACAAATGAGGTGACTGTGTTCTAATAACTTATATATAGCACTGAAATTTGAGTGGCCAATGACTGTAACATTTCATGGAACATCTGTTTTAATTTTTGCAACCATTTGAACATGTAGAAACCATACTTTCCTTGCCAGCTGTGCATTAGCAGAGTTGGGCCTGTGGTTTACTTTTTCCTGTTACGATGTAATACAGTGGTTTTCAACCTTCCTAGTGCTGCATCCCTTTAATACAGTTCATGTTTTGGTGACCACCAACCATAAAATTATTTGTGTTGCTACTTCATAACTGTAATTTTGCTACTGTTACGACTTGTAATATAAATATCTGATATGTGACCCCGTGAAAGGGTCATTTGATCTACTAAAGGGGTCACGAACTACAGGTTAAGTAAGAACCACTGATGTAATAGTTATTCGGATAGGCCAGACTAGTGATAAATAAACAATCCTAGTTATTACTTAACTTTGTTTTATGTTTTAATGTCATGTGAATTTTTTTTTTTTTTTGTTTTTTTGGTTGATTTTGTTTTTGGTTTGGTTTTTGTTAAGACAGGGTCTCTGTGTGGCTCTGGCTATCCTGGAACTTTCTATGTAGACCAGGCTGGCCTTGAACTCAGAGATCTACCTGCCTTTGCCTCACCAGGGCTGGATTTAAAGTGTTTGTGTTACCATGCCCAGCAGCATGTGAGTTTTATCATTGTTTCTCATGCTCAGGACTATTGTGGTTACTAGGAAGATGTGAAAAAGTTAAATATGGATTTCAGGTAAATAACTATGTAATATTTAAGATATGCTCAAAAACTTATTTGCAATTTATCTGAAATTCAAACTTGATTGGGTGCTATATAATTTCTGATTCTGGGAATCATCATCTGTAGAACATAAGGAATCTATAGCTAAGTTAAGGATTTAAAGTTGTGTGGTAATAGTATATTGTTTGTTTAGTTTTTTCACTTTGGTCCAGAAAAATTATATTTTCTTCCATTTGTAATGAGAACTCATAATTGATAAGATAAGATTATTTAGTGTTTCTCATGTTCCTCCTATGTCAGCCTCTCGAGCGTACCCTACTGTCTCGGACCACTAGTTAGTCAATATTTCTCAAACAAGTGGTCATAGATACCTGTTTGAGTCTGAGGGGATTCTTCTGTCTTTTCCCTTCACTGCTGGGATTGAACATCGGTATTCTACCACTGAGCCATATGTATCCCCAGCCTAAGACTTGTTTTTGTAAAGGAAATCTGTACATGAAGGTTTTTTTGTTTGTTTGTTTGTTTGTTTTTGAGGCAGGGTTTTTCTGTGTAGCCTTGGCCATTAGTCAGATTTAAAGAATACTCTGAGTGGGTCATTGAGAAATTTGGGATTAATTCTTCATTTCTTTTGGGGGTTCTGGCAGTGTTATGGGTGGAACCCAGGGCACCACATTTCCCCTCAAATTCTCTCAACACCTAGCAAACACTCCCCCAAGTCAACACAAAAGTAGGCCATGAAGTATCTGTCTTGCTCCCTTCACCCACAGATGTATACTTGCAACTGGAAATGTTTTTAAACTGGGGGGCTTCTGTGGCTGGTTTGATGAATCAGTGTAGAATAAGGGCTATGTAGAACATGGCACTGTTACAATAGAATTTATGCAATCTGTTGTAACAGTCCTGCCTTTCTGTGCCCACCCCAGCTCCCAATTAATAACTTATTATATTTATTATTAGCTTAGGCACTATAGCTGGGCAGATTCTGAGTTATTCGAATCCAGCAATACTGGCCTGGCCTGTGTCCTGCCACCTCTCAATCTTAGTCTCTTAGTCCTTGCTTTCTTTCCTCTGTTGTCGGTTGGTGACTAACTACTGCCTTTTCAGATCCCATCTGAAATCCTCTCTTTCAGCCAGAGTCCTGTCCCCTCCCTTCTGTCATTCAGCTCTTTATTTAGCCAATCAGAAGGTGATGGTGAACAGTGTTTATAAAATAGTAAGGAGGTGCTTCACAAAAATGACAGTACCATTGTCTGGCCTGTAATCAGATCTCTGCCTCTCTGCCCAAACAGAAATCAGCATTTGAATAATACAGAGACAAACTTTATATCTTTACGTGGTACATAATGACATCATCCAACATCTCTCCCCTTTAGCCCAATAAAAGGCTCTTTCTCTGACTCAATGTACAATAAGAACAATTATGAGAACTATCAGGTAAGAATTTACAATGTCCAGTCTATTTGTATTTGATAACCTTGGAAAAAGTACTCTGCAATCTATCCTGTCTTGGTGAATCCAAAGTTCTGTGCGTAAATCACTTTCTATCATAACTTGCATTTATCAACCTATAATTATCTTTTTAGCCCTTAAATTATTTTCTTAACTCCTAAGTAACTTAAGCTTAATTGTGAAACTATAACTATCTAGTCTTCAACCCCATAAGAGACCTGAGAAGGGTAAGAGACCTGAGAAGGATAAATATTACCTGAGGAAACAGGAAGTTCAGAGCAAGCAGCTTCCAAAACTATAGAAGTGACAGAGGTTGCTGGCTACCTGAAGAGTAATCTAAGATTCCTCTGTAATATTGGAGCATCCATCTCGGCCTACTGCCCCAGAATATCTGGCAGATTTTTCTGTGAAGCAGGTATTATGAAGGACTTGCCTACCTTGTCTTGGCAAAGTTTGGCAGGTGACTTCCCTGCATCCCACTTGTCCAGTTTAGACAGCATACTGTCAGCATTCAAGGCAAGGACAAATTTTTGCCCAGTGACAGTTTGCCACATTTGAAGAAAACTCCATATGGAAGTTCTTTGATGCCCATCATCATCTTTAAAGTAGAATGGGGTTGCTGCCTGAAACAGACATGTCTCACTGTCATGAAAAGCCTTTTATTAATAAAACATCTTTGGCATTTTTTAAAGATTCATTGCTTTATTGTTTATACAGTACTCTGCCTGCATGTATATGTACATACCAGAAGGGGGCACCAGATCTCATTATAGATGGTTGTGAGCCACCATGTGGTTGCTGGGAATTGAACTAGGACTTCTGGAAGAGTAGGCAGTGTGCTTAACCACTGAGCCATTTCTCCAGCCCCTATAAAACATCTTTAAATGACCTATTCTGTATATCTCTGAGGTTTTTGAAGACTATCTATTTATAGTTTATTTGACTATGCAAATGATATTTACTATCTGTTCAACCAAGCTTTTTTCCGTTATTAACTATTTTTTTCCTGTTAATTCATATTAGTACCTAACATGACCATAAGTTTGATTGACTATTAACTTGCATTTTTAAAAATTATCCTAAACAGTTTGTAATAGTAACTTTCAAAAGGACTAGAATGTCCCATGCATTTTTAAATGACTTGAGTAGGTACAATACCTAAAACAAGAGTTGAAACATATATATAGTATGTTGTATCTTAAGTTTGTATTGCTATACAAAAATATTTGAGACAAGTAGTTGCTTTCTAGTCTAAAAGTAGATTCAATCTACCCTTTTATCCTATTATTCCTATATTCCCCCCTTTTTATATTCATCCCTTTCTCCACCCTTTTCCCCTAACATTAAATAGAGAAAGAAGGATAGAGGAAAGAAATCCCTAAATCTAACCTCCTTTACTTTGTTTCCTCCCTGACCAAGTCCATTAACAACTTGTGACCAACCCCCTTAGACGACAACAAACATCCATCACCCACCAAACAACCAAAAATCACCTGTCCCACTTTTTGGGAATGGGGTGTTCTATTCAGATTGCTTCCTGTTGTCTTGGGGGGGTGACGTTGTATTTGGGGGCCCTAAAAAATTGGTAAAATGGCCCAAGTCCTAGGAGAGCTAACTTTATAATTTGTTGTCCAGTCTCTGTGTGATGGGAAAGTGCAGGCTAGAACAGTCTGAGGGTGGACCATCTCAGCTAGCCATTTTGAAGTTGTTCTGGATGCAGATTTTCAAGGAAACAGCTATTGAAACAGGCTGTGAGGTTAGTTCACTTGGGCTACTTTTCTTGTCTTCTTTGGTGCTTGGTCATTTTGCTCTGTAAACCTATAAACTTTTAAAGGTTTACTTATTTGCACTAACAGGTATGGAATTTGCATTGTGCACAAATCAGCTAAAGATTCTCTGCTCTATGTTTAAGCAGAAAAGGCATCTGTCTTTCTTTATAAGTCAGTTTTGACTGTATAACCAAACTGAAATACAAATTCCCATCCATGCCATATGAATTGGTGGCATATAAGTCCTGTGAACTCTGTAGCTGAAAAGATTTATTGGCTACACAAAGACATGACTCAACCAGTCTCAAAGCTGTTCCCATAATAGGGATTAACTATTTTACCTGTTTTGTTCTTCTTGGTTTCTTCCTTTGTTTCTGCAGCCAGGATTTTCAGGAGGTCTTTCCTGATCAAATCTAATCTTTATTAATTTTGAAGGAATTCATAGTTTTTCTTCTGTAAGGCAAAATCTCTCCCCCAACACAACACACTTCCTGACCTCCATTCTGAAGTTAAGACATCCTTAAAATAAATGGGTTAGCTTACTTAGCAGTTGAATCCAATGTCTGTCAGCAGCAGTTGGTTTTTGCTAGTTAGCATTTAAAAACTAATGTTAATAAATCACTATGTGATCTATCCCTGGGGATCTTTTTTTTAAACCTTTGTGTTTATTAAGCTTCTCTTTTAAAGTATGATTAGCTCTTTCTACAACTACTTATACTGTAGGATTGTATGGTATACCTGTAATATGCTTTACATTGTAACATGCAAAATCTGTTTCACTTTACTAGAAACATATGCTGGAGCATTGCCAGCCTCAGTTTGTACAGGTATCTTCATAATAGCCATAACTCTTAATAAATGTGTAATTACACAATCAGCCTTTTAAAAACTTAGAGCAGTTACCAATTGAAATTCTGAATATGTATCTACAGTGTGATGCAAACACTTTAATTTTCCAGACTCTGCAAAATAAACCACATCCATTTGCCAAATTTCATTTCTTCGGGTACATTTTGGGTTACTTCCTACAGGTAATGGAGCTTGAGTATACAAAGAACAAGTAGGACTTTTTTTTTTTTTTTAAATAATTTCCTTGGCTTGTTGCCAAGTGATAGAAAAAAAAAATCTTTCTTCAAACCTTCACTATTAGTCTGGTGTTTCTTGTGAAACCTGAAGCTTCTACCACATTTCTGAATTTTTTTGTAGACTATCTTATCCTAGATAATTAATGGAATCTCTTCTTTTTGTTTTAAGTATAGTTTCCATTTTATTTGTTCAAAATGTTTTTTCTTTTGTCCTCCTTCTGTTCTTCTGTCCACCATAGCCTTTTGTCTTTACATGGGTTTTGATGGAGGTTATGGTGCAGCACCAGTCAGTATAAATCATGGTGGGCTTCACGAGATTGATTCCTGACTATCTTGCTTTGAACGACACAGCTCACGCAGTAATACAGCTTGGCATAGTTTGAAGTACATAAGCACCAATGACACTTGCTTTAGTGGCTTCTGCAATGTTCTGAATAAGGAGCTTCTTAATGGCCTTGTCCTTGGTCGCGCAGCAGGCGCAGTTTGTGGCCCTTTTGTATTTTTTTCTTTTAGAAGCAATTTGTAATCTCCAACAAGGCTAAATTCTCTTCATCAAACATTTTTTCTAAGTTATTTGTATCTGAAGATATCAGCTATATAATGATAAATTATAGATTGAGGAAACGTTGAGTTATTTCTAATGGCTATTGTACAAAATATTGGCACAAGGTAGGATTGTTTTAACATTCCTTGTGTCAAGACCCTCCAATGTCACCTTTTAACAGTTTGAGAGTTATTATAAGTAGGCATTGTGAAAGCGGTTTTTTTTCTCTATCTTGCTCATGCAAAGTGATGGTGAAACCACAATCTATTAAATCAATTAATATAATAATAAGCTATGCCTGAGGTAATAAAAAAGTTAAGGGGATTCCAGGTTATAAGGAACCCATAAGCTGAATTACTTTATTGATTGCTCTCAGATCTGTTAACATCCTCCATTTTTCAGATTTCATTTTAATTCCAGTCCGTGGAAGGCAGAGACAGGTGGATCTCTAAGTTCAAGGTTAGCCACATCTACATAGTGAGTTCCAGGACAGTCAAGGTTACACAGAGAAATCCTGTCTCAAAAACCAAACAAAAACAAAGAGAGAGAATTTATCCTTAGGAACTGTTTTAAGGAATGACCTGATCTTTCACAGTCACAGTAATGGACATCATGAGGTTTTTAATCTTCTGCAATTTTTTGCCTAACCACAACTGAATTGTGATCATTAGATTCAATATCTGCAGTATTTTTAATTCAATCATGAAGAAGTACTGATCTGGCCCTTGAAAGTTTAGTAGCTTTTTTGCATTTAGCATTAGCATTTTCTCCTTCTTTCTTTCTTTCTTTCTTTCTTTCTTTTTTCTTTCTTTCTTTCTTTCTTCCTTTCTTTTTCTTTCCTTCCTTCCTTCCTTCCTTTCTTCTTTTTTTTCTTTCTTTCTCTCTCTCTTAATTTCTTTCTTTCTCTCTTTGTTTTGTTTTTTGAGACAGGGTTTCTCTGTAGCCTTGGCTATCCTGGCCTCACTTTGTAGACCAGGCTGGGCTCCTATCGATCCACCTGCCTTTGTCTCCCTGAGTGCCTAGCTTCAGCATTAGCATTTTTAAAAGCTAAATATTCAATTAAAAATTCTCTAGCGTTTAGATCTTTAATTGCTCTACTTAGAGCTGTAGTTAATCTTTGCAGAAAGTCAGTGAAAGAGCTGTTTGAACCTTGGGTTATTTTTGCAGATGATTCAGGTCATCCCTGTTGTTCAATCTTGTCCCAAGCACTTAAGATTCTTGTACAGCATTGTTCTAAGATGGCAGCATCAAGCGCAACCTGCACTCTTAACTCCGCTTACAGACCTTCACCTATGTTATCCTTGACAGTATCAAAGCTGCTAGTCCTGTTTCGTTGCTCCATAACTGAAGCCTCAGCTTTCCACCATGTTAGCATTGTAGTGGGAGACAGGTTCCAAGATGACTGACATTGAATCTCTCCAGTCTTTTGGAATTACAGGATCTTGTGTGGCCTAGTTATTAGGTTTTATTAGATGTCATGGTGAATGTAAGCCAAAAGTCGTTACTTCTTCCTCAGATCTCTTTAAGTCTTGTGCCTCTGTGGGCCACTCCTCAAATTCTTGATTACCTTGTGGATTTTCTTCATCTGGATCTAGTTTCCTTATGATTGAAAAAAAAAAACATTTTAGATTTTTCAGTGGATTTAGACTGTCATTTTGCAGTTTGTCACAAGGTGGTGCTGTAGGCTTTAGATTCATCTGAAACTTTTTTCATCAAAGGATTGTCTAATTTTTGTTTTGTTGTTTGTAACATAACATAAATTTTTCATCCCTTTTTTTATCTAAGTCTGCTTTATACTGATCTCTGTTTCAAAGGATATATAAAATTACAATCATTACTGGAAATATAATTACTTCTATCCTGATAAGCATAACAAAATTATTCGGGGTCTAAATGCCCTCTGTAATTGTGTTTTCCATTTTTACTTGTCTTATTTTTTTCTTTTTCTTTCTCAAGACAGGGTTTCTCTGCGTAGCCTTGGCTGTCCTGGAACTCTCTCTGTAGACTAGGCTGCCCTGGAACTCAGAGAGATCCACCTGCCTCTGCCTCCCTGAGTGCTGGGATTACAGGCATGTGCTACCATGCCCAGCCTGTCTTATTCTTTTTAATTTAACCCCCTGTCCTCTCTCTAGTTTTTGGAGAGTAACTGTCTTTCTAAGGACTTCCCTAGTATCTTACCCAGTGATTTTTCGGCTTTCCCACCATCTTCATGTGTCTGCAACTGGTGTGATTTTTTTTTCCTTTGTGCTATTAAGCTTAGCACCTAGTGGTGACTGCAGGCTCCACCCCCTCAGGTCGCTTCAGCCCTCCTCCTGACTCTAGGTGCAGATCTGCAAGCTAGGGTACCCCTGCATGTTACATGCTTTGTTTGCCTGCTGTCAGAGCTGGCTCAGTATGTGGTGAACAGTGTTGGGTGCAGTTAAGTGTAGCAGTCTTAGCGGCAAACAAGCACAGGGGCCTGCCTCTGAGCTTACGTTTTCGCCAGGGTAGGCACTGACAAGTCTGTGACACGGCAGTTGAAGAGGAGACGAATGGAGGCAGGGTCGAGGGCACAGAGTGCCTGGCAGATGTTATTCCCTGTTATGTTAGGAGGGCAACACCTCCCTGCTGAAGTGCCATTTGAGCAAAGGGAAGGGGTGAGCCTTGGGTGATCCAAGAGAGACTACAAGACAGCACACGTTTGTCCTCTCTGCAGGAGTGCTATTTTGACTTTTAGGATATATCCTCACAAGCCATGTTTACACTGAACATGGTAGCAAGTGCTCAAACTGGTAATTTTCAAAGGAATTCTATGTCGACTTTGTTGATAGAGGTTCTCCACGGGTGTGAATAAGCTTCTGCATTTATTCGATGAGAGCAAGTATGTTGGCTGAAATCTTGATTTCTCATGCCAGCCTATCCTGTCATTGTCTTTATTTTTTCATCATTAGTGGTGTTTTTAAAGCAATAAAGTAAGTTATATGGAATTATATATAAGCAACATGAAGTTATATATTGCTTTATGTAAGTATCCATGGCATATTTCCACTTCCTGGGATTGACTAGGATTTAAGTAATGAACTCACCTTTTAACAGGAAGACTTGTTGGTTTGGAACATTTTTGTCCATGTGACTTAGTAAATTTTCGTAGATTAGACCAGCTTGCTGTGGTTCAATCACTGGTATTTAAAACAGCACTTTACATGTGAAGCTTGTTTGGATTATTGTTAAAATAGATATAAAGTAGTACATCCTCATTTCCTTTCAGATGTAGTAAAAATTATCTTAAAGCTTTACCAGCTATTTTCTTCTGTTATTTTAGGAAGGATTTTTGCTGGGAGAGGTAAGACAAGAAGAAACTTTTAGCATCAGTGACTCACAAATCAGCAACACAGAGTTTCTGCAAGTAATTGGTAAGCTTGTCTTTGTGCTTGGAAATATCTTTTTTAAATACAATTTTCATTTTATGTGTATGGGTATTTTGCCTACATGTATGTCTCGTGTACCATGTATGTGTCTGTTGCCCTTGGAAGCCTAAAGACCTTGAAGTCAAAAAAGGGTTTCAGAGATCTTGTAATTAGAGTTACAGACAGGTGTGAGCCACCATGTGGTCTTGGGAATCAAACCTAGGTCCTCTAGGAAAGCAGCCTTAACTGTTGAACATCTCTCCAGTCCCAGAAATACCCTTTTCAAAATGTGTACTTGTTTGTTTTGTTCTTTGGTTTCTAACTGACTTTAAATCAAAGTATTACAAGGAAACTTGGAGTGTAGCTCAGTTGATAGAGTTACTTACTAATCATGAAGCCCAGGGTTAGATCCCCAGTACTGCACAGAACCAGGTGGCTTGCATATACCTGTAATCCTAGCACTCTGGAAATGGAGGCAGAAATATCAGGAGCTCTTGAAAGTTTGAAACCAGCCTGGGTTATTTGAGCCCTTGTCTCAAAGTTAAATATGTAAATAAAGTGTTAAAAAGAATGCACAGAAATTAAATTATATGCACTAATACGATAACTGGTGAGATGGCATGTAGCCATCTGCAGATCCACATGGTGGAGAGAATTGGCTTCCACAGATTATCGTCTGATCTCCACATGCTTGCTATAGCATGTCTACCCTCCCCACACAAATAAATACATTGAATAAAAAAAATAAATGGTATGAGGAAGTGGGGAGACGGCTCAATGGTTAAGAGTACTTGTTGCTCTTCCAGACCTATGTACAGTGGCTTGAGGCTGCCTGCAACTCTAGCTCCGTGGGATATAGTGTACTCTTCTGTTGCCACAATCTCCTGCACTCAAGTGTGCTTACACATACATACATACATACAAGCAATGAATCTTGTCGTTTAATTTTTTTTTTCTTTCAAAACAGGGATTCTTTGTGTAGCCCTGGCTGTCCTGGAACTTACTCTATAAACCAGACTGCCTCTGTGTCCTGAATGCTGGTATAAAGGCTTATGTCACTATGCTAAGCCTAAAGTAAATCTTTTAAATTTTGTTTTTATTTATTTTTAGGTTTTGTGTGTGTGTGTGTGTGTGTGAGAGAGAGAGAGAGAGAGAGAGAGAGAGAGAGAGAGAGAGAGGCTTGCCTGAATGTATGTCTGGGAGCCACAGGTGAGTCTAGTGTCTGCCGAGGCCAGAAGAGGGTGTGTATCCCCTAAAACTAGAGGTACAGATAGTTGTTAGCCACCATGCAGTTCTGGGAATTGGACTCAGGTCTTCTGAAAGAGCAGCCAGTGCTCTTAACTGCTGAGTAATCACTCTAGCCCCTTAAGTAATTTTTCAGTTATTTATTTATTTAAGTTTTTCAAGACAAGGTTTCTTTGTGTAGCTATGGCTTTCCTGGACTGGCTTTGTAGACCAGGCTGGCCTTGAACTCTCAGAGATCCTCCTGCCTCTGCTTCCCCGAGTGTTAGGATTAAAGGCATGCTCTACCACTACCCAGCTGTAAATTTCTTTTTTAAATAAAAATAAATCACATAAGATGTTATGTCATAGCAGTAAGTGTGGGTCTTTTCTAAAGCTGTTTGTTACGCAGCAACTGGTCTGACTTTTACTGTGTCAGGATATGACTACTTGATAGTCTCCTCAAAACCACAGAGAACCTGAAGCCTATGGATCAGTCTGTCCTCATTGCTTATTGCACCTTCTGCTATAATGAATGAAGGTATTGTCTTAGCCTTTCCTGGAAGGATCTGGCAAAGACAGTTCCACATGCTCTTAAGATATTTGCTAGACCACCACAAGAGTCTAGGGGATTCAACAGTCACTCTGGGGAAGACTGTTGAGAAAGAAGGAGGAGGGTTTAATCAATAGCAGTCTTTTCAGGAATACCCTAAACACATCACCAAGTGGCAGTCTTGATAAGCAGAATAAAACAAGGGATGCTTTATTTCTTCATATAGCAAGTGTTTTAAAGAACTCTCTCTCTTTTTCTCTCTCTTTCTTGCTCTCTCTCTCTCTCTCTTGCTCACTGTCCAAATTATGTGTATGTATATGTACATGTGCCTGCATTAGCTCATCCCAGAGCTGGAGTTACAGGTAATTGTGATCGGAACAACTAGGGTCTTAACAGCTCGTGCTCTTAACCACTGGGTCTTCTCTCTAGCTCTTTTAAATAAAATTGTGCATGATGGGGGAAGCATGCCAAGGTCAGAGATCAACTTTGTGGAATCAGTTCTCTGCTTCCTCTTTTACATGGGCCAGGGTTCACACTTTAGATAGTCAGGCTTACATGCAAGCATCTTTACGCACTGAACCATCCTGCTAACCTTACTGATGGCTCTGTATGACTGAGGCCTATGCTAAGCCAAGAAAGGGGTTCTTAGATACCTTCCTGCCTTCCAGCATGAGGTGGAGGATATGACAGCACAGGATGAAGCTATAGAAAAGAAACCAAACCCCTTAAGTCAAGGGACAGACTGGCAGCAGGAAACCAATAATGGCATCATGAAAGAGGAAACATAGAATCAGAGGGCTGCACATGTGAGGGAACATTGAACAGCGGCTGAATAGAGCACACAGAGAATCTGCCCTGTTTCTTTGTAAATGAAACACGTAATTTAAAGTGAAGCTGAGTGGGGATTAAATCACCAACTTAAATTTATTCTAATGGCCTCTACTACAGAGAATGGGGCAAGAGTGAAGATTAAGTAAGAACAGGTGATCTCTCTGCAAGAGTAAAGACTGGAATAGCATTCACATGGTCCTTGCCTGCATGCAAAGACAAGTTTCACGTGAAGGTTTGGGGTTTTGTTTTACTTAACTCTTTAAAATCCTAAAACAACGCTGGCAGGAGGGCTCACTGAGTATGAGTGCTTGCTACTAAGCCCAACAACCTTAGTTTGGTTCTTGAAATCCACATGGTAGAAGGAGAGAACCAGCTCCTGAAAGTAGTTCTTTAACCACACCTATGCCATCGCATGTATAGATGCACACACAGACACAAATACATAGTAAAATTCTAAATAGTAGAAGTTTTCTTCATAGGATCTCTGTGTATGTAGTTAATTATTATTTGTACCTAGGTTTTAAAATTCATCTAGTAAATAAAGGTTAAATTGATAGATGCAAGGCCAGTAAAATAATCCAGTAAACAAAGTTACTTCCTACCATAATGTCTTGAGATTGATTCCTGTACCCACCTAGTGGAAGGAAAGACTAAATTACCCTCTGATCTCCACACATATGCCATGATGGTTGCAAGTATACAAATAAGTGTTAAAAAAAAAAAATCTAAATTGCCAGGTATAGTTAAGTGAGTGCAAAAATTGCATTTCTGGTATCCAAGTACTGGAAGTCAAATCCAGGGCCTCCAGATATACTAGATGGACATTTCATTCCCCTTGTGAACTACATGCCTAGATCTTGTCTGTGGTGTGCTGGGTAGTTTAGCTTGAGGATGACCACTTGTTCAGAGTTCAGAACTTGCTCCAGTGCTTTCAGTGAACAAAACAGTGTTACCTTTAAAGTAAAAGATAAGTTTTCTGTTTTTAAAAACCAAGTAATGTTTTTGCTACCCATGTTCCACATCTCAGTGCCTAACAGTGTCGGAAATAGCTCACGATAGTGCACTGAGTCATTTTAAGCATCAAAAGAAGGAAACATTATCGATGGGATTTTCTTATTTACGTTGCAGTATTGATGCCGTAGTGAAGTAAATGAGCTCTTCTTTTCAGTGTCAGTGTTAGCTAGTGAGAATAGCTCTTTCCTTGAAAGCTCTGGTTTTATTTTAATTGAGGTAAAATTATTGCCTAAAATTCCAAGGCTGTGTTTTTTTAAACAGCAGGTGATAAGTCAGTCTCTGGGAGAATTTGGTAAATAGAATTGAATAGTTAATTAGTCTCATGCTCTTTTAAAAAACCAGCCCAGGGCCCCCTGGTGAGCTAGAAGACATTGTTCATTCTGCTTAATCCTGGCATCTTTTCAGAAGCCGCTAGGGTCTGTCTTATAAATGACTGTTCCCTTAATACCAACCAGTTTTGAAAGAGTTAATGGACATCCAGCATTCCAGACACCTGGCCCAAGTTGTCAGACATCCTTAGAAGGTTATTAATGGTAGGAAAGCTGGGGCCCTGCTTTTCCAAAGCTGTCCCCACAGCTTTTATCCAGTTTGATTAAATGTTTCCAGTCAGTGGCCACGTTTTCCTGCGATGTTTTGTTTAAATAGGTAAGATTGAGTAAGTTGTACAATAGCTGTGTGTTCCTAAATAAAAACTGTCAGATGTGCACTCGTCACACAGGGACAAGTGGAAGCAGAGCTCTCACTCTCTAGTCTGCTTTGTTCTGAGACTCTGGGTGCAATGGGAAGCAGCCACACTGCCTTCATAGCATACACATGGCACCTGATTACAAGAACAAATTGATCGTGGTTATCCTAAAGTTTAAAAAAATTCCTGAGCTAGGGGCTCAACTTAGCCCCAGTGGTTGAGAGCACTGGCTGCTCTTAAAGAAGCCTTGAGTTCAAGTCCTAGCAACTACATGGTGACTTACAGTAATGGAATCTGATTCCATCTTCTGGTATGCATGAAAACATAGCACTCATATACCTAAAATAAATAAATCTTAAAAAACAAATCTGAGGTATGTTATTGTTGCTTGTGTCTTACATGGTTAACTGGGTTGATTTCCTTTATCTCATTACAGAAATCCATAACCATCAGCCCTGTTCAAAACTCTTTAGGTAAGCCACGTTTGATTTTGTAGTTGTTGGTTCTCATGGAAAAATTTGTTTTAAACCAGTGAATTTAGGCCTGTAGCTAATAAGTATAATTAAGGGTACTCTAAATCTATTTAAACATTTTTTTCTGTTTGTTATTTTGGGTTTGTGTGTGTAGTTGTTGTTTGAGAAAAGATTTTGCTGTGTAGCCCAAGATGGACTTGAACCCATGATCTTCCTTCTCAAGTGTACTACCATAATTATATTTGAGAGACTGTGCCTGAGTGGGAAAACGGAAGAGAGGGCGCGTATATAGTAGTGTCAGTGGTTTAGAATGAGTCCTCCCTTCAACCTCCCTGTCAAGGTTTCTTTACTTAGAGAAGAAAGTTAATCAAGGATTATATGTAGATAAAAATTACTTCTAGAAATCACATATAGATACAAATTTAATTTTTGGAAAAATTAAAAATATTCAGTGATCAGCTTTAAAATAAAAGAAGCCAGGTAGTAGTGGTATATGCCTTTAATTCCAGCACTTGAGAGGGAGAGGCAAGTGGATTTCTGATGTCAAGTCCAGTGAGGGCTACAGTGAGACCTTATCTCAAAAAAAAAAAAAAAAAAAAAGAATACAAGCTTTTCTTTTTGTGTTTAAGTTAGTATATAGCAATTCTGTTATGTGGCCACTGAATGACAGAACCTAATGAAAAAGACATTCTGAAGGAAAAAAAGCAGCAGTGATACCTGGAGTGAAAAGTAGATAGTCCCCAGCTCCCACCAGGCCCCTCTGATGTATTATGACTGGATGAATGGAGAGTCTTGCTCATGCTAAGCAAGCCTGTTACTACTGAGCTACATTTTCAGCGCCCTGTCTTCTTCCTTAACCCATACCCTTCCACCGAGGAATGGGATGTGTATTTCAGAAAATTCCCCGTTTCTCCCAGAAGCCAGGCCAGTGCTTTCCTTCCAGTGCACCCACATTTACATTATTCATTGATCTTTGAGGCAGGATCTCCTGTAGCCCTGGCTGACTTGGAACTAACTGTATAGACCAAATTGGTTTCAGACAAGCAGAGACTCTCTCCTGTCTCCCAAGTACTAGGATTAAGGCTAGGTGCCGCCATGCCCATCTTTTCTTCAGTGTTCTTGATGTTCACGCCCTTCTGTCGCTAAGACCGCCTAGTTCTTCCTGCTATTTGTCTCTTTCTATCTTTACCCTGACCCCTCTGCAAGCACCTATCCCCTCCTGGGGATTTCTGTCATCCTCACCCCACACATACACCCTTATTCCTTAATAATTTCAGAGGATTGTCAGTAAGCATTGTGGCTTCGTGTAAATGAAGCCAAAAAGGAGCCACGGACCTCAACTCTTTCCATTTCCACAAAACTGAAAGAGGAGCAAGGAAGCCAGGTTTTGGTCCATACATTATCTCTGCCTGGGTATGGATGTGTCTCTTCTGAGCCTGACAGAGCTTTACTGGACATGCTCTGTCTCAACCTTCTGAGTAATTCCATAAAACGTCATGAGTGCAGAACTTTTAGGGCAAGGAATTGACTCATACTTAGAATTGAAGGATATCTTAGAAATTATGTCCATACTTCAAGCTTTTTACTTTGCAAAGCAGGAAAGGAGAGCAGGTCGGGTAGTAGTCTGTTCTAGATCCTCCAGGGAGAAATGCAACTGGGTTGGAGCTGATCTCAGACTCAGGTTTTCCCTGTATCGTGAATGCCTTCCTGCCTTGGGTTGGGGGGGCATTTCTAAGACTATAACCAGGGACAAGGAAGGGACCTCCTGTCAGGATACCTGACTGGTCATGTTGATTTGTTTTAGAGGTGATTGGCTTCCCATTCAACTGCCTTACTAGCTGTGTCGTTTGGACCAGTGGGTTAGCTTTGCTGTCTCTTTCTACAAAAACAGCAGAAAGCCTTATTGAATTAGGATGAACTCATACCTCAGCACTGTGGCTAGAACATGCAATGAAAAAGCATCCAGCTGAGGGTCTTTTAAACATTCCACAAATGTTCATTTCCTCTCATTTTTCAGAAAATGAGTTGCTGTTACCTTTTTTCATAAGTAATTGATACTCAGAAACAAAGTGGTGGAGCCATTTGAAACCACACATTTTGTAATTACTTGATTGCTTCCCACACATGGAAGGAATGTCTTTTGAATGAAGCAATCTCTTGAGTAGTATTTGATACAAAATGTAGTTTCCCATCAAGAAAGCACTTAGGCTAATTTCTGTTTACTAACCTTTAAGTAGAAGCAGTTGCATCTGTTAGGATCAGATGCTCTGTAGGCCCCTGTAGTTTTGTCTGTGTCATAGTACTATAGCATTTTAATTAATTTTTCCTTCTTTAAAAAAAACAGTTTTTATGATTATGCAAGCAAAGTGAATGAAGAGAGTTTGGACAGAATCCTTAAAGATCGGAGGAAGGTATGTTTTATGTATTGCTTGATCATATTTGGAAATCATACTCTAGCATGCAAAAGGAAGAACAGCTAAAGCTCATGATAATCCAGTGTTTGTTAAGTATTTGCTAGAGATGAAACCCACGGTTTTGTGCATAATAGGCGAGTGCTCTGCCACTGAGCTACACCTGTGAGTAGATTTTAAAGTCAAATTACAGGTTTGATATAATGTTTACACTATATTATTGGGGGAATGAGTCTTTATAATGTGATCTCGTTTACTTATAATTTGGACTTTAATACAAAAAAACTAACAGTACTCCAAATGACTCTGGATGGCTCATTCATTTTAGTTATTTTGAAAAATAATTTTGTAGATTTGGAATTTTAAAAATATTTTAAACTTATTTAACAATTTCATACATGTGTAGTCTATTTCTTGATCATGTCTATAATGGGACTTATTTTGGACCACCAGATCCAGAATAATAACATGGAGACTTCTTATTAGTACAAAAGCTTGACCTTAGCTTAGGCTCATTCCCAGCTAGCTCTTATAACTTAAATTGACCTTAAATAACCTTAAATTAACTGTGTATACTAATCTGTGTTCTGCCACTTGACTTGTTACCGCTCAGTCTCTTCGTCCCAGCACCTGCTTCTTCCTCCCCATCTGGATGGCAAATCCCCATGCCTGTTTTTTTCCTGAGTTCTTATTTCTGCCAAAAGTCCTGCCTAGCCTCACCTCCTTTGCTGTAGGTCATTCAGCTCTTTATTAAACTAATCAAAGGTGTTAGAGGGAGTATTTACAAAATATGATGCAGCCATAAGAATAACAGTACCAAAGTCATTCTGTACTCTGCTCTTTGTTGGTACAGAGTCAGCATTTGAGTAATGCAAAGATAATGTTTACACAGTGTGCAGAAAGATCACCACCGAATCTCCCCCTTTTAGTCCAATAAAAGGCTCTTTCTGTAACATCATAAACTATATACAATAAGAACAATTATGAGAACTACCAGGTAAGAATTACATTCACAATGTCAGTCCATTTGTATTTGACAGCTTGGAGAAAGTACTCTATTATCTATCCTGTCTTGGTGAATCCAAAGTTCTGTACCTAATTCATTTTCATAAGCTTTTATATCTTCTAACCTCTATAACTTCCATTTGCCATCTGTAAAACACCTTCTTACACCTTTCAACCTTAATAACTTGGATTTATCAACCTTTAAAAGATCTTTTTAGACTTTAAAACATTTTCTTAGATCCTAAACAACTTTAGTTTTTATGTCTCTCAACCTTCATAAACTTTACATCTCTTTTATGAGTTTCTTTTCTTTTCTGAATTTGGTAACAAGGAAAACTTTAAGACTAAACTATCTAGTCTTCAGCCTCATCAGAGACCTGGGGAGGATAAATATTACCAGAGTAAACAGGAAGTACAGAGCAAGCAGCTTCCAAAACTAAAGAAATAACAGAGGCTGCTAGCTGCCTGATCAGTCACCCAAGATTCCTCTGCAGCATTGGAGGATCCATCTCTTCAGCTTACTGGCCCAGAATATCTGTCAGATTTTTCTGTGAAGCAGGAATTATAAAGGACTTCTCTACCTTGTCCTGGCAGAGTTTGGCAGTTGACTTTCTTTGTGTCCTACTTGACCATGGCTTGAACAATATGCTGTCAACACTTGCGGCAAGGGCAGGTTTTTTTTGCCTAGCTGATAGCTTTGCCACATTTGAAGCAAACTCCATATGGAGGTTCTTCAGTGCTCATCATCTTGTTTGTCTGTCTGTTTATTTGTTTGTTTGTTTGAGACAGGGTTTCTCTGTGTAGACTGGGCTGTCGTAGACTCACTTTGTAGACCAAGCTGGCTTCAAACTCAGAGATCTTCCTGCCTCCACCTCCCCAGGTGTTGGGATTAAAGGCATGTGCCACCACTGCCTGTGTAAACACACAAACTTTTAAAAGTAATACACATTTCTGCACTGACACATGTATGAAATGTACAGTGTGCTAATCATCAGCTGAAGATGATTCTCTGTTCTGTGTTTAAGCAGGAAAAAGGTATCAAACTTTATAAGTCCATTTGGACTGTTTAACCAAACTGTAATATAAATTTTAATCCTTGCCATTTGAAATGATGGCATGTAATAATAAATCTTGGGGACTCTGTAGCCAACAAATTGGATACACATAGACACTCATGTCTCAGCCAGTTTCAGAGCTGTTCCCAAGTAGCAGGGTCAGTGTATATGTCACCTATTTTGTTCTTAGGTTTTTCCTTCATGTCTGTAGCCAAGATTTTTAGGAGGTCTCCCCAGGTCAAATCTGCTATTTATTAGTTTCAAACACAGCTTTTCCCTTCCTTTTGAAACAAAGACATAACCTGTCCTCCAATGCAACATATTTCCTGACTTCAGTTCTAAAGGTAGCATATCTTAAAACATATAGGCTGGTTTAATTCAGCAATCCTTTCTAAAGTCCAGTGTTTTTCAGCAGATGTGCTACCTGTCTCATTGACATTTTAAAAAATTTAAAGTTAATAAAGCACCATGTAATCTATCTCTGGGGGGCGGGTCTTTGTTACCCCTTTCTATTTATTAAGCATCTCTTTTAAAGTACTATTAGATCTTTCTGTAACTGCTTGTCTTGTAAGATTGTGTGGTATGCCTATAATAATGCTTTATATTGTAATATATACAAAAAAACTGTTTAGTTTTACTAGAAACATATGCTGGAGCATTGTCAGTCTTAATTTGTATAGGTATCCCATAATAGGTATAACTCCTAATAAATGTGTAATTACACAATCAGCTTTTTCAGAACTTAGAGCAGTTGCCCATCAATATCCTAAATATGTATCCATAGTATGGTGCACATACTTTCAATTTTTCAAAATCTGCAAAATGAATCACATCATTTGCCAAATTTCATTTCTTTGGGTACCTTTAGAGTTACTTCCTGTAGGTAATGGAGCTTGATTATACAAAGAACAAGTAGGACAATTTTTTACAATTTCCTTGGATTGTTGCCAAGTGATAGAACAATCTTTCTTCAAACCTTTGCTGTTCACATCGTGTTTCTTAAGAAATCCTCAGGCTTCTAGCACATTTCCCATTAACAGCTGATCAATTTCATCATTATTTTGTGCTGGAGGGCCTGGCAGACCCGTATGGCATCTGATCTGTGTTATATACAATGGATGATTTCTATTTCTGATTATTTGTGGTAGTTGAATAAGTAGCAAAGTTAATGTTGAATCATCCAGAATAAGTTCATTGGTTTCAATATGTAAAACAATATATTGAGAGTCAGGTAACTATATTAAGAGATTCAGGAAAATCTAATTAAACCATAAGAATGGCATACAGCTCTGATTTTTGAACTAAATCATAAGAACTCTGAGCCACTTAACTTATTTTTCCTCACTTATAACTTGCTCTTTCTGGTTTATTTATGTCAACATAGACTGTAGTGGCTCCAGAAATTGGTGCCTCTTTTACTATGTGAGGGAGAATCTAATTTATGGACTCATTTTTCCTTTCGGAATCAATCCAGAAACCTTTCCTACATAGGTCTTTTTATTTTTTGTGTGCTAAAAATATCCATCCTACGATATTATCTTCTTTCTGCATAAGAATTCTTGTGGGAGAATATGTAGAAGGCAAAATAACTAAAATACAGTCCAGCTTTGGATTCAAACCATCCACATGTACATCCTGTAATTTCTTTTTTATCAGAACCAATTCTTTTTCAGCGTCAGCTATTCGTGGACTATTTAAGTTTGAATCACCTTGTAAAGTTTGAAATAAATTACTTAGCTCTTAAGTAATTAATCCAGTTGTAGACCTTAGCCAATTAATAGCTCTCAAGAAATTTTTGGAAATTATTAAAGAGTTTGTAATTGATCTCTCCTGATTTATACTTTCTGTGGTTGGATCTTTTTGTATACCTATCTTAATGTCCTAGCTAATTGTTAGAATCTCCTTTTTGTATTTTTTTAGGAGCAATTTGTAATCCCCAGCAAAGCAAAATTCACTTCATCAATTTTTTTTCTAATGTATTTATTTGCATCTGAATCAGCCAATATGATATCATCCATATAATGATAAATTATAGATTGAGGAAACTATCTACAAATTATTTCTAATGGCTGTTCTTCAAATATTGGTATAAGGTAGGACTGCTTAGCATTCCTCATGGCAAGACTTTCCAATGATCTCTTTGTTGGACAGCTATTATTATAAGGTGGGTACTGAGACAGCAAACCTTTCCCTATCATGTACATGCAAAAGGATTGTGAGAAAGCAATCCTTTAAATCAATCAGTATAATAGGCTATACCTTAGGTAATAAAGAAGGCAATGGGATTCCTGGCTGTAAAGAGCCCATTGAGTGAATCACCTTATTTGTGGCTCTTAAATCTGTTAACCTTCTCCACTTTGCAGATTTCTCTTTAATAGCAAGTATAGATGAATTCCAGGGACTAGTACATTCTTCAATGTGTTGAGCCTTTAGCTGCTCTTAGACTAGCTGTTCTAGTACCTGTAATTTTTATTTTGTCATAGGCCATTGTTCAACCAAAACAGGTTTGTCAGTTACCCATTTTAAAGGTAGGGCAGTTGGTACATTTGAAAGACCAACACCTGTCATGTCCTATTTATGGACAACCTAGACAGTCTGTGACTGTTCTTAATAACACCCTTCAATATTTTTCTTAGAAGCATTTTTTATTTTATAGTTATTTCTGAGATTGAAGAAATGATAATCTGTGTCTTCCATTGCTGCAACAAATCACATCCCCATAAATTCTTTCATTCCCTGAATTCACATACGGCTCTAATTTTTCTATTTGACCTTCTAGTTTTATGCATCTAAGCCATATCACATTTTGTTTTATCTAAGTAAAGTTCTACCCCTTAGAAACTGAATATCTATCTCCTGAAGAAGCCAGTCTGGAGGCCAGGATTTTGATGATATTGTCTTTACATCCGCTCCTGTGTCTACCAAGCTTTCAATTTCAATATCATTTATAAATACATTTTAGTTTTGGCCTCTGATCATCTGTAGCAGCTTGCCAAAATACTTATTTTCTGGTTACTCCTGATTTTTCTTTTTTATCTACTGAAGCTGCTCTGACTTTGACATCTGGGTTATTAATGGATATATCCAGAGCAGTGCTGTTGAATTGCTTTTCAGATGAGTTTCTCTGCTGCTGACCAGAAATGGCCAGATTGAATTTGATATCAGGGCCTGCAAAAGGCCCCCTAGGGCATTTTTTGACAAGGGGTTACCTTGTTTGTCCCTTGTTGATCTGCATTCATTAGTCCAGTGCTGGCCTTTGTCACACCTTTTGCATGTTCCAGAAGGCTCAGGCCCTCTTTCAGAATTAGCTTGGCTCTGCCTACAATGCATTTTGAAATGACCTTGCTTACCACAGCCAATTTGTTCTTAAAAGCCTTTGGAGATTATTTTTCCTATTAAAAACTGCATCATAAGTCTGAGCTCCATTATCAGTCATATTTCTAATCCATTCATCTATTGGTGCTGATCTTGCCTTTAGAGGCCTAATCACCTTTTTGCATGCAGAATTAGCATATTTAAAAGCTAAAGATTCAATTAATACTTGCCTAGCTTTTGAATCTGATACTCTTTTTGTATTTACAGCTGAAGTCAATCTTGGTAAAAAGTCAGTGAATGCTTCTTTTGGACCTTGTATAATTTTAGTAAACAGTTCAGACCTTTTTCCTGTTTCTTCAACCAAGGACTTAAAGCTGCCATACGACACAGCATCAAGGTGGCATCGTCATACCCAACCTGCATTTGTACTTCAGCATATTGACCTTCACCTAGAAAGTGCTCTTAGCAAATATTGATACCTCTAGTCCCATATTTCAGTTCTATCTCCTTAGCTTATTCATTCCACCATGATCACCATTGTAACTGAAGACCAGCTTCTAATTCTGCTTTTGTCATATCTTTCCAGTCTTGGGGGATTACTCTATTTTGAATCACCCAAGAATTTAATATCTGCTTCACAAATAGCAAATGCATACCATATGAAATTATGGCTTTAAAAGATTTATTTTTCCTTCCTTTGTTTTTGGAGACAGGGCTTCTCTGTGTAGCTTTGACTGTGCTGGACTCACTTAATAGACCAGGCTGGCCTCAAACTTATACCTGCTCTGCCTCCCTGAGTGAGGGGAGTAAAGGTGTGCGCCACCACACTGGGCTTAAATTTTTTGAACTCTAGCATTTCTACAGGATACCATCCAAATTCTTCATAACCTTGGAGGTGCCTATCTTCTGCTGGTATTTGTCATATAGTAACCAGACAAGCTAGGTTGGTTTTCTAACAACTTTTGACTGACCTTCTTTAATTTCATTATACAGTGGCATGGTAGGCTCTTGTCTTAATTCCTCTGTTTCTGTCTGAGTATCTCATTTTTATTTTTAAGTCTTATTTTTCTTCTAAGGCTTGTCTCTTATCAATCCACTTTTCATATTTTTTTCTTTTTTCTGTATCTCTGAAAGCTTTTTTAAGAGGTCACAGAAAGCCACTGTGGATATTAAGAATAATATATGACATACCAGAATGATAGTAATCATAAGCAGTATTGAGCCAATATCAGTTAAGTCATTTCTTTTTTCTTTTTTTGTTTCTATTTTAAACCATCTAAGGTAGCACTATATAGGATCCAAGTGCCTGTGTTATTTCCCATCCTTATGCTGGTTATTCTTTTTATTTTACTTAACTCTCTCTTTAAGGACTTCACTTTATTATTTTCAAACTATTTCTTTCTATGATTATTTATACCTAATTTCTTTTTTCTTTCTCGGTCTTCAGATTTAGTACATTACCCTTTTAGAAGTTTGGAACTTCAGCTTTTCAGTCTAGGCTTGGATTTCTTCTGTATCTCTGGTGCTTCTTCTGCTGTTCAGCTTAGCACTTAATAGTGGTAGCTGGCTCTACTCCCCTCAGGTTGGTCTAGCCCTCCACTTGACTCTGGCTGCAGCACTCTGCTAGCCCATGCCAAGCCTTTCCAACCCGCTATGCTTCAACCATCCCACCCTGCCACATTGGGTCAGGAAAACTGCGGTCTCCAGGTCCTGTGCCTGTGAAGTACACTATGGCTTCTGCACCCAGCTCACACCTGGCAGCCAGGTCCTGCTGCTCTGCAGGGCCTCTAGAAGAGGAGCCAAACACAATCAGCCTCTCCGGTTTCCCCACTCCTTCTTAAAGGAACCATCTCCCAGCCAGGCATAGTGGCACACTCCTCTAATCCCAACACTGGGGGAGGCAGAGGCAGGCAGATCTCTGTGAGTTAGAGCACAGCCAAGGCTATACAGAGAAACCCTGTCTCAAAAAACAAACAAAACAAAAACAGGGGCCACCTCCTGTCCAGCTAAGAAACTCTGTTGGGCTCTATCCACCTGGAACTTTTTTCAGGCTATACTTCCTACAGCAAGGCCGTATACCCGCTAAGCCTTCCCAGACAGCACCAGCTACTGGGGACTAAGTATTCAAATGTGTGAGACTCATTCAAACCACCACACATAGGTTCCAGGGGTTGGGATGCATGGCTTGCACAGCTAGCACCTTACCTACTATGCCATCCCATTAGCCCCTCTACACAATATTTTTAAAGATTTATTTATTATTTATGCAACATTGTGTCTGAACACCAGATCTTGCTATAGATGGTTATGAGCCACCATGTGGTTGCTAGGAATTGAACTCAGGATGTTTGGAAGAACAGCGAGTGTTCCTAACCTCTGAGCCATCTCCCCAGCCCCACACAAATATTTCTTTAAAAAGGAGGGAAGAAATCAAACAAACAAACAAAAACAAAAAAGAACAGGCAAGTTATAAGATATAAAAAGAAGTTTATAATAGCCAGGACATGCATGAAAGGAACTCTGCCTCATCTAAAAATACATCCAAATGAGGTGCCATTTTTGACCCATCATGTTGACACAAGATTAGAAACACTGACAACATGGTGGGGATGAGGAGGGAGTGGTTGCTGGGTGAAATTAATACAGAATTTGGCTTGTTTGTTGAGACAGGGCTTGACATCTCAACATCCAGTCCAAGCTGGGTTTGAACTTGCTGTGTAGCTAAGAATGACCTTGAGCTTCTAATTCTCCAAGCCATCCGAGTCCTGGGATTACAGGCATGAGCCATGACACCTGGTTTATGCCATTCTGAAGCTCTACCACAGAGTTTGGTGCATGCTAGAATAAGCATTTTACCAACCTAGCTACTTCATCCCCAAGAAGAGTGTTTACAGTAACAGTTTTGAGTATGCACTCCTGGCTTTAGAAACCTAACCCAAGAAAAGAATACCTTGCAGGTGGATATACAGATGGCATTTGAAAGGGTAAAACAACAAATATCTTGTTACATAGGATCATGACAGCAGATTGTGATATAAGCCTTTGTTCAAATCATTAATCACTAGAGTCTTAAACAAATTATTTGAGTAGCTGAAAGCGTCAAACGAGTGATCTGTCTCACATGCTACAGCAGGAGTATGTCAATACACGGTAAGGATTGAGAACACAGCCTGTTGAGGTTAAAGGTTCAATAAGCCCAGCTTTTAGTAAAATTCTTTTCTTTTCTTAAAAGAATAGGCAAGCAGCTAGAGAGGTAGCTAGCTTAGCCATCAAGAGGACAGGCTGTTCTTCTAGAAGACCCAGGTTCTATCACGAATACCCACATAATGATTTACAGCCATTTTAAATTTCAGTTCCGGGGGATCCAGCACCTCCCTCTGGTGTTGAAGGGCACCAGACACACATGTAACACACAAAATATATGCAGGTAAAACACCCATACAAAAAATAATCAATATTAAGAAGAAAGAACAGGGGAAGTCCTGCAGCAGCAGATCTCTAAGGTATATTCCTGAAAACAGCAGGTTAGCTTGTGTTTGTTTTTACACTTATTTATTTGGTGTGTGTGCACATGCTACACTTGCATATGCAAGAACCATAACAAGTGTGTAGTTCAGAGGACAGCTTGTGAGAGCAGTTCCCTAAATCATGTGGCCTCCAGAAATTAAACTCAGGTCCTCAGGCTTGGCAGTAAGTGCCTTGACTTCATTTTTTGAGTGTAAAATTATAAAAGTTTAAAATTATACTTAAACCTCTAGTATCCTACTATTGAAGTAGCTTCAGGAGAAAGCAGTATTATATGTAGCTTGATATAGTTTGAATGAAGAGTTCAAATGCGCAGAAGGAGCTCTGTAAAGGTTTGGTTTTTCGGTTTGGGTTTTGGTTTTTCAAGACAGGGTTTCTCTATGTCACCCTGGCTATTCTGGAACTCACTCAGTAGACCAGGCTGGCCTCTAACTCAGAGATCCACCTGCCTCTGCCTCCTGAGTACTGGGATTAAAGGTGTGTGTCACCACCAGTCAGCTAAGATTTTTTTTTTTCCCAAAAGCTATAATTTTTGGATGACAATAAAAGCTTTATAGTTTATTCTTATTTGGATCCACGCAAATAAGGCACCCAGGAAAATCATGAAATTAAACCTTTATTTCAAAAGAGTGTGCTGCCTACAAAGAATACTTAAAATGTTAAGATTGAGAATTGAAACCCCCCCCTTTTTTTTTCTATAAAATCCCATATTGGGTAGGGAGTTCGCTAGGTAAAGTGTGTGCCTTGCAAGTCTAAGGACAGGACTTCAGGTTCCCAGAGCCCACACACAAACTAAGTGGAAGGCTGGAGAGATAGCTCAGCAGTTTAAGAGTGCTTACTGCTTTTGCAGAAGAGGGGGGTTTGGTTTCCAGCACCCACAATGGGGGCTCAAAATTGTCTGGAATTCCCTCTACTGGCAGTGTACACATGTGGTACGTTTATAATTTTGCACTGGCAAATACTCATTAATAAAAATAATAAGGATTGAAGAAATAGCGTCACAATTAAGAGCACAGCTTGGTTGATTTGGTTTCCATGGCAGCTCACAACTATAATTACAGTTCCAGATGATCTTGTGCTCTCTTCTGCCTCTGCAGGTACTGCACACATGGTACACATAGGTATATGCAGGCAGGCACTCAGATACATAAACTGCTCTTTGTTCACCTTCCCCTGAGGGGGGAGCAGCCTTACCAGGCCACAGAAGATGACAATGCAGCCACTCCTGATGTGACTTGATAGACTAAGATCAGAAGGAAGGAGAGGAGGACCTCCCGTATCAGTGGACTTGGGGAGGGGCATTCTTGAAGAAGGGGGAGGGAAGGTGGGATCGGGAGGGGAGGAGGGAGGGGCTTATGGGGGGGATACAAAGTGAATAAAGTGTAATTAATAAAATTAAATTAAAAACACACAAAAAAATTAATAGTAATAAATCTTAAGCATACACACACACAAGCTAGTTGGGAATGGCAGCCTGCCTGTAATTCCAGCTGGGAAGAAAGAGACAGGCTCTTGAGAGCAAGCTGGCTAGCTAGACTAGCTACTTTCTGGTCCTGCAAGAGACCGTGCTTCAATATACAAAGTGGAAGGTGATTGAGGAAGACACATGGACTCGCTCACATTTTAACCCATGTGTTAAAATGCACATGCGCTTGTACACATAAGCTCCCACAGCTATCTGTACACACTACACATATACATTGATCTGCTTTTAAAAGTTTCTAGTCATGTACATTCTAGCAGGATATTAAAACTTACAAAGTTTCCATAGGCCTCAGGTTGTAGGTTAAGGCAAGCATGTGGGAGAGAATTTGTGTCTTCTGAAATCAGAGCATCTAATGAAATAGGCAGTGACAGATATAACATCTTCTCAGCATTGGAATGACCAAGAGAATACAAATAAAAGCTGATCAGTGGGCCCAAGAGAAGAGAAAAAAGTCTGTGAAAACTCCACTATGAAATTTTACAAATGAGGTTTAGGGAGAGAGGGCCTAATTCTTTATTCTGGCCTAAATGCAGCTAGCCAAAATGTGCTTTTTAGTACTGGTGACCTAGTTTCTCAGTGAGCTTGCAACTAGCTTATCTACCAACCCCAAAATACAGAATTGTAGATATCACCAGAATGAATTTGCAGTCTTCATTTAAAACTGTCAGTAAATGCGAAATCACCTTTTTTTTTTTTTTTTTTGGTTCGGATTTTGTGTTAAGGATTGCTTGATGCTATAGAGGAAATAGGCCAATAGTATAACTTAACAATTAACAAGATGTAGAGCAGAGAGAATTAGAGTGAGGAGTGTGGGGTGAATGTGATCATGTACACATATATCAAATTCTCAGAGAAGCATTAAAAATAAATGAAAAAAGAACAAGGCCAAAAAGTAAGCAAACAACAGATCTAAATTCCTGACTTGTTACTTATTGAGATTCAGGGACAATAAATCAGTGTTCCTAGGTCTTCTCAGAGTTTTCATATTTTAACATTTTTTACACTCTTCACACTCAGTAGTTTGAATAGCTGAAATTGTTGTTTAAAGGTGTTCTTGTGTTCCAGCAGGCCACATTCTGAGGGATTTCTGAGAGTCTAGTTCCCCAGGCAGCTTGGCCGTGCTGTCAGCAGAGAAGTAAGGCTGTACAGTGGGCATGTGACAAAGTGAGTTTAGTGTGTGCTTTCATCAGTTTAATGCTTGTGCACACACTTGACGCCATCGCCGTCACCTTAACATGACTGAACACTCCCACCACCTGCAAACCTCTCTCTTGTCTCTGCTTCCCACCCCTCTTCTCCTCACACCTTCCCTCCCTGTTTATGTCAACCCCTGAATTGCTCATATCAGGGCTCCTTGAATTTGTCCACCTACAACCCCTTTTGGCTAAAAGATTTTTATATGACCCTAGCTGTACAAATCAAACATTTACTGTTAATGGGTCACAAAGAAATTGATTTTAATTGATAATTTGTATATATATAATTTTATCATTTATTGACAGTGAAAATGAAAGTAAACTTGCTTCCTAATGAGATGGTGTCCTTATGTATTTTTATATAAAGAATTAAATCTTTAGTTGAGCGATGGTGGTACCTTTAGTTCCAGGCAGAAGCAGGTGGATCTCTGGGTTTAAGGCCAGCCTGGTGTGGTCTATATAATAAGTTCCAGGACAGCCAGGACTACACAGAAAAACCCTGTCTCAAATAACCACAAAAAAAAAAAAAAAAAAAGGAATTAAATCTTGCTAGATATTTGATACTGTGGGGAATAGGAATCTTCAGTATATTTCAAGTTAATTGATACTTAGATTTTGTAATCATTAAGGCTGGAAAAGCAACTTTACATGACTATGTGCAAAATAGCATTATAAAATATTACAAATATTTATTCAGTGATTTTTTTTAATTAAGCCCAAGTCAGCAATTAAAAATTAAGAAAGTGTTTAATGCAGTCCAGTTCAAAGATGCACTAATTTGCTATTGATGCACTGAGAAATGGTAGTAGAAAATGTTCTTTTTTTCCCCCATAACTAAACCATTGCCTTTTTATCAGAGCCAAATGCTTTGTCTGCAGTTGGTGGCACAGCCCAGCCTGGAGCAGAGCTGAGGCCCTCCGGCAGCACTGCCGTGCGTGTGTAATGCACGGGCTGTGTTTAGACCCAGGCTGCATTGAGGCCTCGCTGAGTGCAGCATTGCTGAGCACTGCCGCAGACATCTCAGAATCACCGCGTGTGTTTCCCTGAGTGTCACACACACATCGTGCATTCATTTTGTGACATATCACAGTTTTGTGGAGTTCAGAGGGTAACCTGCTTGAGTCAGTTCTTCCTTCTACTGTAGACATTCTTGATATCACACTCAGCTCAGCAGCTTTGGCAGCAAGTACCTTTACCTGTTGAGCCATCTTACCAGCCCTAAGGATTTGATTTTGAATTAATTTTTGGTCATTTCGCATTTAGAAACGTTTTGCTGTTGTCATTTTTATTAACCTCACATTCAGTTACATGGCCCTGTATGGGGTTATAGCACAGTGTAAGAAGCTATGCTATATGTCACTATAGATTCATTTTCCAGAATTTTATACTAATATAATTCTTTAGCATATACTCTCCACACCCTTACATCTGAGCACTGAGCATAGTTATTTTGAGACTCCCTCAAAATAATTGCATATGATTTTTCAACTGCATATGATTCCAGTGTACAGATGGACCACAGTTTACCCAGTTTATCCATTCACTTGTTGACAGGAAGGTTCTTTTTAGTCCTGAGCTAGCCAGTTTAAAGTGGTTATGAACATTTGTTTGCAGGTGTTGGTTTGGATGCATTCTGAATTAAATAAGCTCTCAATACTTTCCTGTCTTCTGTTTTTGTTGCAGAAAGTTATCGGGTGGTACAGATTCCGGAGAAACACCCAGCAACAGATGTCCTACAGAGAGCAGGTCATCCACAAGCAGCTCACCCGCATCCTTGGTGTGCCAGACCTTGTCTTCCTTCTCTTCAGTTTCATCTCTACCGCCAACAATTCTACTCATGCTTTAGAATATGTTCTCTTTAGACCAAACCGCAGGTAAAGAAAGCTTCCCACCAGCTCCACAGAAAAAGAAAGATACCAGGCCTGAAGGGAGGGCTCGGTGGGTAAAGCAAGCCTGAGGACCGGAATTTGGCGCTCTAGCACCTATGTAAAAGTTGGGCATGGCGACCTGCATCTGTAACCCCAGCCAGCTGGGGCTCAGAAACAAGTGCATTCCCTGAGGCTTGCTTGCCAATTAAATGAATTGAAGTGGTTTGGGGATCAATAAGCATCATTTAGACATGTTTGTTTTTCTTACAAGTAGACACTTCATTTGCTACTTCATGACCCTTCATACAAAAATAGTTTTGCTACTTTTGGAGTCTAATTGTAACTTTAGAACACAAAATGCAAAGACAGAAATTATAAAAATGATCCATTATTAGTGATGAGAGTTTTGCATTGTGACCTTGTTAAAGAAAAATAAACAAACAAATTATGTGACCATGTTTTCTGCTTAAGAGTTGCAGAAAGTTTTCTCTTTTGAAATGTGCTCATAGGATCAGTAGTCAACATCAGTGGAAATAGTTAAGTGTTAGGTAACTATTTCTAGGATTTCATTAGTTATCTCCTGGGTATTTCTTTAGGATTTGTCACATATCTGTCGTGCACATAATGTATGAGCCATAGCCCCTGCCCTCAAGGAGTATGCAGCCGAGTTTCTGCTTTAAGGGAAGGGAAGTTGCTAATGATGCGTCATAGGTGGTCATAGGCCTTTGTGTTAGCTTACCAGTGTTGGAGACACAAAGCCTAATCCTTTGCTGTTGTTTTTGAAGCAGGGTCTTGCTCTGTAGTCCAGATGACCTGGAATTTGCTATGTAGACTAGGACAGCCTTGAACTTGTGGTGAGCCTCCTGGGTTTGCTGTTTGCTTTTTTGAGATAGGGCCTCTCTGTAGTCCCTGACATGTAGATCGGAACTAGCTTGTATAGTTCAGAATGACTTTGAACTTCTGATCCTCCTACCTCTACCTCCTAAGGAATGCCAAGATGACAGATGTGTGCCACCATGCCTGCTTTATGTGGTGCTGAGTATTGAGCCGAGGGATTTGGGCACTCTAGGCAAGTACTCTGCCTACTGAGCTGCATCCACAGCCACCAATCCCAATTCCTTAAATTTTTTTAAAATGTTATGTATATGAGTGTTTTGCCTAAATGTTTGCTTGTTTGTTTGTTTGTTTTGTATACCACATGAGTGCCTGGTGCTGGCAAAGACCAGAAGAGAGTGTTGGAACTGGAACTGGAGTCACAGATGATAGTGAGCCATTCTGTGGATGTTGGGAATCAAACTTGTCAATCCCAATTCTTAAGGGATACTTTTAAAACTGGGAATAATGATACATAACTGTAAACCCAGCAGTGATGTTCCGAGGCGATCAAAGTATTTGAGCCCTTGAGTTCAGCACTTAATAGGCAACACAGCAGTAGAGCCAAGTATGGTGGCATATGTCTGTAATCCCAGCACATGGGAGGTTGAAACAGGCAGAGTGAGCATTTGTATTCAGCTTAGGCTGAGACCCTGCCTCAGACAAACAAGAAATGTACTTATTACATGTTGTTTTTCTCGATTCACCCCATAGGTATAATCAAAGGATATCACTTGCTATTCCCAATCTAGGCAATACTAGCCAGCAAGAGTATAAAGTGTCTTCAGTGCCAAACACCTCTCAAAGTTATGCCAAAGTTATTAAAGAGCATGGGTAAGTTGAAAGGTAAAGTGAGTTCTTTTGTCAACAGCATTTCCTTTGTCGATATTTTTCAAAGTGCAAGGAGAAATGTAAAATTAAGTTTGTTTTAACTAAAATTGAAGAAAATGGGCTGGAGAGATGGTTCAGCAGTTAAGAGCACTGACTGCTCTTCCAGAGGACCTGGGTTCAGTTCCCAGCACTCACATGGCAGCTCACAACTGTCTGTGTAACTCCTGTTCCAGGGGACCTGACACCCTCACATACACGTACATGCAGCCAAACACCAGTGTATGTAAAATAAAAATAAACCCTTTAAAAAAAAGAAAAGAAATTGAAGGAAACAGACTGTTGTCTAGACCCCCACCACCATACACCACAATTCATTCTTAATAAACTATAGAAATGATCCCTGAAGCTGAGAGTGGCAACTCACACCTGCAGTCACATCACTGAAGAGGCTGAAACAGGAGTTGATCATAAGCTCAAGGCCAGCTTACAAAACTGCAGCAGCAACAACAAAACCACAGCAAAACAAACCTGCTCTGTAGGGTGTGGTAGCACATCCTTTTTAAATCCTAGCACCCAGGAAGCAGAAACAACAGACTTCTGTTGAGTTCCAGGCTAGCCTGGGCTACATGTGAAGCCCTATCTTAAAAAGATAAAATTGATCTAAAACACTGAGGCTGGAGAGTTAGATCAGTGGGGATTAAGTACTTGATGTGTGAGCATGAGACGTGAGTTTGGAGTCTCATCATGTAAAAAAGCTGGGTAGGAGGCTGGAGAAAGGAGGCTTGGTGATTGAGAGCACCTAGGTTTATTTCCACATCCACATGGTGGCTCGCAGTTATTGGATCCAGTGCCCACTTCTGGATTCTGCAGGTACTAGGCATATGTGTGGTTCACAGACATGCATGCAAATAAAACACTTATAAAACAAATTAATTAGTTACAAGTAAGAGGCTGGACTGGGTATATCACACACAAACAGGCATGGTGCTTGGGATATGCTGATTAGCCAGCAAAACAGCCAAAATTGAGCACCCCACGTTCTGTGAGACACTCTGTCTCAAACAAGAAGTTGACCTCTGGCCCCTACACAAGCATGCATGTTAAAGCACACTTGTACACACATCAACAAACATGCATGTGCACCTTTACACAGACACACACACACATACAAGCACTACACATACCCACATAAAACAATCCGTGGAAGTATTAAGTTTTTTATTCTTATTGAAAAGATAATTTTACTGTATCTTCCCTCAGGTTTCATTTACTTTTAAATTTTTATTTTATGCATGTAAATGTTTGCCTGGTGTATGTGTGTGTGCTGTGTGTACGGTGCCTGAGGAGAGCAGCAGAGAGCACCCCATCTCCTGAACTAGAGTTGCAGATGCTCTGATTTGCATGTGGCTGCTGGGAGCCAAGCCCAGGTCCTCTGCAAGGGCAGAGAGTGCTTATAATGAGCTTATAACCTCTCCAGCTGCTTTCCTCAGGTTTGAAAGAAAAACACTGTATAAATAATTAATAAATGTTAAAAAATTTTTTAAATAAGACTGATCTCTTTTTCTGTCTTCTAGTACTGACTTTTTTGACAAGGATGGAGTCATGAAGGACATCAGGGCAATTTATCAGGTTTATAACGCACTTCAGGAGAAAGTACAGGTAACTTATATTTCCAACTTATTCACATTGTTCAAATACTGCTTTTCTTTTTTAATATATATAACTGACAAATGGATGAGCAGTGGTTCAAAAGCCAGAACAGACCTTGCTAAGATAATGTCAGATTTCAACCTCCAAGCCCTGCCTCATGTGCCAAGGTAGAGGCACTGCATTGTTTACTAGGGCTGCTGCTTAGAACACTCGGGACCCCTTTGCAGTCATGCTTTTTCTGGGAGTGTATCTTCAAAAATGAGCTTGAAGAGGTGTGCCAAGGATGCAGTATCTCTGTCAGTTATATTCTATGGGGAGAGAGTGTCAAAAGCTGACAGTCCAATCTTTTTATCTTGTTGGTTCATTTTGGCCCCTGCCGCCACTGTGGAGTGGGAGGATTACAGTGGAATCTGTTTCTTCCTAGTCAGTCATGCAACAAATACTTGGCACCTCCTCCAACTGTCAGTGTTTAGCTGTCAGTACTTCCCACTGCAGTTAAGTTTGAGAAGAAGAGAAGTGACAACATTGGAACTCTCCTAGGCCTAGGGGAGAGCCCAGAGAATAGAGGGAGAAGGAGTGAAGGTAGCATCTAAAATGGGGAAAGCCTCTGTAAGAGGACAAAGCAGGGCAGGGCAGGGCAGGGCAGTTTCCAGGGCCTGCATTCACCATATACTTAGAAGTAGAGGGAATGCTAGTCACACTCACTGGTGCCAAACTTCTGGAAGTTTCTGGTATTTCTGCTATGGGAGGAATGTGCAGTGGAAAACAGGTTTTTGTCCTGAATTCATGACTATGACCTTTCAGACTGTTAGCACTAGCCAAACGACTTGTAAATGGTGTCACACATTACCTTGCTAATTAAAGAATGCCCTCTCTCAGAGTGGTTCTTGGCAGCTGAATTACACATTTTCCAACCTCAGCTCTGAAACTCATCCAGATTTCCCTTATCATAATTATTTTCCATTAAATAAATCTGTCTTATGTTTTTTTCTAATTTTATATCTATATTTTACCTACATATATGAATGTTTTGCTTGTGTGTATGAATGTGTGCCATATGCATGCAATGCCCATGGAGGCCAGAAAAAGGCATCGGATTCCCTGGGGCTTGAGTTTGATCCCTAGAACCCACTTAAAGGTGAAAGGAGAAAACTGACACCACCACCACCACCACACACACACACACACACACACACACACACACACACACACGCTAATTCTGCACTTACTAACTTTTTTAACTTATTAAGTATGTATGTGGGGTATGTGCATGCAAATGCAAGTACCCACACAGGCCAGACAATTCTACTGAGCTCAAATTACAGGCAGTTATGAGTCACCTAACATGGGTACTAGGAACCAAACTCAGGTCCTCTGCAAGAGGAGCCATGCTCTTAAACAGTGAGCTATCTCTCTAGCCCCTAATGATAATATTTTAAAACTAAAATTTTAAAACTAGTCTTCATTGTGTTGATTAATATAATATAGCTTTCAGGACACAGCCTTCAACAACAACAAAAAAAAAAAAAACACAAGTTGGAGAAGTGGCTCAGTGGTTAGGGAGTTTGCTGTTCAGTGTGAGGCCTAGAGTTCAGATCCCAGAGTCCATGTAACAAGGTGGGAATGGTCCTGTGCAGGTGTATAACCTTAGCCCTGAGTGGCAAGAGGCAGGATCAGAAGCTTACTAGCTTCCAGTCTGGCCAGAAAACCTCATGAGTTCCCTGTTAAGGAGAGACACTTTCTCAGAGGAATAAGGCAGAGGATGATAAAGGGGGACACCTGATGCCTTCGTCTTACTGTGTGCACCCCAAAGCAGACATTTGTAAAAATTTTAATTGGGTGGTTCTTGAGGAAAGACACTGAAGGTTGACTCTGGCCCCCACTCGCATGTGTGCCTGCTCGCCTACACGAGCACATTGCATATAAACACACAGAGAAGAAGAGCAGTCCTGATCAGGCATGGTAGCATATGCCTGTAATCCTAGTGCTCAAGAGGCTGTGGTTTCAGGTCTCGAGTTAGAGGCCAACCTGGGCTGTATAAAGGGGAGTGGGGGACATAGCCCTGCTTTCACAAACACTCAAGACTGCTCTGCCTTATGGTCTATTTAGCTTTGATGACTTCAGTGCCTGTCAACCTTGGAGACCAAAATAAGGCGTGGTCCCTCGTAACTGGACCCCCCTGTGCTTGTGGGCCTGCTGGGTTCTCTGGAAGAGTGCTCCCAACTGCTGAGCCATCTCTCCATTACTGTCCTGTTTTCCTGGGATTGTAAGAGGCTAAATCTGTAGGTTACTTTCTGCCTGGGGTTGAAACTAACCTTTCTTCTTGTGTTTTTTTTCCCCTCAGGCAGTCTGTGCAGATGTAGAAAAGAGTGAGCGAGTTGTTGAATCTTGTCAGGCAGAAGTGAACAAATTAAGAAGACAAATCACTCAGAAGAAAAATGAAAAGGAACAAGAAAGAAGTAAGCTGATGGATCTACCATCAGTATCAGGGAGTGGCTTTGTTCAGTAGGGTGGGACACTGTGGATTGAACAGAGAGTTTCCCACAGCCTAAGGACAAACTCCACCAGGGAGCTACACTCTGGCCCCTTTTTTTGTATTTATTTTATTTTATCTTTATATTTTATACACTGTCTCACTATCCCTGGTAGGCTTGAAATTCACTATGTATACCAGGCTGGCCTCTAACTTGAGATGTGCCCCACCCCACCCCACCACACCACACCCCACCCCACCCCACCACACCCCACCACACCACACCACACCACACCCCACCACACCCCACCCCACCACACCACACCCCACCCCACCACACCCCACCACACCCCACCACACCCCACCACACCCCACCCCACCACACCCCACCCCACCCCACCCCACCACACCCCACCCCACCCCACCACACCACACCACACCACACCCCACCACACCCCACCACACCCCACCCCACCCCACCACACCACACCACACCCCACCACACCCCACCCCACCCCACCACACCACACCACACCACACCCCAAAGCCTCCCAAGCACTAGGATTACAGGTGTATGCTACCATGCTTGATCAGGATTTTTTTTTCCCATGGGATCCACGTGGCTCCTGAGTGTTGGGATTAAAGTCATGTGCTTACCGTGCCTGGCTTTACTTTTTTGTTGTTGTTTATTTTTTGTTTTTGTCCAGCCAGCCAGCCATCTCTTCATTCATTCATTCATTCATATATTCATATATCTATTTATTTACTTGTTTGTTTTTTAATTTATTTATTTTGAGCACCAGTAGAAAGTCAGTTTGTAGGAGTTGGTTCTCTTCTTCCACTCTGCGGGCCCCAGGAAAACTCAGGTTGCCAGGCTTGGAAACCAGGGCCCTAATCCACTGTACCAACTCACTGGCTCTACTTTTCATTTTTGAGAAAGTGTTCATAAGCTTTCCAAGGAGGCTTTGAACTTGCTATATGGTCCAGGCAGACCTCAAACTTGTGACCCTCCTGCCCCAGTCTTCAAAGTAGAATTTTTTGTTTGTTTTTAGAGGCAAGATTTCTCTGTGTAGCCCTGGCTGTCCTGGAATTCTGCTCTTTAGCCCCAGCTGGCCTCAAACTAAAAGAGATCCACCTGCCTCTACTGGAATTAAAGTCATGTGCCACCATGCCCACCTCAGTGTAGCTAGAATTACAGACAGGTCTTCCTACCTGGTTAAAATATTTGTTACTTTATTATCAAATTATCCATTAAATGGCACAAGTCCATTTGGAAAACTCTTTCCTGAGGAAGGGTGTCATATAGCCCAGACTGGCCTTAAACTTTCTCTGTAGCTGAAGATGACCTAGAATTTCTGATTCTGATTTTTCCTCCAAGTGCTAGGAAGAGCCACCATATTTTGAGTAGTGCTGGGGACTGAATCCCAGGCTTTGTGCATGTTAGGCAAGCTCTATCTTCAGTTTACCATGAATCCTATACTCAGCAAGTACCAGGTTCACATGAAGGAAGAAGGGCATTCCCTTGTTATTAAGCATTTCCTAATGAGAAGTGCTATTTTCATGGAATTCCTCAAGTTTCCAAAACAGAAACAAGAGGACCAAAGAGAAAAGCTGAAGCAGAAATTAGAGCAGATCTAAGAAATTCGGTACAGATTTTTTTCGTGTATTAATAGTATCTATTTCTCACAACCAAATGTTTGGGGGCTAGAAAGATGGTTTAGGGGTTAAGAGATATTGCTGCTTGTTCAGGGGACTAAGTTTGGTTCCCAGAACCCACAGAAGCCAGTTCACAACTGCATGTGAATCTAGTTCCAGAGCATCCAGCGCCCTCTTCTGGCTTCCCTGGGCACTTTTATGAAAATGTTAGGAACAGACACAAATACACTTTAAAAGAAAAGCAATACAGCCTTTGATAGGATACTGTTTAAGGAATGTTCCATGTTTGTGTGACTTGTAAAGGTGTTGAGAGTGGCTTTTTTTTTTTTTTTTTTTTTTTTTTGGCACAGTGGACAACAGGTGGGCAAAATAGCCCTAAATCTGGAGTGACAAACTTATGTTCTGCATCTTGAGGCTGTACTTCTAGTCAGAGTGCCTGAATTTTCAACTCTGGTTTCTTTTTTGTTTGTTTTTGCTTTTTGAAACAGGGTCTCACTGTATAACTATGGTTGGCCTAATACTCGATATGCAAAGAAATTAATGTATAGAGAAATCTTTTTTTTTTTAAGGTACCAGCAACCATCAGTTCGCAGCATGGCTGCTCATTTCCTGAATGTTCAGGTTGACCATTTAACGAGCAAGGGTAAAAGCTGTGAAGACATGGAACTTGTTAAAACATTCTTTTTGTTTCTGTGCAGGATTGCAGCAGGCCCTGTTAAGCAGACAGATGCCATCCGAAAGCCTGGAGCCTGCGTTCAGCCCCCGGATGTCCTATTCTGGGTTTTCAGCTGAAGGGAGAAGTACTCTAGCAGACCCGGAGCCCTCTGATCCTCCTCCCCCTTATTCTGATTTCCACCCAAACAATCAAGAGAGTACTCTGAGCCACTCTCGCATGGAAAGGAGTGTCTTCATGCCTCGGCCTCAGGCTGTGGGCTCTTCCAACTACGCTTCCACCAGTGCTGGACTCAAGTTCACTGGAAGTGGAGCAGATCTTCTTCCTACCCAGAGTGCAGCTGGGGACAGTGGAGAGGAGTCAGATGACAGTGATTATGAAAATTTGATTGACCCTGCAGAGTCCCCTCATAGCGAATACTCACATTCAAAGAATTCACAGCCCGTGACACATCCCAGTGAGGACCCCAGGAACACTCAGACCTCCCAGATTTAAGTAAACAAATGATACTCCACTTGGCACTGCTTTTCTTAATGGCTTATTGAGTGTTTGTTGAGGACTTACTCTGGGGGGAGAACTGCTTTCTCAGATGCCGTGGCTCCTGAGTGGGGCATCCTGTGCACAGAACTCCTGGAATCCTCTGTGTGCTGGTCCTCACCTCTGGGAGCAGTGCACAGGTTCACAACAGAATCATTATGATAATCAAATTGTCCTAATCCTGGTGCGATTTATGGATGTACTAGTAAATTTAGGCAGAGTGAAGCTCCTCGGTGTAGCCTGTTCTTTAAGATAAATTGGAGATCAGAGACTAAGCACAATTAGTCTGTAATACTCTCTAAGTCAGAAACTTACCTCTGCACTATCATGCCTTGAAGTTTGCTTTTTCAAAGGGAAACGAGTTTAGCAGCAGCCTTCAAAGAACTTTCTATGATGAGCCAAATTCATCTTTGCCAGAAAAGAAATTTTGTTAATTCCAAGAAGCCTAATTGGAACAAGTCAGACATTCCTTCTCTCATCTGCATGGCTTTGTAAGATGGGAAAAGAGAGCTTTGTTTCAATGTTTTTCTACTAGCCTGATGCATATTGTCACTTAAAATGGTTGCCTTTTTTAAAATGTAGAAATACTAATCCCCGGTGAGTACTCGTCCAGATCAGTGTCCTGAAGTCAGTTCCTTGTTTTTTGGTATTCGGCAGCGATGGCGCTGCAGCAACATGGTTGACCTCTGTTTTGGAGCCTCTGAGGGAGGCCGCACAACAGTGGATGGCAGAAAGGAGGTGCCAGGCCTGAGTCTGTGGTAAACAGACGCCTCACACAGCAGACTTAGCTGAGCTCTGGGTAAAGGGTGTAATGCGCTTAGATCTGGCAGCTCCCGGGCCAGGCTTGTGGAGGAAAGACAGATACCCAGGGATCCTGAAGAAAAAGACCCACTGCAAGTTTGAGTAACCTTACCTTTTTTTTAAGTTGCCATTTGGGGAAAGTGCAGGTGTGTGGAGACCATTGGGATGCTTTATGCTTTTATTTAATTACCGCTTGTTTTCTGGTTTTGCCCAGAACGTGTGAAACCACTAAAAAACATTTCTCAATATGTTGGGCTACTGGAAGCGCACAGGTTCACAAGTGGCAAGACCTGCTATTGTTTATGGCATCATCCGTCAGCCCATGATGCTTGGCGCTGAGCTGCCTTTCTCTGGACGAGTTAGAACATGTAAGAGTAAAGGTGCCATTGAGAGGCTTAAAATCTGGTTCCAAAGGATTCTTTTCATTTTATAGCAATGTTTACTCACGAGCTTCAGCTCCCAGTCTCAGACAGTGGATACAGGCTTAGAACTAAGATGCTGGACTACCCTGTTTTGGCTGTGCCCCAGGGTCTGCATTGTAACAGCTGTCCTGGTTTTTCTGGGCTCACACCACTGCCATTTGATTTGAATGTTGAGGGTCACTTTATCTGCCGTACGTTCCAGCTTTTATCAGCTACCTACTAGCAGCTTCCGCACGGTATGAATTCCAGTTTTTTAAAGTGCCATCACCATCTCCTCTGTTCAGATTTTGACATTCAGGAAAATACTCTTATTTTTATGCCATACTGAAATATACAGTGTATATCTGACGAAGCAGTTAAATGTGACAATAAAAACTTATTTAATCATGATTATTTTACTGTCTGTCTCCACACCAGCAAGTTCTTGCTTCAGTAGGTGTTGCCTATTGTGTGTGTGTGCGCGTGTGTGTGCGTGCATTTGTGAGCTCAGGTGGTAGTGAAGTCCAGAAGAGGACATCCGGCCCCTGGAGCTGGGTCTACAGATGGTTGAGGACTTCCAGTGTAGGCACTAGGAGCTGAAGTGACCCCTTTGTAAGAGCAGCAAGTGTCCCTAACCGCTTTGCCAGCTCTCCAGCCTGATAGACAGTTTAAAGGGCATTCAAACCTGTTCTTAGACTCCATACCAACTTGTCAGTCTGGCTTCAGGAATCTGAGAGCACAACTTCGTCAAACGTTCATGTTGATTTCAAGGAAGGTGTGGTGAGAACCAAACTGTGTAGATAAGTGTCCGTAGCAGATAAAGCTGAAGCCTGGAGAGTCTGCTGAAGGCACCTACCCAGAAGAGCCGCTGTGCTTTGAAGTGGTGGTTACACCTGTGTCGCCAACATCAGAGATGCATGACTTGGTACTTGTGAGAGGAGCTTAGAACATGTGGGCTCTCAGAACAGGGCCAGCAAATGTGTTCTGGACTCTGGAGCTGTAGCATGTTTTTAAACCCAGGGTTACCTACTCTGAATTCTGAAAAAACATGATTAAATGTTGTGATTGGTGTTTCTGAACTAGTGTCAAAACATCACATTGGAAATTCATTCCTAAATGGTCAGGATATAAATCTTTAAATGCCAGGCAGTAGGGCAGGTGATGCTGATTACTTTAGCAAAATAACTTTACCAAGAAGGCCTTTAAAAGGCTAGCGAGAGGTGCTGGAGAGATGGCTCAGAGGTTAAGGCACTGGCTGCTCTTCCAGAGGTCCTGAGGTCAATTCCCACAACCACATGGTGGCTCACAAACATCTATGATGAGATCCCATGCACTCTTCTGACCTATACGTGTACGTGCAGTCAGAACATTGTATATGTATAAACAAATCTTAAAAAAAAAATGAGATGGCTCAGCAGCAAAAGTGTTTGCTTATGAAGTCTGATGCCATCCCAGTGCTGGACCCACCAGAGGATCCCTGGAGCTGGCTGGCCTCATAGTCATGCCCAATCATGGGACTCGAGGCTCAGAGAGACGGGGGTCGGGGGGAGAGAGATTGGTGGGTTGGGGAGATCCTGAGATTGACATGGTGGGAGGACCTAACCAACTTCCCATAAGCTGTTCTCTGACCTCCCCATGGGTGCCGTAGCATACATAGACACACACATATGAAACAAGACACCTACTGTTGACCTCTGGCTCCCACGTGTGTAGGCAGGGGCAAGCATACGCACACACAATGTACACACAGACAGAAAGACCCCACAATAAAAAAAGATTTTTTTAAATCAACATAAAAACGTAGGAGAAGGTTACGGTGTGAGTTATGTCCTGGGTCTGTTTTGCCTTGGTTGCAAGTTCCTTCAGTTATTGGCAGCCTCACTCTTACAAGGTTCTGTCCATGCTCTGAAGGTATGCTAGCAAAGAATGAAAAATGTAGCTGGATGGACCGGCGCACACCTTTAATCTCTGTTCCTGTGAGGTCAGCTTGGTCTACAAAGTTCTGGGGGCAGGGGTCAAGGAAAGGAAAGGGCAAGTGTTTACTTCTCAGCTGACAGACTTCTGAGAGATCCTAGAATTTGGTTAACTGTCTTCACGCATCTGTGTGTGTGTGTGTGTGTGTGTGTGTGTGTGTGGTGTGTGGAATGCAGGACCATGTATGGCGCAGCATGTACGTGGAAGGAAGGTCAAGGACAACTTTTGGAGCTGCTTCTCTCCTTCCACTGTGGATTCCAGAGATCAGACCCAGACTGTCAATGCTCACATAGCAAGCGCTTTTATTCACCAGCCTGTCTTACCTTTTTTTTTTTTTTTAATGATTTATTTATTTTATGTGCATCAGTGTGAAGGTGCCAGATCCCTTGGAAATGGAGACAGTTGTGAGCTGCCATATGGGTGCTGGGAATTGAACCCCGGGTCCTTTGGAAGAGTAGACAGTGCTCTTAACCACTGAGCCATCTCTCCAGCGCCCTGTCTTACTTTTCATAGTGATTTTTGTGATGTCTTCAGTAAGGCAGGAGTCAGGCCGCAGAGTGTAGATGACCTGGCTGTCTGATCCCTGATCATTGTGACAGGGGCATCAGAACACTCACAGAGAGATGGTGTGTTTGCATTTTATTCAAGCAAAGATTTGGAAAAAAAAAAAAAAAAAAAAGCTCATTCTAGTGTTTTGCTAGATGCAAACACTAGAAATAACATTCATGCTAATTATAGTCAAATTTCATGCATTCTCTGGAAGAAATAGTCTGCGGCTGTTAAAAATGTTAAGGTAGAAGCCAAACAATGTTCTTGGTGTGGAAAGATGGTTTGGAAATACTAAATGAAGAAACAGGTTTCCAGATAAGTATGACCTGATTTTTGAGAGAGAATTATACGGGCTTGTTCCTTGATAGAAAGGACTGGAAGGTGATTCACTTAGGCACTAACAGTGCTTTTTGTAGGCTGTGAAAATAAGGGTGACCTTTATCCCATTTTTTTTTTTTTGCTTCTTCACATTTGTTTTTTTAAAAATAGGGGCTGGAGAGATGGCTCAGTGGTAAAGAGCACTGGCTGCTCTTCCAGAGGACTATGGCTCAATTCCCGGCACCTACATGGCCGCTCACAATTTCCAGTGGGTCTGACTCCTTCACACAGACATGTATGCATGCCAAACACCAAGTGTACAGAAAATAAATAATTTTTAAAATTTTTATTATTATTTAGTTTTTTGAGACAGTCTCACTTTTAGCCTTGGCTGGCCTAGAACGCATTACATGGAGCAGGCTGGCCTTGACTCAGAGCTCCGCCTCTGCTTCCTGAGTGCTGGTCTTAAAGGCGTGAACCACTGTGCCAGGCATTTTGTTAATTCTGCGTTGGAAGGCTTGGTTATGTGTATTGGGTACATATGAGTGTAGTGCCTGTGGGGGTTAGGAGAGCATCAGCTCCCGTGGATGCTTGTGAGCCGCCAAGGGGGTGCTGGGAACCAAACCCCAGTCCTCTGAAAAGCAGTACATTCTCTTGACCCCATCTCTCCAGCCCCTTGCTCACACTTTCTAAACAGTTCACAGTAAGTGTTTGTGCAGTAAGTCTTCAGGAATGGTGCCCCCTTGGTGCGTACCACCCTAGGGGTGACTCTAGGAACAGTGTGAGTCTTTGGTTTCCTGCCGTACATTGTTTTCTCAGACAGGTAATCTATATCCAACCAGCCTTGCTGCGCCAGCTAACTTCCTAGTGCTCAGCCTTGTCTCCCTCCTGGAGAAAAGCCCCTCCCCCCTTTTTTAAAATCAACACTTTTTTTTTCCACTTAGTAAATCTAAAATCAAGTTAACTTTTCTTAGCTCAGAATCTGTTTCCTACAGGTCCAGAAAGTCTCAGGGAACAAAGGCAACATGAAGCCAGATGGGTTCCATTCCTCTAAGACGGAATCCAGGAAGTGCTACAGCATGGATTTGGGAAGACCCAAAAAGTAGAAAGAATTCCCTTGATGTGGGGTGGGGGTGGGGGAGCACACATGCATTTCCTTGATCGTATAATCTCTTTTAAGACTGTCTTTCTGCCTGCTATTGTTGCGTAGTGTGGTGGCCTTCAACTTGTATCAGGAGGTGCAGAGCGTCTGTCCTGTTAGTCTGGTCCTCATAAAAACAAGTCTGGGAGGTGTCTGATTCCAAAACAAACATTTCCTTGTTAGGAACATTTGCTGTGGCCAGCTCACTGTGGTTGGCAGAGCTGGGGGCGTTAGGTTTCAATGACAAACAGATGTGGTTTAGTTGTGTTAAACATGCATCACTGGAAAGACCTTTCTGCCAGTTCCAGATCAGGTGTGTGGGAGAAGCAGAGAAACAGTAGCTGCTCCCTAGGAACAAGCACAGGTCCCTGGCTTGCAGGAGATGGGAAGTGAGGAGTCAGAGTTTATGCAACTTGACCCTTTAAAGGAGTTTTCAGTCTGGGACAAGGCTGCCCATTGTTTGGGGGCCAGCTCAAATGTCTCCTTTAGAAATCCCTTCTGAGTGCCCGGGGAGAACTGTGTAGCTCAAGTGCCATGCATTTATCTTGCAGTAACTACCCAACACAGGGCAGACAGAGAGTTAGTGTGTCCCACTCTGCTCGTCGGCAGTGATGCCCTGGAGAGCAGAATCCCCGGTGCCTGGTGCAGACTGGGAACCAAGAAATACAGGGTGAGTAAAGGGACATAGTCACTGTATTTAGAAGGAGTCAAATAAACTACTGCAGCCATACTTGCTAGCTACTACTGGGGAGGTGCTGGTGAGAACACTGTCTAGGCTGTGAGATGGCTCAAGTCCGTAATGCAAACCACACAAACCTGGGGACAAGCGTTTGAGCCCCAGAACCCACATAATGGTGGAAGGAAAGAACTGACTCCACAAAGTTGTCCTCTGACCTCCACTTGTGTGCTGTGACACACACACACACACACACACACACACACACACACACCTACAGCTGTAGCTTCTTTACCTTGATGGGCTGTATGCCCTGGAACTGTGTGCAGAAAGAAACTCCTGTCCTTATATTAATTTTGTCAGGTACTTTATCACAACAGCGAGGCAAGAGGTTTACATGTCAAGCTTTAGACAACGGATCCCTAAATATATAAGGAAATCCTAATAAGGTCACCCCCCACACACAGGCCAGTGTCTGCAGACCCATCATCCCAACTCACAGCTGTCTACAAATAAAACAGAGAGTTGAGCTGGTGTCTTTAATATGGCATCATAGCAACAGGGGACTCCTACCATTCAGAAGGAAGAACCCCAACTGAGACTGAGGCCTGTCAGAAATAAACACATCATCTTCCTGGGTCTCAGTTTCCCACTCTCAATGAACATGAGGCACCAACTGGTGGCTTGTTTGGTCCCATTACTTCCAAGTTTCTGTGGAAAGTTCGAGATGAAGGCAAGGTGTACACAGAGAACTCAGGACGGAGAAAAACAGGTACAGAACCTGGGGGAGTACTGACCTCCTTCCCCTTCATCTTGACCCCTTATCTGAGATCTGGATTTCTGGATTTGCATCAGGGCCCAGGGCTGACCTGTCCCTCTAGGCTCTGTGGTTCTGCCAACCAGATGGTCCCACTCCTAGTGTCCTCAGCATGGGCAAGCCCTGAGAGAGGCACTCATAGATGAACAAAGTAAAGTCCGAGGCACAGCCTGGCACTGAGCAGGAAGGGCGTGGGAGGCTACAGAGGGTCTCTTCTTGTACCCGCACATTAATTTATTCTCCGAGTGTGTGAGTGCCCTCTGCTCCTGCCACTGCTGGATAGATAAGACGTGTTCCTGCCTTAGACCTCTCAGTGTGTCTCTCAAAAAGACCACCCACTTCTCATTCAAATGTTAGGAGCCTGGCACAAACTAAGCCAATAGCCAATCAGATTCTAGAAAATCGGAAAGCTATGCAAAACCCCAAGGTGGCTGTTGCTGAGTCACAGGGGTGGAGGTGGGGCTCAAAGCCTAGAGGGATGCCCAAGAGGTTCTGCTCCTGCGGTCTCCGGAGAACTCCCCTCCAGCCTGGCCCTGGCTCTCCAGCACGTCCTGTGATGGAGGATGCCCCTCGGAATTCTCCCGGTGAACTCCGTCATCCCTATTTGTTTATGTTCCCCCTGGTCCTAGTCAGAGCAAGGCATCTCCTAGGACAGTAGTTCTCAACCTGTGGGTCGCAACCGTTTGGGGGAGTCACATATCAGCCTTCATATCAGATATTCATAATATAATTCACAACGGCAGCAAAATTACGCTTAGGAAGTAGCAACACAAATAATTTTGTGGTTGAGGGTCACCTCAACATGAGGAACTGTACTAAAGGGTCACAGGATTAGGAAGGCTGAGAACCACTGTTCTAGGGGAAAGTGAAAGGAAATTGCTGACTGGCAGGCAGACAATCTCTCCAAGTGCTTTCTTCATCTGAGATCTACAGGTGTGTCCAGAGCCTCCGAGGACAGTTGCTCTCCAGCACTACAGTCACAGCCCTGGCTTTTTGCTCCCAAAGCTGGTGACCCCACCCATGCCCCCCCCCCTGTTTTTAGCAAGTGTGCATTATTGATTAAGAAAGAGGTCCTGAGCTCTCAAATGTTTGAGAATTTTTCTTTTTGTCAGGATAGGCTCTCTCATAGAACCTAGGCTGGTCTTGACCTTGATTTATAACCAAGGATAACCTTGAACTTCTGATCTTCCTACCACTACTTCTGGAGTGTCGGGGTCGTAGATATGCACCACCATATCCAACTAGGGATTGAAGCCATTGTTTCACACGTGCTTGGCAAGCACACTCTCAACAGAGTTACAGACCCATGACTCCCTACCCCCTTTTTAAAACTTAAAAAAATGGGTTGGGGAGATGGCTCAGGCAGAGGTTAAGAGCAGTGGCTGCTCTTCCTAAAAGTCCTGAGTTCAATTCCCAGCAACCACATGGTGGCTCACAACCATCTATAATGGAATCTGATGCCCTCTTCTGCCCTGCAGACGTACATGCAGGCAGAACACTGTATAATAAATAAATAAATCTTTAAAATTTAAAAAATTACTTATGCTCCGTGGTGCCTGTGGAGGTCAAAAGAAATTGTCACATCCTCTGGGGTTGGAACTACAACTGCTTGTGAGCTGCTTTGTGGTGCTGGGAACCTAACCTGGGCCCTCTGCAAGAACACAAGTGAATAGGTTTTGGTTCTTCGGCTTTTTGAGACAGGGGTTTCTCTGAGTGGTCCTGGCTGTGCTAGAACTCACTCTGTAGACCAGGCTGGCCTTCAACTCAGAGATCTGCCTGCCTCTGAGGTATTGGCAGGCACCACCACCGCCGGCTGCAACAGGTGGGCCATCTCTCCAGCCCTACCCCAACCCTTTTCATTATTGTTTTGAGACAGGAATTCTGTTACAGTGTGGCCTGGAAAGGCTTTGAATTTCCAATCCTCTGGCATCTGTGTCTTTTTGTTTGTTTTAGTTTTAGTTTTTGAAACCAGAGCATTTATTTATTTTATGACTGTTGAAATTCTCAAGATGAACTGGATGTTGCCACAGCTGCCCGCGGAATCCAGGTCTGAATCTGTGATAGACACTTTGTAGGTGCTGATCCACCCAGCCCTGGTAGTGTTTTGCATTTTAGCCTTGGCACTCCAGTTATACTTTCTCTTATGCTCGGTAGGGTAGCCGCATTCACCCAGGTCTGCCTCCAAAGGCGGTAGGCCTCAGAGCCACAGCAGCGACACAACGTGGCATGTTTTCAAGAATTTCCAAAGGATCTTTTCGCCATCTTGCTTCTGGTCTCTGTCCCTTTAGTGACAGGATGACAGGATGGCATCATCAGGATGGCATCGATCTGGAAGTTTTTCTTGCCCTGCCTGGCCACCACCAACACAGTCCTGTGGAAGGCCACAGGACTCTTCCTCTCCTCTGGTAGTATTTGTAAAAATATCTTCAGTTTCTGATGTCTATGGACCAGTATCATTTTGAAAGCCAGGGTTTCTTGGCTAGTAACCACTCAGTAGGGTAACCAACTCCTTGCTTCCCAGCTGTACCAAGGAACACCCAGTTTATCCTGAGTACTGTCAAGATGATTAGCCACCCAACCTCTTGCCTAAACTAAACTTATAGAACTAGATGGCATTTTACAGGATGGCTTTGTAGGAAGCTGCTGAGTACTCTTCCATAGCCTACTCTTCCTTGGGAGAGGCTGGGAAAATGTTGGCACTGTGGGCAGGTCGAGGCTAGGAAAACTGTGTTGAATACATTCTTTTATAGGCTACATCAATGAGGAAAAAAAATGAACACACATCAACAAACAGTAACCTTCAGTTAGAAAATATTTCAGGTAAGAAGTCCTATGGGAGTAGAGGGGAGGAGGGTAAAGAAGTTGGTACTGGCCTCCTTGGCAACGTCCTAAGCCAATGGGTCCAGTAGGTAACTCGGACTAGCTTACCTGCCCCAGATATGAGGCAGGTGATTCCTTTTCTGTTAACTATCATGCTCCACCTCCTCCCTAGGTCATCAGTTTAGCTTAGAGGCTTCCCTGTCTCCTCAGTCCTGGCTCCTCTCCCTAGTCCCCTGCTCCCAAACTCACCAGCTGTCTCCAGGAGCCCATCAAGAATTTCTGTCATGAAGTAGAGCCCTCGAGGGCCATCTGATCACTTGGACCAAGCCTAGGACGTAGCCTTAGAGAGCCTGGAGTAAGACTTGAATTGGAATCCTAGCCCAATACTTTCCTTAATTACACACTGGGAAAACAGCTCCCTGTCTCTGAGCCCCATCTGTAGGTATAGATGGCTGACAATACTTATTCTGAAAGGCTATGTGAAGGATTAAGTAGCAGCGCATAGGAGCTTGTAAACAAAGTCTAGAGGACAGTAGGTTGAGGTTAGTATTGTCCGGAATTAAGCTCTCATCCATGATGGCCAGTTTTACAGACCAGGACCAGCAGGCATGTGTGCCTAGATCCCTGTACTCAGGTCTACTCCACAGAAGGGGCTGTGGAGGAACGTGTGGTAAATGTGGACAGCAACAAAAAATCAAGTGTCTTTCCTAAATTTTATCAGTTGGCTAATTGGTCCTTGAGTGGCCTTCGGTCAGAATAAAAAAGGAAATAGATGCCGAGTGGTGGTGGCGCACGCCTTTAATCCCAGCACTGGGGAGGCAGAGGTAGGTGGATCCCTGTGAATTAGAGGCCAGCCTGGTCTACAGAGTGAGTTCCAGGATGGCAGCCAAGGTACACCAAGAAACCCTGTCTCAAAAAACAAAACAAAACAAACAAAGGAAATAGTTCTAGATCCCCCAGAACCATAGTGGAAGGAGAGGGCCAACTCCTGAAACTCTGCCTCACACATGCACACTGAGGCAAGCACACATTAATAATAATGATAAAAAAAATAAAGTAGAACAAAGAAAATATAAGCTGGGCCTAGGCCAGTACTGTCCAGTAGAACCTTCTGTTCTAATGTTCTGCCTCTGTGCTGTTTAGTGCAGTTTGCCTTGGGTCATGTGAGCTACTGAGCTTGGAAACGTGCCCAGAAATTGTAAAAAAAAAACAAACAGAGTTTTAGGGGCAGGGGACAGACTACTTGCAGGGCACGCAGGAAGCTTGTTGTTCCCAGCACTGCATAACCAGGCATCCCTGTAATCCCAGCAGTCAGGAAGTAAAAGAAGAAAGATCAGAAGTTTAAACTCAGCTACACAGCAAATTGGAAGCTAGCCTGGAATACGTGAGATGCTGTCTCAAAATAAAGAAAGAAGAGAGGCTGGGAGAGGGCTCGGTGAGTAAGAGCGCTCGCTGTGCAAGCATGAGGACCTGAGTTCGATTGCCATGTAAAAACACCCCTGTACACCCATAACCCCGGCACTGAGGATGGAGATGCAGGAATGGGAGGGTCACTGGGGCTTACTGGCTACCAGCCAAGCCCAAAAGTAAGCTCTAGATTCATTGAGCGACCTTGTCTCCAGGAGATAAGGTAGACAGTGATAGAGAAAGACGCTTAACGTCTTCCTCGGGCCTCTGTGTGTGCACCTGCACGCTCACTCACACTGTAAAATTTAATGCACTTTAAAATTTCCTTAAATAGCTGCGTGGCTGCAATAGTAGACAGCCGAGGATGCTGAGCACTTGTCTGTATAGGGACCAGAGATGCTGGCATGCATCATGATGTCCCCAGTGTCACAAAGCTGCTGAAAAATCCAGGAAGAAGCCTCCTGCCTCCTCTTCAGCTGCTCTCAATCAAGATGGGCTCAGTGAATGCTAGCCCAGGAAAGGATAGATTCTGTCCCAGATAGACATAAACAAAGAACAAGCAAAAACATTCAAATGTTCTGGAAGCCCCACAGGGCTTGGCAGTCAGTTTAGGAAGTGCGGCTGTCCTTGCCTTGCCTGAGATGCCCCTCACAGTGTCCTGGCACGTCCAGTGTATGCAGGCAAGCGCCAGACAAGGGCAAAGGGACCACACTGGGGCAGCTGCAGCCTCTGGGACCCTATTTCTGACCAGCACACTTGTTCCCTTCCTCACTAGCCCAGCTTGGACAGGGAAGGCCACCTGCGGTAGAGGTCAAGGCCACGTCAGCAACTCCACGCAGATGCCACCTGCACGTTCCCTCAGCCTGCCCACACACGGATACCCAGGTGGAGGATCAAATTAACCAGCTCTGTATCCGGAGGCTGGCACTCATATCTTCATCCACCAGGGAGAGTGGGCAGAGTTATGGGCAAGGCAGATGACATCCAAGCCCTCAGGAGCAGCGGTGGGTGGGACAGAGTCCTGGCACCTCTTTCAAACCATCTGCTCCTAACCAAACCATGTGAGTACACCAGAGTGTTCCAGGCACCCCGAGATCAGGCAGGAGTGTCAAGCCCCATTCCTTACCCCACTCTTTATTCCCCACCCTTCCCTGCTCTCTTCCTTTCTTTCTCTTTCACTTTTGCTCGAGTAAGATTTTAATTGAGGTATAATGATCACCGAAAAGAACACGAATCATAAAAGTACAAAATTTTCCCAGTCACCTCGGCCAGGAAATTGGCCAGATGATTAAGAAATAGAACACAGGGCTGGTGAGTGGTTCAGCAACCAAGAGCACTAGTCCTTCCCTAGAATCCAGCTTCCCACATGGTGGCCCCTAGCTGTCTGATGCCCACTTCTGACCTCCCTGGGCACCAGGCACACATATAATGCACATATATACACACAGGCAAAACACTCCAACACATACAAATAAAGAAAATGAAAGGATAAAAGAAATAACTACACTGTGCTTGAGAACTCCCCTTCCTGTCTTTTATTGGCCATTACCCGAATCATAGTTAGGGTTACAGTTGCTGTGACAAAACATCATGACCAAAAGCAGCTTGAGGAAGAAAGCGTTTATTACAGATTCTGTTCCGCATCACAATCCATCACCAAAGGGAGTCAGGGCAGGAGCTGAAGGCAGGAAACCCGAAAGAAGGGACAGAAGCAGTTAGCAATGGGAAAAAATCTGTTTGTTGGCTTGCTCTCCATGGCTTGCGCAGCCTGCTTTCTTAGACCATGCAGGACTACTTGCCCAGATTATGGGCAATGGGCTGGGCTCTTTTTTTAATAGCAATTCTGTCAGGTTGAAGAAGTCAATTTTCTATAAATCTATTCTCATATCCTCAAGAGTCAGAAGAGGAACTCAGATTTCCTAGAGCTGGAGTTACAGAGAGTCGTGAGACGCTGTGTGGGTGCTAGAAATCAACCCTGGAGCCTCTGGAAGAGCAGCCAATGTTTTTAACTGCAAGCCATCTCTCCAGTTCCTTACTTTCTCCCTAGAAAGGCCCCATTTCTAAATGCAGTTCTATTCTAAAGTATAGAAATTATTTTTAATTAATTTTTAAAATCTTACCTTTGCTTTTATTTAATATGTAAGGTATCATGCCTGCACATATGTCTATGTACCACACATGTGCAGTCCCCATGCAGGTGAGAAAGAAGGTATCAGATCCCCTGGGTCTAGAATTAAAGATTGTGTGAGCTGCCATATGAGTGTTTGGCACTGAACCTGGGTTCTCTGGAAAAGCAGCCATTGCTCTTACCCACTGAGCCAATGTGATGGTTTGAATGCCCCTCATTGCCTCATAGTTTTGAATGCGTAGTCACCAGGGAGTGGCACTATCTGAAAGGATTAGAAGGACTAGGAGGTGTGGCCTTGTTGGAGGAAGTCTGTCACATTTTTTGAAGTTTCAAAAGCCCACACCAAGCTACTTCTCCAGTACCACGTCTGCCTCCGTGCTCCCTACCATGACGATAATGGACTAACCTCTGAAACTGAGCTGGGAGGTGGTGGTGCACGTCTTTAATCTGAGCACCCAGCATGTAGAGGCAGGCAGATTTCTGTGAGTTTGAGGCCAGCCTGGTCTACAGGACCGAGTTCCAGAACAGCCAGGGCTACACAGAGAAACTCTGCCTCAAACAAAAACAAAAACCAAACAAACAAACAAAAACTAACCCCCCCAAAAAAAGAAACCCCAAACCTCTGCAACTCTAAGAAGTCTCACAATTAAATGCTTTCTTTTATAAGAGTTTCTTTAGTCATTATGTCTCTTCGTAGCAGTAGAACAGTGACTGAGACACCATTTCCTAAGTCCCTTATTTTTAATTTATGTATGTCTCTCTGTGTGTATTCCACGTGTGCGTAGGTATCCATGGATCACAGAGAGAGCATCAGATCCTTTGGAGCTGGAATTACAGGTGGTTGTGAGCTGCCTGTCGGGGTGCTGGCACCCAAACTCAGGGCCTCTGGAAGAGCAGATGTGCTCTTAACCCCTGAGCCATCCATCTAGCCCCCCTCCTTTTTCTTAAATTGAAAGATTTCTTTTATGCTGACCTTGGGGTGGAGTGCAGAGAATATTCTTGTAAACGGCATGCGTATGAGTGTGTTCCTGTCTGCTTGGTTTCCTGTTTTGTTGAGATAAGGCCTTGTGTGTCCTGGCCCCCAACTTTAGAGATGGTTTATGGTGTAAGAAAGCTTGCCAAGCAAGCCTGATGACCTGAGTTTGATACCGGCCCTGCAATAGAATATATCCAGGAGTTCTTCATCCAGGCTGTCCTTCATAACCCCCTGGGGAGTTTTAGCCAATACCTCCACCAAGTCTCACCCCTCTAGAGCTCCTGTGATTGGTCTAGGCACACTGAGCCCCTAGTATTATTTCAGTGCTCGCTGGCAGATCTTAGCGATCAGGCAGGGTTGAGACGGCCAATCTGTCTTCAGAGTGAGTTAAGGGCCTGATGTGACCTGAGGGCTGGGGGCCTCTGAGTTCTCCTGTGCTGCCTCTGTCTTACGTGGGAGACTGAGACCTGAGGTAGCCTAGGGGCTAGTGATAACGGTGTTCGTTCAGCCCTTGTGACTCAACTTGCCATTCTCTTTAGAAAGCACAGCCTGGCAGAGAGCCAGCATGTCAGTCCTCAGACGAGGTCAGGCTACTGGAAGGAATCCAGGCCTGGGTGACCATATCCTCTACCACACTGGACACACCCAGTGTCTACCAGACTCTCTGTGGGCACTTTTCCCGCCAACCACAGGTATTATTATGCATGCTGCATGATGATGGCACTGGGGTCCACTTGGCCTAAAGCCACACAGGATGAAGTGAGCCAGCCCGGAAGCACTCAGAGTTGCCTGACTGTGAGGTCTGTGGGTATTTCATTAGTCCTTTCTGTCCCTTCTGTCTCAGGAAAGGAGGCCATCAACACCCACGCCAGCTAACAGGGGCCCCTCTGTGGGCAAAGCCATATTTTTCTAGGCTCGGTGTCTCTGAACCCAAATGCCATCTGGTGCTTGGTAGAGAAAATATTTCCAACGAATCCTGCCTACCGTGGCCCCGCTTCTGCAGCTTCACCTCTGGACACTTGCGTATTCATCAGCAAATGTCTGCCATTGAAAGAACGTTTGCCGCCTGACACCCATATGTTCCCTCTCTGAAGGACAGACTGGTGCTTGTTCTGCTCCTGAAAAGAGTGAACTCAATACAGATGGCTGAGTGCACGTCCTCCTGACTCGCAGGCAGACAGGTTATTCCAAAAGGTCTCAGTCTTGCCTCTCTCCAGCAGGCCCTCTGCCTAGGCTCCAGTATCACGAACATTGCTTTTGTTCAAAGAAAATGTTAAAGTATGTGAGCAGGAACCCTGAGCCACTCCCCTCCCCCGGCCCCATGGAACTCGGATTGTTAACACTTACTAAGCAAGTGCTATATCTCTGAGCAGAATTCCCAACCCTGGAAAGTTCTTGCTTCTACCTTTTGAGTTAAAAAACATGTTAAAACAAACATGTTAAAACATGTTAAAAACAAACATCCCCAAGGGAGATGTTCACTCAGTCAAATGCTTTGCTGTGGAAATGTAAGCACTTGAGTTAAAGCCACCCAAATCTTCACGGAAATGCCAGGCATGCTAAAATAGATATGGAACCTATGTGTTGGAGAGATGGAAACAGGAAACGGCTTTTCCCAAAGCAGCCATGTGTCCCCTAACATGCGCATTCTCTTGCCTTCTAAAAAGTCGTGTAGGTGTAGGGACCTGATTGCGTCTCTGACAGAGGCAGCCATCACAAGTCCCCTCAACATCTTAGCTTCTCTGAACTGGGCAGTCACCTGTGACTTCTGCGCCTGCTCCTGCAGAATGCACTAGGACTGTGAGGGGCGGGTCTTGCACACATCACGTGACTTTGCAGAGGCGACCTCTTGGCAGCCATTACTTGCTGCACCTTGACCTTAGTCCCTTTTGGGGGCATGGCCAGGCTCTTCCCCCAATGGGAACCGCACAGGTCACCTGGCAGCCCAGGTGCCTTCAGCAGTTCATGACTTTCAGAAAGTTCAAGGATTCTTTGGTTTCCACACTATGATTGATTTTCTTTTTTGGTCTTTCCAATCTGCAATCAGTCCAGTGTGAGTGTGAGAGTCCTTCCAATATGGGCCTGTGTGGATACGTGTGTCCCAGTGAAGAAACAACTAAGGAGACAGGATTCATGTTGCTACTTTAGGACAGTGGGGACAACCAGCTTAGAAATACCAGGGAAGGCCAGGCACGGAGGCACATGCCTTGAATCCCAGCAGAGGCAGAGGCAGGTGGATATCTGCCAGTTTTGGGCCAGCCTGCTCTACATAGAGAGTTCTAGGACAGCCAGAGCTACACAGCAATGCCCCATCTTAAATAATAATAATGAAAAACAACAATAATGAATAATAGCAGCAACAACAACAGCTTTTTATGCCAGTGACTTTTTGAAATAAGGAGAGCCAACACTCAGAAACGGTTAATTACTAATATGAAAAATGTTCAAATGATTTTAGGTACTCAGCCCCGACCGGACATTTTTTCTTTTCATTTCCCTCATGTAATTTGTCATGAATTGGCCGAATGTGAATTTGCATGAGGACCCTTCCCTAAGAGCTACTGCTCCCTAGAACCATGGCACAAGACCTGTTGATACAGAAATGCTCAGCCAGAGGCCTATTTCCAAGGTCGTTTTTTTTCTTTATTTTGGGTTTTGCAGGAAAGAAAGAGAGAGAGAGAGAGAGAGAGAGAGAGAGAGAGAGAAAGAAAGAAAGAAAGAAAGACAAAAAATTTAAAAAAAGCAAATGGCTGACATGATGGCCCAACAACTAAGAGGGCTTGCTGCACTTTTAAAAGACCTACATTTAGTTCCCAGCACCCACATTGAGAAGCCCACAAGGTAACTCTAGCATCAGGGGATCTGGTGCCCTCTTCTGGCACCATGAGCACCAGCGCACACATTAATTAAAAACCGAAAGAGAAGAATCTTTTATGTACACACATACTTTTCTTGCCAATTTAGTTTTTAAAGCACTAGAAAGCAGGTCTCGACTCTGGACGGGGGGGCGGGGGAGATGATAATGGTCTCCATGAGGCAAGGGGGACAAGAGGTGGAAGGGGAGGCTGGAGAGATAGCTCAGCAGTTGACGGCACTCACTGGTTGCATTTTTAGAGGATCAGGGTTCGATTCCCACCACCTACTTGGGAACCCACAACCGTCTACAGATTCAGTTTCAGGGGATCAGACTGCAGATTCTGGCATCCCAAGGCACTGGTGCACACACATGCAGGCAAGACACCCATACTCATAAAAAGTAAGAATAAACAGAGGTGGAAGAGGTCTTCATTCATGCTGGCAAACTGCATGTGCTGTGTGCTCCTACCATGTGAGGTAAGAAAGTCAAACTCATTTTTTTTGTTTTGTTTTTTGTTTTTGTTTTTCCAGACAGGATTTTTCTTTGCGTTGCCCTAACCTGGCACTCTCTCTGTAGACCAGATTGGCCTCAAACTCACAGAGACTCACCTGCCTCTGCCTCCTAACTGCTGGGATTAAAACTGTGTACTACCACCTCCCCGCATGTCAAACCCATTTTGTCTGTGCATGATGGCTCACACTTGTAATCCCGAGAAGCTGAGGCAAGAGGACCACTGAATGTTCAAGGTCAGTCTGGGCTACATAGCAAGATCAGGTTTGAAAACACAAACGAGGGCTTGAAAAATTGCTCATCAATTAAGATAGCGTATTGCTCTCCAAAAAGATGTGAGTTTGCTTGCCAGATCTACTTCAGGTGGCCAGCAAACACCCAGAAACTCCAAATCCAGGGATTACCTACCCTAATTTGGCCTCTGGGGGCACTGCACTCACATACACAAATCAACACTTAGAGCCACATATGCATATAATTTAAAAATTAATTAGCTAGGTGTGGTGATACACACACTAGGAAGGCAGAAGCAGGCATATATTTGTGAGTTTGAGTTTAGACTCATCTGCACAGTGAGTTCAAGGCCAACCAGGGCTACATGGTAAGACCATGTCTCAAAAACAAAAACAAAACTATAGTTAATTTTTGAAAAAACACAAAATAACACCAGGCAGGCAGATCTCTGTGAGTTCAAAGCCAGCCTGGTCTACAGAGCGAGTTCCAGGACATCCAAGGATACACAGAGAAACCCTGTTTAGGGAGTAGGGAACACAAAACAAACAGAAAAAGAAAAAAAGTTAATTCAGATTAGCAAACATCTCTCAGGCAGGATGCACTGAATGAATTTTGATGCCCTCATCCTATGGAATATAACAGACTCTGACAAGTGAGCCTATTTGATATTTACATACATACTAATATGTACAAAGATTTGGCATGAAGTGAGAAAGAAAATCACAGTACAGAAAATGTGTTTAGTATTTTTTAATTTATGTAGAAAAAGCATGGGTATGGGTCCACACATACACATGACGTCTTGCCAGGACTCTCCATTCCTGTGAGTTTGAGTTAGATGTAGCGATATTCCTGGGAGCTCCGGGAATCCTCTCCCATCCACCCCTCCCCTGAGGAGCTATGGCTTCTGGGAAGGAGGGCGCCACAGTCCTCAGCGGTGTAGTCACTGGTAAGTTGCCCCTGCTCAAGTAGATAACCCCACGGCCATGCTCCTGTAGGCAGCCCTCATTAAGCGCAGTGGGGCACAGAAGCAAAAGGGCGTGAGTCGGAGAGGGATATGTTGGAAAGGAGTGTTTCAGTGTGGGGGAGGAAGATGAGAAAGGGAAATGGGCAAATGTGATCAAAGTACATTATATATATGAAATTGTGTGAGAAGAAATGAAATGTAAGTCTTCAACATTCCCTGAATTTTTCATGTATTGCTTTAAAATTCATGGGTTAAATTAGTGAATTAGATAAAATTCATGAATTAAATTTGTGAATTAAACAAAATTCATGAATAAAATTCATAAATTAAATAAAATTCATGAATTAAATAAAATCCATGAATTAAATTCATGAATTAAATAAAATTTGTGAATTCAATACAAATTTAAAATTAAAACTTGAGTGTGGTGACACATGTCTTTAATTTCAGCACTCAGGAGGATCCCTATGAGTCTGTAGCCAGCCTGATCTACATAGCAAGTTCCAGAACAGGCAGGGCATAGTGAGACCCTGTCTCAAAAACAAATAAAGCCCCCCAAAACCCAAAATTCATTTTAGAATAACTTTCTTTTAAAAAAGAAAAAAGTTTGTTTTTGCAAGACAGGATTTCTCTGTGTAGTTCTAGCTGTCCTGGAACTCACTCTGTAGAGATCCACCTGTCTCTGCCTCCTGAGTGGTGGGATTAAAGGTGTGCACCACAGAAGAATCTGATTTTTATCTACATAGTAGTTATGCAAGTTTTCTTCTTTGGGGGCTAGAAAGTAGCTCAGTGGTTACAAGCTCTTGTTGCTTTTGCAGAGAACCTGAGTTAGCTTTCCAGCACTCACATTTGAGGTTCACAACTGTCTGCAACTCTAGTTGCAGAGGATTTGATGCCCTCTTCTGGCTTCTGTGAGCACCTGTGCACGCATAATGAACATACATTTTACATAAGATTAAATGAATAGGTCCATATACATACACAAAATAAAATGAATAAATAAATCTTTTTAAAATGTCATATACATATACATATACATATACATATACATATACATATATAACATGTATATGTATGGCCTGGAACTCATGATGTTCCTTCTGTATGTACACAGGCCCTGCCCCTCTAGAAGGCACTCCTCGAAGGCCTTGCCTCCTGAATTCTTGGCACAAAGGCTGTCATCACCAGCGAGCCCTCACACAACAGCTGTGGGACAGGTCTCTTGTTCAACCCTGCTTACCTGGCTCTTTCTACTTCCTTCATGCTTAAAACAGAATTTGGGGCTGGTGACCATGCAGACAGTGGAGCTGTTATCCTGTGTTCAGCTGCTCTGAGGTCATGGGTGCAGCGGCCATGTTGCTTCCAGAAGATGGTCTTCCCCGAGACTTCTTCCCACCTCCAGCTCTCACATCCTTTCTGCCCACTCTTTAGGAGCCTTGGGCAGGTGACACAGATGTCATATGTTATTTAGTCCTGAGTACCCAACTAAGACCAGTAATGAGTCTCTGCCTTAAGATGACCATAACAACATAAAGAGCCCCTTTCTGTGACAGGTCCCGTCACATGATTCTGAGCAGTTGGTTCAAGCAGTCTTGTTTTCTGTAATTCCTGTCTCCGAAAGACTGGTGACTTTGTCTCCCCAGACTAGAGAAGGGAATGGGACATTCACAACAGCGGTGGCTGAAGGAAACAAACCAGTTATGCAGGCTGCCGTGTGCTCACCACGCCTGCCACAACCACAAGAGAGATGGGCAGGGAAGGGCTGAGGACTGGGAGGCGGATGTGCTGTGGCTGCGGGAGGGGCATGGCAGCACCTACAACCCTTGGGGAGACTGGCAGCCCTTTTTCAGGCTAGTCTGAAGACCCCCCACACACACACCTCAACAGAGGAACTAGTGAAGAATATGGGGAAGGGCTTAAGCAAGTCAAAGCGGCTGACTGCCATCCCTGAAGGAATTTGCTGGTGCCACAGCAGCTGGAGGTACTAGGTGAGGTCAGCCTGATTGTGACTCACCAGCAACAAGGTCTGTGTGATGTCAGGAGAAGTAACATCCGAGGGCTGGCTGGGCCCTTAACACCCCACCCCCAGCTTCAATGTTACAAATCACAGAGGACAGGAACAATGGTGTGAGAGCAAGGAGTTAAGTGAAAAATACTTTGTTGCTTGTTGGTTTGTTTGTTTCGTTTTTGTTTTGTGGTCTTGCTACACAGCTTGGCTCAGAACTTGAAATCCTCCTGCCTCTGCCTCTTGCTTGCTGGGAGTACAGGTTTGTGTCACCACACCTCGTTTACCTTTGCTCTTTCCCGACCCTTCCTCTCCCCTGCTCCTGAGCAGGAGGTGCTGCAGGTAGCAACTAGCAAGTGGGGTTGAGGATGGGATGTGGAGGACGGAGAAGATGGACCTTAACTCCTTCAGCTCTCCTTGGGGGGAAGGTTCAAATTGGCATGGGATTATGGTTTACCTTGAACCATGTTCTTCACTATCTAAATTGAGGGCTGTTGCTCAATTCCGGAAAACTGCTGGGAACGCGTGGGATGTGCCAAGTATCATCTGGGAGGCAAGAACTGGCAGAGGAGCTCTGTGCAGAGGTGGAAGGCTCCTGGGTGCAGCCAGGCCTGTGACACACTTCCTCCAAGGTTGGGAATGTTAAGGGGGCTGAGGGCGTGGCTCAGTGGGGGCGGGGAGTGCTTGCTTAGCACACACAGCCCCCCAGCTTCGATACCCCACCCTAGATAAATCCTGCATGATGACCTGTAATTCCAGCACATGGGAGGTAAAGAAAAGGGAATCTTGGCTAATGACAAATTCAATAGCAGCCTGGACCACCTGAGCCCAACTGCAAAAGAAAAGAGAATGGAAGAAACAGGGAAGAAAAGTAAAAAAAGAGTAGAAAAAGAAAATAGGGTTTAGCAGTGGGGGTGCACACCTTTAATCCCAGCACTGGGGAGGCAGAGGCAGGTGAATCTCTGTGAGTTGGAGGCCCGCACAATCTACAGAGTGAGTTCCAGGACCGCCAAGCCTACGTAGAGAAACCCTGTCTTGAAAAAACAACAAACAAAAATCAAAAGAAGAAAAAAAAGGTTGCTGGCTGTGAAGACATGTGAAGATAATTGGGATCCCAACATTTGGGAGGTGAACGTAGGAGAATCAGATGTTCAAAGGCGATGCTTGGAGTGGAAGTCTGAATGACAAATGTTCCCCGTAGTTTCAGGCTTTGAATACTTGGTCCCAGGAATGTTGCTAGGACTGAGCTTTGACAGTAAAATACTCCCACAACTTGCAGACACTTTCTCTGCTTTATGCTTGTGGTTCAAGATGCCAGCTCTCAACTTCCTGTTCCTGCTGCCATCCCTGCCACTTGATGCCATGCCTGTGCTTCATCATCAAGGACTCTTATACCTCTGGAACCGTAAGCCAATAAACAAACAAACAAACAAACAAATAAATGGTCTCTGTTTTTAAAATTGCCTTTGGTCATGGTGATTTATCACATCAACAGAACAGTAACTAACTATTTTGCAGAGAAAGATGGCAGAGAGCCTGGAATACGTGAGAGTGTCTCAAAAAACAAACAAACAAAAAAGAGGCGGAGGGGGAGAAAAAGGAGGAGGAGCTTCCTGGAGGCTCTTTAGCTCCTACCCTTCCTTCACAATTCAATTTGGGGTGTCCTCTGAGGACCTTCCTACCTGGCCGCCATGCTCACCTCTGTCCTGGGACACATTTACCCTGTAATATGGGGTTTGTCTGGACTCCAGAGGCCTCCACAGCAAAGGCTACATCTTTTTTTTTTTTTTTAAGATTTATTATTATTTATACAGAATTCTACCTGCACGCCAGATCTCACTATAGATGGATGTGAGCCACCACGTGGTTGCTGGGAATTGAATTCAGGACCTTTGGAAGAACAGCAAGTGCTCTTAACCTCCGAGTCGCCTCTCCAGCCCCCAAAGGCTACATCTTACCGAGCACACAGAGTCACTTCTGTCATGTCTGTCAAGTTAATAAATGAAAAGACATGAAGACAGCAGATCTAGATGTGAGTGATCTGAAGATAAATTCTACGAAAACAAGGACACCTGTCTCTACATTCACAATTGGACAAACATTTACAATCGGATTAGGCTGATTGACAGACCAAGACCTGAGATTGTAAACCAACATTTGTTTCTCACTTTTTTTTTCCAATTCCATCAAAATAGTCTAAAAAGAAGAAAGAATCCCACTCACAGCTATCAGCTAAAGAGGAAGAATACTTTTCTGACAGTTTCTTTTTATGGAAAATGCAGGGTGTGTTGCTAAGAGCCTACTGTTAGTTCTAAATCAAAGTCAGGAGCCATTGGCAAGTGACTTTTCAGAAGATGGTCATTTAGAGCCAGGCGATAATAGTGCACGCCTTTAATTCTAGCACTGGGGAGGCAGAGGCAGGCAGATCTTTGTGAGTTCAAAGGCCAGCCTGAGGTAACTTCAGGACAGCCGAGCTACACATAGAGAAGCCCTGTCTCGAAAAAACAAAACAAAAACCAAACCAAAACAAAAAAACAAACCTTCAGAAGGTGGGCATTTAGCATTAAGGACCATAAAAGATCAGCTACTGTGAAGATTTTTCAAGTCCATCTCCTTTAATCCCAACCATCCTCACATAAATAGATAGTCCAACACTGTCCTATGGACTAAAGTGGAAAATTCTCTTCTGCCTTTTTTGTTTTGTTTATTTTTAGTTTTTCGGTGTGGTTTCTGTCCGAATGTTTGTCTGTGCGTGCAGTGAACTCAGAGGCCAGAAGAGGACATCAGATCTGGAACTGGAGTTACGGATGCTCGAGTTACTGTGCAGATGCTGAGATGCCTGAGGCCTCAACTCTGCTGCTGAGCCACCTCTCCAGGTCCAAGTTCTCTGCTGTTTGCTTGTTTTTGAGACAGTTTCATGTATCTCAGGCTAGACCTTGAACTTCTGATCCTCTTATTTCCATGAACCTCCATACTTTGTGTGTGTGTGTGTGTGTGTGTGTGTGTGTATGTGTGTGTGTGTGAAGGTCTGAGGCTGCTATCTACTGTTTGTTTGTTCGGTTGGTTTGGTTTTCTGAGACAGGGTTTATTTGTGTAGCCCTGGCTGTCCTGGAACTCAGATCAGGCTGGCCTTGAACTCAGAGTGCTGGAATCAAAGGCATGTGCCACCACACCCGGCTTTTCCACCTTATTTTTTTGAAAGCTTATTTCACTGAACTTGGAGCTCACCAATTGGACTTAACTGCTGGATCTTCCTGTCCCTGCTGCCCAAAGCTAGGTCACTGACGCATGCTGCTATGCCTGGCTTTTATGTGGGTGTATAGTTTCAAACTCAGGTCTTCATGCTTGCTCGTAAAACACTTTGCTAGTGAGTAAGCCATCTCCTCAGCCACTTACCTCCTTCTTCCAAGACAGTCTCACTATACCCAGACTGGCATGGAAACTCAGAGTCTTGCTCTCTCAGCGTTTGAGTGCTAGGATTACGAATGTTCACTGAAATGTCAGCATGAAGAGGGGCAATTTCTCATCTCAGCTTATTGGATCTCTTTTCCTATGTGCATAGTCATCTCATGCCTTTCTGAAAAACAACAACAACAAAAATATTAAAACATGTTTTAAAGATGTATGTGATGCTCTTTTGGAATATGAGTTTGCTAATCTCATCTGTGATTACGTATAACCCCATATGCATAAGGGGTCTGGAGATGTTACTATTGCCTTACTTTAATTTTAAAGACAAGGAAACTGAGCTCAGAGAGGTTAAGTGATATAGGTTCAAGTTGCAGGAAGTAGGCTGTGAGGCTATCAAAGCCACCTCAGGAGTCTGGCTTTCAAAGTCTGTGTGGCCTTCTGTAACACCCAGTGCTCATCAGAATGTCCTCAGGCAAGAAGTGGGAGTGTTTCCAGTACAGCAAGGGTTGCACAATGAGACACTGTCTCAAAACAAAACAAAACAAAACAAAATGGAAAACATAAAGTCTAATAATGATATGTTAAAATATTTGTGGAAATTCTTAACATTTTATCTGTAATTATCTCTCTGGTCTTGGCATACATAAATAATTATTGTTTTCATCTTTATTCATTACTGACTTTCTCAGTGTTTTATTTAGAAATGAATATTGACAAGTTTTTGCTCTACAAGCATGAGTTCAAATCTCCAGAATGCATGTAAAAAGCTGGATGAGTAGGGCTAGGGAGATAGCTCCGTGGGTAAATGTTTGCTCTGTGAGCATGAGGACCTGAGTTCAAATTCCTGGCATCCATGTAAAATGTCAGACACAGCTATACATGTGTGTCACACAAACTTTGCAGGAGAGAGACAGGGAGATTCCAGGGGCTCTCTGGCCAGCCAGCCTAGCTAAGATGCTGAACTTCTGAACCTAGCTGAAATAGGGAGCTTTGGATCAGTGAGAGAGCCTGTCTCAAGGCAATAAGGTAAAAAGAAGTGTCCTCCTGTTGCAGTATACACATATGCACATACACCTCAACACTCACTTTCATGCAACTCACATACATGTGCACACGCACACACACACAGACATAGACACAGACAGAGACAGAGAAATGAATATTCAAGAAATGATTATTATTTTGTTTTCTTTTTCTCCTACAAGAAGAGAGCTCCAGACAGTGAGCCCTGAGTGGGCAGCAGTGGTCCTGAGAAGCCAGGGTTGGATGGGCTGTTTTCTTAGGCCCTAGATCCAACTTGAAAAGCCAGATATCAGGAGTGTCCCAGTAGAAAACCAGAGGTGCTTCCAGTATGTTATTTCCTGGACTAGGCCAACACAAAGGACAATCCAAACAGGAAACCCAGAAACCAGATAGAGTCCACACAGAGGAGGGAGGCAAGGTGCCACTCACTCCCTTGGGCACATGGGGGTTAGGCAGTGATTACCAGCCTTTGCCAAGCATGCTTAGATAAGCCTTGCATGTGCCCAGGAAAGGAGTCATTAATGCACTGCCTTGATTGTCACAATGCTTACAATTGCAATAATACTGGCAAGTGTAATCACAGGAGCCATTGTTCTTTTTTGGCCTGGCAGACAGCTCTGCCTGCTACTCTATAAAGCACCATGTTCAACTCTCTTGGCAAACTCTCTGTAAACCCTGAGACCAGCACCAGTGAAGACATCAGGAGCCATGGCCTCAAAGAGCCACAGATTGGCAGGATACAGGAAATGCAAACTCAAGGCCAGCTAGTGATGGGGAGATCATGAAGGTGGCATCAGTGGCTACAGAACAAAAGTGTCAAGCCATCTAGGACTCAAGGGCCCAGAAGAGCTAGAAGCACAGCATTTTCCAGCAGGGAGCTCTGGGATTTACTTCATCCTTTGGTGGCCCCAAGCCTGGTGTTAGCCCAGGCTTTCAGAGCCTCTTCATAAACCCTCTGAACTTCCTGGACCCATTCCTTCTGTTGGTGACATCTCCTTCCTGTGAGGCAACAGTACGATTGGACTCCATTGTTCTGCATCTGGAGCCTTGTAAGAGCTGAGTCAGAATGCTCCCCTAGACACCTGTTTATTCTTCCTTCCTCTCCTTCCCTTCCTCCTCCGTGCCACCCTCTCTCCCTCCATTCCTTCTTCCCTCTCTTTCCTTTTTTTGGGCAGTGTCTTGTGGATCCCAGGCTAGCCTCAAACTATGCTTAAACTTCTGATCCTCTCGCATCTACTTCCTGAGTTGGGAATAAGTGTCACCATGGATTTATGCACTGCTAGAACCCTCATGCAGGATTCACAAACACTAGGTGAACACTAACAACTGTGTCATATATTCCCAGCCCATGTATCTCTTTTCTCTACACATTTTGAAAGTTGTTTCTTTGTGTCCATGGGCACCATCCAAGCCAGTTGTCTAGGCTCAGCATCTCTAGCAGTCCTGCAGTGGCTACATTTTAAAACAATGCCATTTTCTTTCCTGTCACCAGTCAACCTGCTGTTGGTCAAAGTAAAGTGCAGACACACAGTAGGTTCTGTTTTGTTTGCTCTTTGGGGCTGC